>NC_092174.1:35636809-35964309 GCF_045791955.1 Oncorhynchus clarkii lewisi
TTATATATATACATATAGTACCAGTCAAACGTTATATATATACAGTACCAGTCAAACGTTATATATATATATACAGTACCAGTCAAACATTATATATATACAGTACCAGTCTAACGTTATATATATATATATATACAGTACCAGTCAAACGTTATATATATATATATACAGTACAAGTCAAACGTTATATATATATATATATATACAGTACCAGTCAAACGTTTTATATATATATATATATACACAGTACCAGTCAAACGTTATATATATACAGTACCAGTCAAACGTTATATATATATATATATATATATATATATATATATATACAGTACCAGTCAAACGTTATATACATACAGTACCAGTCAAACTTTATATATATATATACATTACCAGTCAAACGTTATATACATACAGTACCAGTCAAACGTTATATATATATATACAGTACCAGTCAAACGTTATATACATACAGTACCAGTCAAATGTTATATATATATATATATATACAGTACCAGTCAAATGTTATATATATACAGTACCAGTCAAACGTTATATATATACAGTACCATTCAAACGTTATATATATACAGTACCAGTCAAACGTTATATACATACAGTACCAGTCAAACGTTATATATATATATATATATACACAGTACCAGTCAAACGTTATATATATACAGTACCAGTCAAACGTTATATATATATATATATATATATATATATATATAGTACCAGTCAAACGTTATATACATACAGTACCAGTCAAACTTTATATATATATATACATTACCAGTCAAACGTTATATACATACAGTACCAGTCAAACGTTATATATATATATACAGTACCAGTCAAACGTTATATACATACAGTACCAGTCAAATGTTATATATATATATATATATATACAGTACCAGTCAAATGTTATATATATACAGTACCAGTCAAACGTTATATATATACAGTACCAGTCAAACGTTATATATATATATATACAGTACCAGTCAAACATTATATATATACAGTACCAGTCTAACGTTATATATATATATATATATATATACAGTACCAGTCAAACGTTATATATATACAGTGCCATTCAAACGTTATATATATACAGTACCAGTCAAACGTTATATATATACAGTACCAGTCAAATGTTATATATATACTGTACCAGTCAAACATTATATATATACTGTACCAGTCAAACGTTATATACATACAGTACCAGTCCAACGTTATATATAAATATACAGTACCAGTCAAACGGTATATATATACATACAGTACCAGTCTAACGTTATATATATATATATATATATATATATACAGTACCAGTCAAACGTTATATACATACAGTACCAGTCAAACGTTATATACATACAGTACCAGTCAAACGTTATATATATATATACAGTACCAGTCAAATGTTATATATATATATATACAGTACCAGTCAAATGTTATATATATACAGTACCAGTCAAACGTTATATATATACAGTGCCATTCAAACTTTATATATATACCGTACCAGTCAAACGTTATATACATACAGTACCAGTCAAACGTTTTATATATATATATACAGCACAAGTCAAAAGTTATATATATATACAGTACCAGTCAAACGTTATATATATACAGTACCAGTCAAACGTTATATATATATACAGTACCAGTCAAACATTATATATATACAGTACCAGTCAAATGTTATATATATACTGTACCAGTCAAACATTATATATATACTGTACCAGTCAAACGTTATATACATACAGTACCAGTCCAACGTTATATATAAATATACAGTACCAGTCAAACGGTATATATATACATACAGTACCAGTCTAACGTTATATATATATATATATATATATATATATATACAGTACTAGTCAAACGTTATATATATATATATATATATATATATATATATATATATATACAGTACCAGTCAAACATTTTATATATACAGTACCAGTCAAACGTTTTATATATACAGTACCAGTCAAACGTTGTATATATATATATATACAGTACTAGTCAAACGTTATATATATATATATATATATATACAGTACCAGTCAAACGTTATATACATACAGTACCAGTCAAACGTTATATACATACAGTACCAGTCAAACGTTATATATATATACAGTACCAGTCAAATGTTATATATATATATATACAGTACCAGTCAAATGTTATATATATACAGTACCAGTCAAACGTTATATATATACAGTGCCATTCAAACTTTATATATATACCGTACCAGTCAAACGTTATATACATACAGTACCAGTCAAACGTTTTATATATATATATACAGCACAAGTCAAAAGTTATATATATATACAGTACCAGTCAAACGTTATATACATACAGTACCAGTCAAACGTTATATATATATACAGTACCAGTCAAACATTATATATATACAGTACCAGTCAAATGTTATATATATACTGTACCAGTCAAACATTATATATATACTGTACCAGTCAAACGTTATATACATACAGTACCAGTCCAACGTTATATATAAATATACAGTACCAGTCAAACGGTATATATATACATACAGTACCAGTCTAACGTTATATATATATATATATATATATATATACAGTACTAGTCAAACGTTATATATATATATATATATATATATATATATATATATATATATATACAGTACCAGTCAAACATTTTATATATACAGTACCAGTCAAACGTTTTATATATACAGTACCAGTCAAACGTTGTATATATATATATATATATATACAGTACCAGTCAAAAGTTATATATATACAGTACCAGTCAAACGTTTTATATATATATATATATATATATATATATATATATATATATATATATATATATATACAGTACCAGTCAAACGTTATATATATATATATATATATATATATATATATATATATACAGTACCAGTCAAACATTATATATATACAGTACCAGTCAAACGTTATATATATACAGTACCAGTCAAATGTTATATATATACTGTACCAGTCAAACGTTATATATATACAGTACCAGTCAAACGTTATATATATATATATACAGTACCAGTCAAACATTATATATATGCAGTACCAGGCAAACGTTATATATATACAGTACCAGTCAAACGTTATATATATACTGTACCAGTCAAACGTTATATATATACTGTACCAGTCAAACGTTATATATATACAGTACCAGTCAAACGTTATATATATATATATATATATATATATATATATATATATATATACAGTACCAGTCAAACGTTATATACATACAGTACCAGTCAAATGTTATATATATACAGTACCAGTCAAACGTTATATATATACATACAGTACCAGTCTAACGTTATATATATATATATATATACACAGTACCAGTCAAACGTTATATATATATATACAGTACCAGTCAAACGTTTTATATATATATATATATATATATATATATATATATATATATATATATATATATATATATATACAGTACCAGTCAAACGTTATATACATACAGTACCAGTCAAACGTTATATACATACAGTACCAGTCAAACGTTATATATATACAGTACCAGTCAAATGTTATATATATACAGTACCAGTCAAACGTTATATATATACAGTACCAGTCAAACGTTATATATATATATATACAGTACCAGTCAAACATTATATATATACAGTACCAGTCTAACGTTATATATATATATATATATATATACAGTACCAGTCAAACGTTATATATATACAGTGCCATTCAAACGTTATATATATACAGTACCAGTCAAACGTTATATATATACAGTACCAGTCAAATGTTATATATATACTGTACCAGTCAAACATTATATATATACTGTACCAGTCAAACGTTATATACATACAGTACCAGTCCAACGTTATATATAAATATACAGTACCAGTCAAACGGTATATATATACATACAGTACCAGTCTAACGTTATATATATATATATATATATATATATACAGTACCAGTCAAACGTTATATACATACAGTACCAGTCAAACGTTATATACATACAGTACCAGTCAAACGTTATATATATATATACAGTACCAGTCAAATGTTATATATATATATATACAGTACCAGTCAAATGTTATATATATACAGTACCAGTCAAACGTTATATATATACAGTGCCATTCAAACTTTATATATATACCGTACCAGTCAAACGTTATATACATACAGTACCAGTCAAACGTTTTATATATATATATACAGCACAAGTCAAAAGTTATATATATATACAGTACCAGTCAAACGTTATATATATACAGTACCATTCAAACGTTATATATATACAGTACCAGTCAAACGTTATATACATACAGTACCAGTCAAACGTTATATATATATATATATATACACAGTACCAGTCAAACGTTATATATACAGTACCAGTCAAACGTTATATATATATATATATATATATATATATATATATATATATATATACAGTACCAGTCAAACGTTATATACATACAGTACCAGTCAAACTTTATATATATATATACATTACCAGTCAAACGTTATATACATACAGTACCAGTCAAACGTTATATATATATATACAGTACCAGTCAAACGTTATATACATACAGTACCAGTCAAATGTTATATATATATATATATATACAGTACCAGTCAAATGTTATATATATACAGTACCAGTCAAACGTTATATATATACAGTACCAGTCAAACGTTATATATATATATATACAGTACCAGTCAAACATTATATATATACAGTACCAGTCTAACGTTATATATATATATATATATATATATACAGTACCAGTCAAACGTTATATATATACAGTGCCATTCAAACGTTATATATATACAGTACCAGTCAAACGTTATATATATACAGTACCAGTCAAATGTTATATATATACTGTACCAGTCAAACATTATATATATACTGTACCAGTCAAACGTTATATACATACAGTACCAGTCCAACGTTATATATAAATATACAGTACCAGTCAAACGGTATATATATACATACAGTACCAGTCTAACGTTATATATATATATATATATATATATATATACAGTACCAGTCAAACGTTATATACATACAGTACCAGTCAAACGTTATATACATACAGTACCAGTCAAACGTTATATATATATATATACAGTACCAGTCAAATGTTATATATATACAGTACCAGTCAAACGTTATATATATACAGTGCCATTCAAACTTTATATATATACCGTACCAGTCAAACGTTATATACATACAGTACCAGTCAAACGTTTTATATATATATATACAGCACAAGTCAAAAGTTATATATATATACAGTACCAGTCAAACGTTATATATATACAGTACCAGTCAAACGTTATATATATATACAGTACCAGTCAAACATTATATATATACAGTACCAGTCAAATGTTATATATATACTGTACCAGTCAAACATTATATATATACTGTACCAGTCAAACGTTATATACATACAGTACCAGTCCAACGTTATATATAAATATACAGTACCAGTCAAACGGTATATATATACATACAGTACCAGTCTAACGTTATATATATATATATATATATATATATATATATACAGTACTAGTCAAACGTTATATATATATATATATATATATATATATATATATATATATATATATATATATATATATATATATATATACAGTACCAGTCAAACATTTTATATATACAGTACCAGTCAAACGTTTTATATATACAGTACCAGTCAAACGTTGTATATATATATATATACAGTACTAGTCAAACGTTATATATATATATATATATATATACAGTACCAGTCAAACGTTATATACATACAGTACCAGTCAAACGTTATATACATACAGTACCAGTCAAACGTTATATATATATACAGTACCAGTCAAATGTTATATATATATATATACAGTACCAGTCAAATGTTATATATATACAGTACCAGTCAAACGTTATATATATACAGTGCCATTCAAACTTTATATATATACCGTACCAGTCAAACGTTATATACATACAGTACCAGTCAAACGTTTTATATATATATATACAGCACAAGTCAAAAGTTATATATATATACAGTACCAGTCAAACGTTATATACATACAGTACCAGTCAAACGTTATATATATATACAGTACCAGTCAAACATTATATATATACAGTACCAGTCAAATGTTATATATATACTGTACCAGTCAAACATTATATATATACTGTACCAGTCAAACGTTATATACATACAGTACCAGTCCAACGTTATATATAAATATACAGTACCAGTCAAACGGTATATATATACATACAGTACCAGTCTAACGTTATATATATATATATATATATATATATACAGTACTAGTCAAAATTTATATATATATATATATATATATATATATATATATATATATATATATATATACAGTACCAGTCAAACATTTTATATATACAGTACCAGTCAAACGTTTTATATATACAGTACCAGTCAAACGTTGTATATATATATATATATATATACAGTACCAGTCAAACGTTATATATATACAGTACCAGTCAAACGTTTTATATATATATATATATATATATATATATATATATATATATATAGTACCAGTCAAACGTTATATATATATATATATATATATATATATATATATATATATATACAGTACCAGTCAAACATTATATATATACAGTACCAGTCAAACGTTATATATATACAGTACCAGTCAAATGTTATATATATACTGTACCAGTCAAACGTTATATATATACAGTACCAGTCAAACGTTATATATATATATATACAGTACCAGTCAAACATTATATATATGCAGTACCAGGCAAACGTTATATATATACAGTACCAGTCAAACGTTATATATATACTGTACCAGTCAAACGTTATATATATACTGTACCAGTCAAACGTTATATATATACAGTACCAGTCAAACGTTATATATATATATATATATATATATATATATATATATATATATACAGTACCAGTCAAACGTTATATATATATATACAGTACCAGTCAAACGTTATATACATACAGTACCAGTCAAATGTTATATATATACAGTACCAGTCAAACGATATATATATACATACAGTACCAGTCTAACGTTATATATATATATATATATACACAGTACCAGTCAAACGTTATATATATATATACAGTACCAGTCAAACGTTATATATATATATATATATATATATATATATATATATATATATATATATATATATATATATACAGTACCAGTCAAACGTTATATACATACAGTACCAGTCAAACGTTATATACATACAGTACCAGTCAAACGTTATATATATACAGTACCAGTCAAATGTTATATATATATATATATATATATATATATATACAGTACCAGTCAAATGTTATAAATATACAGTACCAGTCAAACGTTATATATATACAGTACCATTCAAACGTTATATATATACAGTACCAGTCAAACGTTATATACATACAGTACCAGTCAAACGTTATATATATACATATAGTACCAGTCAAACGTTATATATATATACAGTACCAGTCAAACGTTATATATATATATATATACAGTACCAGTCAAACATTATATATATACAGTACCAGTCTAACGTTATATATATATATATATATATATACAGTACCAGTCAAACGTTATATACATACAGTACCAGTCAAACGTTATATATATATATACAGTACCAGTCAAACGTTATATACATACAGTACCAGTCAAACGTTATATATATATATACAGTACCAGTCAAATGTTATATATATATATATACAGTACCAGTCAAATGTTATATATATACAGTACCAGTCAAACGTTATATATATACAGTGCCATTCAAACGTTATATATATACAGTACCAGTCAAACGTTATATATATACAGTACCAGTCAAATGTTATATATATACTGTACCAGTCAAACATTATATATATACTGTACCAGTCAAACGTTATATACATACAGTACCAGTCCAACGTTATATATAAATATACAGTACCAGTCAAACGGTATATATATACATACAGTACCAGTCTAACGTTATATATATATATATATATATATACAGTACTAGTCAAACGTTATATATATATATATATATATATATATATATATATATATATATATATATATATATACAGTACCAGTCAAACATTATATATATACAGTACCAGTCAAACATTATATATATACAGTACCAGTCAAACGTTATATATATACAGTACCAGTCAAACGTTGTATATATATATATATATATACAGTACCAGTCAAACGTTATATATATACAGTACCAGTCAAACGTTATATATATACTGTACCAGTCAAACGTTATATATATACAGTACCAGTCAAACGTTATATATATATATATATACAGTACCAGTCAAACATTATATATATGCAGTACCAGGCAAACGTTATATATATACAGTACCAGTCAAACGTTATATATATACTGTACCAGTCAAACGTTATATATATACTGTACCAGTCAAACGTTATATATATACAGTACCAGTCAAACGTTATATATATATATATATATATATATATATATATATATATATATACAGTACCAGTCAAACGTTATATATATATATACAGTACCAGTCAAACGTTATATACATACAGTACCAGTCAAATGTTATATATATACAGTACCAGTCAAACGTTATATATATACATACAGTACCAGTCTAACGTTATATATATATATATATACACAGTACCAGTCAAACGTTATATATATATATATACAGTACCAGTCAAACGTTATATATATATATATATATATATATATATATATATATATATATATATATATATATATACAGTACCAGTCAAACGTTATATACATACAGTACCAGTCAAACGTTATATATATATATATACAGTACCAGTCAAACGTTATATACATACAGTACCAGTCAAACGTTATATATATATATATATATATATACAGTACCAGTCAAATGTTATAAATATACAGTACCAGTCAAACGTTATATATATACAGTACCATTCAAACGTTATATATATACAGTACCAGTCAAACGTTATATACATACAGTACCAGTCAAACGTTATATATATACATATAGTACCAGTCAAACGTTATATATATACAGTACCAGTCAAACGTTATATATATATATACAGTACCAGTCAAACATTATATATATACAGTACCAGTCTAACGTTATATATATATATATATACAGTACCAGTCAAACGTTATATATATATATATACAGTACAAGTCAAACGTTATATATATATATATATATACAGTACCAGTCAAACGTTTTATATATATATATATATACACAGTACCAGTCAAACGTTATATATATACAGTACCAGTCAAACGTTATATATATATATATATATATATATATATATATATATATATATATATACAGTACCAGTCAAACGTTATATATATACTGTACCAGTCAAACGTTATATATATACAGTACCAGTCAAACGTTATATATATATATATATACAGTACCAGTCAAACATTATATATATGCAGTACCAGGCAAACGTTATATATATACAGTACCAGTCAAACGTTATATATATACTGTACCAGTCAAACGTTATATATATACTGTACCAGTCAAACGTTATATATATACAGTACCAGTCAAACGTTATATATATATATATATATATATATATATATATATACAGTACCAGTCAAACGTTATATATATATATACAGTACCAGTCAAACGTTATATACATACAGTACCAGTCAAATGTTATATATATACAGTACCAGTCTAACGTTATATATATATATATATACACAGTACCAGTCAAACGTTATATATATATATATACAGTACCAGTCAAACGTTATATATATATATATATATATATATATATATATATATATATATATATATATATACAGTACCAGTCAAACGTTATATACATACAGTACCAGTCAAACGTTATATATATATATATACAGTACCAGTCAAACGTTATATACATACAGTACCAGTCAAACGTTATATATATATATATATATATATACAGTACCAGTCAAATGTTATAAATATACAGTACCAGTCAAACGTTATATATATACAGTACCATTCAAACGTTATATATATACAGTACCAGTCAAACGTTATATACATACAGTACCAGTCAAACGTTATATATATACATATAGTACCAGTCAAACGTTATATATATACAGTACCAGTCAAACGTTATATATATATATACAGTACCAGTCAAACATTATATATATACAGTACCAGTCTAACGTTATATATATATATATATACAGTACCAGTCAAACGTTATATATATATATATACAGTACAAGTCAAACGTTATATATATATATATATACAGTACCAGTCAAACGTTTTATATATATATATATATACACAGTACCAGTCAAACGTTATATATATACAGTACCAGTCAAACGTTATATATATATATATATATATATATATATATATATATATATATATATATATACAGTACCAGTCAAACGTTATATACATACAGTACCAGTCAAACTTTATATATATATATACATTACCAGTCAAACGTTATATACATACAGTACCAGTCAAACGTTATATATATATATACAGTACCAGTCAAACGTTATATACATACAGTACCAGTCAAATGTTATATATATATATATATATACAGTACCAGTCAAATGTTATATATATACAGTACCAGTCAAACGTTATATATATACAGTACCATTCAAACGTTATATATATACAGTACCAGTCAAACGTTATATACATACAGTACCAGTCAAACGTTATATATATATATATATATACACAGTACCAGTCAAACGTTATATATATACAGTACCAGTCAAACGTTATATATATATATATATATATATATATATATATATATATATATATATACAGTACCAGTCAAACGTTATATACATACAGTACCAGTCAAACTTTATATATATATATACATTACCAGTCAAACGTTATATACATACAGTACCAGTCAAACGTTATATATATATATACAGTACCAGTCAAACGTTATATACATACAGTACCAGTCAAATGTTATATATATATATATATATACAGTACCAGTCAAATGTTATATATATACAGTACCAGTCAAACGTTATATATATACAGTACCAGTCAAACGTTATATATATATATATACAGTACCAGTCAAACATTATATATATACAGTACCAGTCTAACGTTATATATATATATATATATATATACAGTACCAGTCAAACGTTATATATATACAGTGCCATTCAAACGTTATATATATACAGTACCAGTCAAATGTTATATATATACTGTACCAGTCAAACATTATATATATACTGTACCAGTCAAACGTTATATACATACAGTACCAGTCCAACGTTATATATAAATATACAGTACCAGTCAAACGGTATATATATACATACAGTACCAGTCTAACGTTATATATATATATATATATATATATATACAGTACCAGTCAAACGTTATATACATACAGTACCAGTCAAACGTTATATACATACAGTACCAGTCAAACGTTATATATATATATACAGTACCAGTCAAATGTTATATATATATATATACAGTACCAGTCAAATGTTATATATATACAGTACCAGTCAAACGTTATATATATACAGTGCCATTCAAACTTTATATATATACCGTACCAGTCAAACGTTATATACATACAGTACCAGTCAAACGTTTTATATATATATATACAGCACAAGTCAAAAGTTATATATATATACAGTACCAGTCAAACGTTATATATATACAGTACCAGTCAAACGTTATATATATATACAGTACCAGTCAAACATTATATATATACAGTACCAGTCAAATGTTATATATATACTGTACCAGTCAAACATTATATATATACTGTACCAGTCAAACGTTATATACATACAGTACCAGTCCAACGTTATATATAAATATACAGTACCAGTCAAACGGTATATATATACATACAGTACCAGTCTAACGTTATATATATATATATATATATATATATATATACAGTACTAGTCAAACGTTATATATATATATATATATATATATATATATATATATATATATATATATATATATACAGTACCAGTCAAACATTTTATATATACAGTACCAGTCAAACGTTTTATATATACAGTACCAGTCAAACGTTGTATATATATATATATATATATACAGTACCAGTCAAACGTTATATACATACACAGTACCAGTCAAACGTTATATATATACAGTACCAGTCAAACGTTTTATATATATATATATATATATATATATATATATATATATATATATATACAGTACCAGTCAAACGTTATATATATATATATATATATATATATATATATATATATATATACAGTACCAGTCAAACATTATATATATACAGTACCAGTCAAACGTTATATATATACAGTACCAGTCAAACGTTATATATATACTGTACCATTCAAACGTTATATATATACAGTACCAGTCAAACGTTATATATATATATATACAGTACCAGTCAAACATTATATATATGCAGTACCAGGCAAACGTTATATATATACTGTACCAGTCAAACGTTATATATATACTGTACCAGTCAAACGTTATATATATACAGTACCAGTCAAACGTTATATATATATATATATATATATATATATATATATATATATATATATATATACAGTACCAGTCAAACGTTATATATATATATACAGTACCAGTCAAACGTTATATACATACAGTACCAGTCAAATGTTATATATATACAGTACCAGTCAAACGTTATATATATACATACAGTACCAGTCTAACGTTATATATATATATATATACACAGTACCAGTCAAACGTTATATACATACAGTACCAGTCAAACGTTATATATATATATACAGTACCAGTCAAACGTTATATACATACAGTACCAGTCAAACGTTATATATATACAGTACCAGTCAAATGTTATATATATATATATATATATATATATATATATATATATATATACAGTACCAGTCAAATGTTATAAATATACAGTACCAGTCAAACGTTATATATATACAGTACCATTCAAACGTTATATATATACAGTACCAGTCAAACGTTATATACATACAGTACCAGTCAAACGTTATATATATACATATAGTACCAGTCAAACGTTATATATATACAGTACCAGTCAAACGTTATATATATATATACAGTACCAGTCAAACATTATATATATACAGTACCAGTCTAACGTTATATATATATATATATACAGTACCAGTCAAACGTTATATATATATATATACAGTACAAGTCAAACGTTATATATATATATATATATACAGTACCAGTCAAACGTTTTATATATATATATATATACACAGTACCAGTCAAACGTTATATATATACAGTACCAGTCAAACGTTATATATATATATATATATATATATATATATATATATACAGTACCAGTCAAACGTTATATACATACAGTACCAGTCAAACTTTATATATATATATACATTACCAGTCAAACGTTATATACATACAGTACCAGTCAAACGTTATATATATATATACAGTACCAGTCAAACGTTATATACATACAGTACCAGTCAAATGTTATATATATATATATATATACAGTACCAGTCAAATGTTATATATATACAGTACCAGTCAAACGTTATATATATACAGTACCAGTCAAACGTTATATATATACTGTACCAGTCAAACGTTATATATATACAGTACCAGTCAAACGTTATATATATATATATACAGTACCAGTCAAACATTATATATATGCAGTACCAGGCAAACGTTATATATATACTGTACCAGTCAAACGTTATATATATACTGTACCAGTCAAACGTTATATATATACAGTACCAGTCAAAAGTTATATATATATATATATATATATATATATATATATATATATATATATACAGTACCAGTCAAACGTTATATATATATATACAGTACCAGTCAAACGTTATATACATACAGTACCAGTCAAATGTTATATATATACAGTACCAGTCAAACGTTATATATATACATACAGTACCAGTCTAACGTTATATATATATATATATACACAGTACCAGTCAAACGTTATATACATACAGTACCAGTCAAACGTTATATATATATATACAGTACCAGTCAAACGTTATATACATACAGTACCAGTCAAACGTTATATATATACAGTACCAGTCAAATGTTATATATATATATATATATATATATATATATACAGTACCAGTCAAATGTTATAAATATACAGTACCAGTCAAACGTTATATATATACAGTACCATTCAAACGTTATATATATACAGTACCAGTCAAACGTTATATACATACAGTACCAGTCAAACGTTATATATATACATATAGTACCAGTCAAACGTTATATATATACAGTACCAGTCAAACGTTATATATATATATACAGTACCAGTCAAACATTATATATATACAGTACCAGTCTAACGTTATATATATATATATATACAGTACCAGTCAAACGTTATATATATATATATACAGTACAAGTCAAACGTTATATATATATATATATATACAGTACCAGTCAAACGTTTTATATATATATATATATACACAGTACCAGTCAAACGTTATATATATACAGTACCAGTCAAACGTTATATATATATATATATATATATATATATATATATATATATATATACAGTACCAGTCAAACGTTATATACATACAGTACCAGTCAAACTTTATATATATATATACATTACCAGTCAAACGTTATATACATACAGTACCAGTCAAACGTTATATATATATATACAGTACCAGTCAAACGTTATATACATACAGTACCAGTCAAATGTTATATATATATATATATATACAGTACCAGTCAAATGTTATATATATACAGTACCAGTCAAACGTTATATATATACAGTACCATTCAAACGTTACATATATACAGTACCAGTCAAACGTTATATACATACAGTACCAGTCAAACGTTATATATATATATATATATATATATATATATATATATATATATACATATAGTACCAGTCAAACGTTATATATATATACAGTACCAGTCAAACGTTATATATATATATATACAGTACCAGTCAAACATTATATATATACAGTACCAGTCTAACGTTATATATATATATATATATATATATACAGTACCAGTCAAACGTTATATACATACAGTACCAGTCAAACGTTATATATATATATACAGTACCAAACAAACGTTATATACATACAGTACCAGTCAAACGTTATATATATATATACAGTACCAGTCAAATGTTATATATATATATATACAGTACCAGTCAAATGTTATATATATACAGTACCAGTCAAACGTTATATATATACAGTGCCATTCAAACGTTATATATATACAGTACCAGTCAAACGTTATATATATACAGTACCAGTCAAATGTTATATATATACTGTACCAGTCAAACATTATATATATACTGTACCAGTCAAACGTTATATACATACAGTACCAGTCCAACGTTATATATAAATATACAGTACCAGTCAAACGGTATATATATACATACAGTACCAGTCTAGCGTTATATATATATATATATATATATATACAGTACTAGTCAAACGTATATATATATATATATATATATATATATATATATATATATATATATATACAGTACCAGTCAAACATTATATATATACAGTACCAGTCAAACATTATATATATACAGTACCAGTCAAACGTTATATATATACAGTACCAGTCAAACGTTGTATATATATATATATATATACAGTACCAGTCAAACGTTATATATATACAGTACCAGTCAAACGTTATATATATACTGTACCAGTCAAACGTTATATATATACAGTACCAGTCAAACGTTATATATATATATATACAGTACCAGTCAAACATTATATATATACAGTACCAGTCAAACGTTATATATATACAGTACCAGTCAAACGTTGTATATATATATATATATATACAGTACCAGTCAAACGTTATATATATACAGTACCAGTCAAACGTTATATATATACTGTACCAGTCAAACGTTATATATATACAGTACCAGTCAAACGTTATATATATATATATACAGTACCAGTCAAACATTATATATATGCAGTACCAGGCAAACGTTATATATTTACAGTACCAGTCAAACGTTATATATATACTGTACCAGTCAAACGTTATATATATACTGTACCAGTCAAACGTTATATATATACAGTACCAGTCAAACGTTATATATATATATATATATATATATATATATATATATATATATATACAGTACCAGTCAAACGTTATATATATATATACAGTACCAGTCAAACGTTATATACATACAGTACCAGTCAAATGTTATATATATACAGTACCAGTCAAACGTTATATATATACATACAGTACCAGTCTAACGTTATATATATATATATATACACAGTACCAGTCAAACGTATATATATATATATATATATATATATATATATATATATATATATATATATATATATATACAGTACCAGTCAAACGTTATATACATACAGTACCAGTCAAACGTTATATATATATATATACAGTACCAGTCAAACGTTATATACATACAGTACCAGTCAAACGTTATATATATACAGTACCAGTCAAATGTTATATAGATATATATATATATATATATATATACAGTACCAGTCAAATGTTATAAATATACAGTACCAGTCAAACGTTATATATATACAGTACCATTCAAACGTTATATATATACAGTACCAGTCAAACGTTATATACATACAGTACCAGTCAAACGTTATATATATACATATAGTACCAGTCAAACGTTATATATATACAGTACCAGTCAAACGTTATATATATATATACAGTACCAGTCAAACATTATATATATACAGTACCAGTCTAACGTTATATATATATATATATACAGTACCAGTCAAACGTTATATATATATATATACAGTACAAGTCAAACGTTATATATATATATATATATACAGTACCAGTCAAACGTTTTATATATATATATATATATACACAGTACCAGTCAAACGTTATATATATACAGTACCAGTCAAACGTTATATATATATATATATATATATATATATATATATATATATATACAGTACCAGTCAAACGTTATATACATACAGTACCAGTCAAACTTTATATATATATATACATTACCAGTCAAACGTTATATACATACAGTACCAGTCAAACGTTATATATATATATACAGTACCAGTCAAACGTTATATACATACAGTACCAGTCAAATGTTATATATATATATATATATATATACAGTACCAGTCAAATGTTATATATATACAGTACCAGTCAAACGTTATATATATACAGTACCATTCAAACGTTATATATATACAGTACCAGTCAAACGTTATATACATACAGTACCAGTCAAACGTTATATATATATATATATATATATATATATACATATAGTACCAGTCAAACGTTATATATATATACAGTACCAGTCAAACGTTATATATATATATATACAGTACCAGTCAAACATTATATATATACAGTACCAGTCTAACGTTATATATATATATATATATATACAGTACCAGTCAAACGTTATATACATACAGTACCAGTCAAACGTTATATATATATATACAGTACCAGTCAAACGTTATATACATACAGTACCAGTCAAACGTTATATATATATATACAGTACCAGTCAAATGTTATATATATATATATACAGTACCAGTCAAATGTTATATATATACAGTACCAGTCAAACGTTATATATATACAGTGCCATTCAAACGTTATATATATACAGTACCAGTCAAACGTTATATATATACAGTACCAGTCAAATGTTATATATATACTGTACCAGTCAAACATTATATATATACTGTACCAGTCAAACGTTATATACATACAGTACCAGTCCAACGTTATATATAAATATACAGTACCAGTCAAACGGTATATATATACATACAGTACCAGTCTAACGTTATATATATATATATATATATATATATACAGTACTAGTCAAACGTTATATATATATATATATATATATATATATATATATATATATATATATATATATACAGTACCAGTCAAACATTATATATATACAGTACCAGTCAAACATTATATATATACAGTACCAGTCAAACGTTATATATATACAGTACCAGTCAAACGTTGTATATATATATATATATATACAGTACCAGTCAAACGTTATATACATACACAGTACCAGTCAAACGTTATATATATACAGTACCAGTCAAACGTTTTATATATATATATATATATATATATATATATATATATATACTGTACCAGTCAAACGTTATATATATACAGTACCAGTCAAACGTTATATATATATATACAGTACCAGTCAAACATTATATATATACAGTACCAGTCAAACGTTATATATATACAGTACCAGTCAAACGTTATATATATACTGTACCAGTCAAACGTTATATATATACTGTACCAGTCAAACGTTATATATATACAGTACCAGTCAAACGTTATATATATTATATATACAGTACCAGTCAAACGTTATATATATATATATATATATACAGTACCAGTCAAACGTTATATACATACAGTACCAGTCAAACGTTATATATATACAGTACCAGTCAAACGTTATATATATATATACAGTACCAGTCAAACGTTATATATATACATACAGTACCAGTCTAACGTTATATATATATATATACAGTACCAGTCAAACGTTATATATATATATATACAGTACCAGTGTTACGGATACAAGTATCCTGTGTGTGTATCCTGTGTGTGTGTGTGTGTTTCTTTTCTCTCATTCTCCCCTCACAGGTGAAAATCATCACTCCCCAATCAGTCAACAATCAACCCATCAATCAGAAGACACACCTCCTCCTGTTTCCTACCCTATCACAGTTCCTTCCCCATGGTTTAAAAACCCCATCATTTGTTTGTTCAAGAGCTCAATCTTTGTAATGCCATGTTGGTAGATAGCTGTTCTTTGTAGATTTCAGGAGAGCTCAATCTTTGTAATGCCATGTTGGTAGATAGCTGTTCTTTGTAGATTTCAGGAGAGCTCAATTTTTGTAATGCCATGTTGGAAGATCTCTGTTCTTGGTAGATTTCAGGAGAGCTCAATCTTTGTAATGCCATGTTGGTAGATTTCAGGAGAGCTCAATCTTTGTAATACCATGTTGGTAGATAGCTGTTCTTGGTAGATTTCAAAAGGAAGCTCAATCTTTGTAATGCCATGTTGGTAGATAGCTGTTCTTGATAGATTTCAGTAGCACAATCTCTTTGTAAATGCCATGTATGTAGATCTCTCTCTCTGTGTATTAATTAACCTCTCTTTTGTTTGAACACCTCCATAGCACTTTGTCATCACCTGTGAGTATTGTTTTGGTTATGGTGTTTGTTTGTTTGCTGGTGGGAAAAGGGGAAACCAAGACAAGTCGCCCATGGGCATACACTACCCGTAGGTAAACTTTGTTAAAAACACTAGTTAGAACTGGGTGGACCACCCACTGTATTTTTGGTTAGTTAGTTAGCTGTTGTTGAAATAGGCTAGTCTAGCTTAGGGGTGTTGTTGCATATTGTTTCTTTCCTTGGGTCCAGCTCAGCCCCTTTTCCTGCTCCCCCCATTACCGTGTGTTTATAAATAAACCCTGAGTTTGACGGTATTATTTCGGTTGTCGTGGTTATTTCGTTCACTTTTACTTTGTCACTATTATAATTTACATGAGTTATGTTACGGGTCTCACTACCATCCCCCCTAGACTGTCGGGCCAAAAGGGATTTGTAACAACCAGTCAAACGTTATATATATACAGTACCAGTCAAACGTTATATATATATATATACAGTACCAGTCAAACGTTATATATATATATATATATATACAGTACCAGTCAAACTATATATATATACAGTACCAGTCAAACGTTATATACATACAGTACCAGTCAAACGTTATATATATATATACACAGTACCAGTCAAATGTTATATATATATATATATATATATACAGTACCAGCCAAACGTTATATATATATATATATATACAGTACTATATATACAGTACCAGTCAAACGTTATATATATATACAGTACTATATATACAGTACCAGTCAAACGTTTTATATATATACAGTACCAGTCAAACGTTATATATATATATATATATATATATATATACCAGTCAAACGTTTGGAAACCCCTATTAGTTTTTCTTGATTTTTACTATTTTCTACATTGTCGAATAGTAGTGAAGACATCAAAACTATGAAATAACACATATGGAATCATGTACTAACCAAAAAGTGTTAAACAAATCAAAATACAGCCACCCTTTGCCTTGATGACAGCTTTGCACACACTATTGTGTGTAGGCTAGTGAGAAAAAAAGCTCAATTCAATCTATTTTAAATTCAGGCTGAAACACAACAAAATGTGGAAAAAGTCAAGGGGTGTGAATACTTTCCGAAGGCACTGTATATCCCTCAATTATTATCCCCAGACAAAGAGAAGTTGTTATTTTCATAGCACTGAATCCTTGGTACAGGCGTGAAACAGCAGTGGGTGAGACCTGTTGTAGAGTAAGTGGAGCTGTAGCTTTGTGCAGGGCTGGGGTCAAGTTCATTACAGTTAGAGAAAAATCATTCATCAAATTAAATGGCTCTACTATTTTCCCCCAATAAAGTTTTTCATAAAGAATTTCAATAAAATTCTTGAATTGACTGAGTTGAAATGGAGCTGAGCCCAACCCTGCGCCTGATACCTTAGCTAAAAGAGTGTCAGCCAATCTCTCTCATTATTTATGTGTGGCAGTAAGTCAGCTCTTGTTTTATAAAGAGCAATCTGTTGATTGATGCATTGCTGGGTGGATGCCCACATTTCACTGTTTCACCCCTGCAGAGTGTGTGTGTGTGCGTGCGTGCGTGCACGTGTATGTGATAGAGACAGTGAAAGAGAAGTTTGTCTGGATAAGAGCCTCAACTGAATGACTAGTATTGTTGTGCATTACCAAGCATTGGGTTCTATAGAATAGATTACAAAGCATTGGGCTCTATATAGTACATTACCAAGCATTGGGCTCTATAGAGTACACTAACTAGCATTGGACTCTATAGAGTACTTTACCAAGCCTTGGGCTCGATGGAGTACACTAACTAGCATTGGACTCTATAGAGTACATTACCAAGCATTGGACTCTATAGAGTACATTACCAAGCATTGGGCTCTATAGAGTACATTACCAAGCATTGGGCTCTATAGAGTACATTACCAAGCATTGGGCTCTATAGAGTACATTACCAAGCATTGGACTCTATAGAGTACATTACCAAGCATTGGGCTCTATAGAGTACATTACCAAGCATTGGGCTCTATAGAGTACATTACCAAGCATTGGACTCTATAGAGTACATTACCAAGCATTGGGCTCTATAGAGTACATTACCAAGCATTGGGCTCTATAGAGTACATGGAGATATTGTCCAACTTATCTGTGACTTCCCTCAGCTTGTCTGATGTTTTCCAGCTGCCTTCAGTCTTTCCCTTTTTTGGGGGGTTTGCTATAGGGCCCAGCTTCTCTGTTATATAGGATGTTATGGTGTATGGCCCTGTAGGGTTCCCTCTATAGCAGTAGCCACTTCTCTCTATATAGGACTCTGGGGTGGTATATGGCTTAGGTCACTGTGTTCAGCTGGAAATGCTCAACAGTAGCCATTCTAAACAATAGGGCACATTGCATTTCATTTGGCACAGCCTTCTCCCCAGTGTACGCTGCTCTATGGACCATACTTTAGGTGCCAGGTCATTTGACCCTGACTGAGTGCATGCGTACATGTGTGTGTGCCCGTGTATGCAACCTATTGCAATCAATATCTCTCTACACCACCTATATAATGTACGGTGTGATTTGCAACTATAGGACTGGTCACTGATTATTCTCTCTTCTCTCTCTCCTCTCTTTCTTTCCCTTTCTAGTGCCCGTGCTGTGCTGCCATGACAACCATGGCCCCTCCCTTCATGTTTCTCCTCCTTCTCCTCCGATTGGCTCACAGTTCTTTCCCAGAGGAGCCCGGTCCGCTCAGCTACGCTCCCTTAGAGGGTATGTGTCCTTCTCAGTGTGTGTGTGTGTGGGGGGGGGGGGGGGTGACATTCAGAGGGTGAATGGCCTTTGAATGGGGTACGGTGGTAGGTGCTAGGCGCACCGGTTTGTGTCAAGAACTGCAACGCTCCTGGATTTTTCACGCTCAACAGTTTCCTGTGTGTATCAAGAATGGTTCACCACCCAAAGGACATCCAGCCAACTTGACACAACTGTGGGAAGCATTGGAGTCAACATGGTCCAGCTTCCCCGTGGAATGCTTTCGACACGTTGTTCAGTCCATGCCTTGACGAATTGAGGCTGTTCTGAGGGCAAAAGGAGGGGTGTAACCATAGCTGCGGGAAGTAGGGGGGCTGAGGGTGCTGCAAGACCCTCTGAAAAATATCGGAATCAAAAAATATATACATTTTGGTGGTGCACTGGGCCTTTACTAGTATTAGCAAACCAATGTAGATGTCTGTAGTGCGGTCCTATTTCTCAGCATCTCCACTTTAGCAAGAAAGTTACTTGTATAATGAAGAACAGTATCTTGCAGGATTCAATAGTTGGAATTGTAAGAGTTGTTGCTCTGTCCGATTCTCTGTGATTCTGTCATTCTAATGGAATCCAGAAAGAACAAAACCCTGTTCTCAAACATTACATCAAAAGGTGCAAATTTATGGGCAAAGACATCAAACATCCACATCAAATTGAATATTTTTCTTGATCAAATAACATGAAAAACAACCACTTTGTACAGTATTAATTTACCGTCCTTACAAACCACTTAATGTAAATGTATATTACTGTATTGTACATAGGCTGGTCATCTTGGTTTGTACCTGTAGACTTTGTACCTGTAGACTCCATCACCATGAAAAAATGACCAATACAGTAATTGAGTACATTGAGGCATCAAGTGGTTTGTGATGATATCAGACCGATATAGACGTCTTCAGCACAGTCATTCTTTTTTGCTCATCCCCCCCATAAAAAAAAACACCACCACCACCACCACCAAACTACTTCCTGCGGCTATGGATGCAACTCAATATTAGGAAGGTGTTCTTAATTTTTCAGTATACTCAGTGTGTGTATGTGTTTCTTTGGCCTGCATGCGTTTGTGTATGTATGGTATCTGTGCTGAATGACCCTTGGTGGCCCTTCTCAGTATTCCATCAGGCCAGAAAGTTCAGGGGTCACAGCCTTGGTCTGGAGCTGTTTTCACACGAAACAACCGTGTCACAGAGATAGATTGCAGAAGCACTGGGAAATGTGTTTCTCCTTGAGTGTGTGAACAAAATATATAATGCTCTCCCCTCCTCCTCTCCTTCAATTTAATATTATGGAGCTGCTATCTGAGGTCATTGCTTTGTTGCTGTTTTACTGCATATCTGATTGAGCATCAACCTAGTTCAAGAGGAGGGGGGTGTGAGAGGTGGAGAGAGAGAGACATGGGAGGACAGAGAGAAAAAGAGAGCAATCGAAGGAGGGAGGAGGTAGATAGTCAGAGAGGTGGAGATGGAGAGAGAGATTGAATAGAAGCAGAGGAGAGAGAGAGGGCAGAGCGTTTGGAGATGTGTAGATGGATGGATGTCTATTATGTCGCTCCCTGCAGTCAAGGACAATGAGACAGTGGTCCCACTCAATCTCCTGAAGAGGAGTCCGTATGGAGATGTCACTATGTCCTCTCCACCTTCCCTGCAGTGTGTCCTGTCTGTCCTTCCATACTCTGTGTCTGATCTATCCTCTCCTCTCCTCCTGCAGTGTGTCCGGCCTGTCCTTCCATACTGTATGTGTCTGATCTATCCTCTCCTCTCCTCCTGCAGTGTGTCCGGCCTGTCCTTCCATACTGTATGTGTCTGATCTATCCTCTCCTCCCTTCCTGCAGTGTGTCCTGTCTGTCCTTCCATACTCTGTGTCTGATCTATCCTCTCCTCTCCTCCTGCAGTGTGTCCTACCTGTCCTTCCATACTGTATGTGTCTGATCTATCCTCTCCTCTCCTCCTGCAGTGTGTCCTGTCTGTCCTTCCATACTGTATGTGTCTGATCTATCCTCTCCTCCCTTCCTGCAGTGTATCCTGTCTGTCCTTCCATACTCTATGTGTCTGATCTATCCTCTCCTCTCCTCCTGCAGTGTGTCCGGCCTGTCCTTCCATACTGTATGTGTCTGATCTATCCTCTCCTCTCCTCCTGCAGTGTGTCCTGTCTGTCCTTCCATACTGTATGTGTCTGATCTATCCTCTCCTCTCCTGCAGTGTGTCCTGTCTGTCCTTCCATACTCTATGTGTCTGATCTATCCTCTCCTCCCTTCCTGCAGTGTGTCCGGCCTGTCCTTCCATACTCTATGTGTCTGATCTATCCTCTCCTCTCCTCCTGCAGTGTGTCCTGTCTGTCCTTCCATACTCTATGTGTCTGATCTATCCCCTCTTCCCCTCCTGCAGTGTGTCCTGTCTGTCCTTCCATACTGTATGTGTCTGATCTATCCTCTCCTCTCCTCCTGCAGTGTGTCCGGCCTGTCCTTCCATACTGTATGTGTCTGATCTATCCTCTCCTCTCCTCCTGCAGTGTGTCCTACCTGTCCTTCCATACTCTATGTGTCTGATCTATCCTCTCCTCCCTTCCTGCAGTGTGTCCTGTCTGTCCTTCCATACTGTATGTGTCTGATCTATCCTCTCCTCTCCTGCAGTGTGTCCTGTCTGTCCTTCCATACTGTATGTGTCTGATCTATCCCCTCTTCCCCTCCTGTATCACTATCATTGTCTGTCTCCATCTTTCTGCCATCGCTCTGTTTCTCCCTCCTCCGCCTTTCTCACTTTTCACTCTTCCCCTCCTAGCTTTTTTTCCTCCATCCTTCCTGTCTTTCTCTCTCCATCCCCTGTAATGTAATGATAGAGTATAAACAACCCTTTCTTTCGCTCTCTCATCCTTCTTCTCAGTGGTGAGGAGGTATCCTGTGTTTGTGGGTAGAGCTCATCATTCCTCTCAGAGACAGGAGCTGCACATTCAGACAGTGCTCCAGGTCAACCGCACTCTCTACATAGGAGCCAGGTAATAATCAGACACTGCCTGTACCCTACCTTACACACTGTACACAGTACCCTACCACACACACTGTACACAGTATCCTGCCGTACACACTGTACACAGTATATAGTTGTTTCATGATCAAATACACTGCAAAATACTGAAAATGTCTTTGTTTTTCTCCTGTTGTCTGTGTTTGTAAAACAGAGATGATCTATACAGAGTGGAGCTGGACAATATGTCAGGGGATGAAATGTTCTACAGCAAGGTGAGACAGACAGACAGACAGACAGACAGACAGACAGACAGACAGACCTCGCTGATGTAACAAACACCTCTGATTAAATCCGATCCCAGTATGATTGTAACCCTCTGGTCATGTCATTTTGTGGTCCTCTGCTAGAAGCGGACGTGGGAATCCAATAAGAATGACATTCGAGTCTGCAGAATGAAGGGCAAACATGAGGTTAGTTCCCATCTCTAGCCCAGAGGGCAGCGTATGTCAGTGGTTACTCACAGAAAAAAACTTTAGACTACAGTGTGTTGTTGGAGGTGCTGTGGGGTTATCGATTCTAGTAATCCCAATGACATGTTGTCCTGCAGTGAGAATGTGATACCTGCAACTGATCTGAGTGATGAGTATTATGGGGTGATACGATCAGTGAATAATGGAGGCCTAAGAGATAAAGGAGAGAGGGAGGATCGAGAGGGAAAGATTTTACTTTTATCTGTCTTATTGGCAGAGAGGGGAGAAAGAAAGAGTGAGGGGGAAGAGAAGAGAGAGAGTGAGGGGGAAGAGAAGAAGTGGGGGAGGAGGAGAGAGAAAATCGAGGAAGGAGAAAAGACAGCGAGAGAGGGAGAGAGATATTGAGATGGCGGTGTCACACAGCCCTGGGGTAGACCATGGAAATCAGGATGGAAGGGAGGGAGATAGGGAGAGGGAGGGAGGGAGAGAAAGGGAGAGAGCGATCAGTGGAGTAGGCACTTGAGATATATAAATAGAGGTAGAAGACCAAACAGTCACAGATAAAAGTAGAGATAGAGAGACAGATTGAAGGAAAAGAGAAAGAGCGTGGGAAAGAGAAAGAGTTGTGTGGCATTAAGGTTGACAGATAAAAGTAGAGATAGAGAGACAGATTGAAGGAAAAGAGGAAGAGCGTGGGAAAGAGAAAGAGTTGTGTGGCATTAAGGTTGACAGATAAAAGGGAAAGAAACAAAAAGAGAAAGTAACAACATCAAAGGTTTTTGACATCAAAAGTGGAGAGAGACAAAGACAGACAGACAGAGAGTTTAGAGTTTTTATAAAAACCTTTATTTTATACTTAATAATGAACACAAATAATGGCACACTGTGACTTTTCAGAAATTAAGCAACAAATGTGTCATTCCTAAATAAAAATTAATTTAATTAAAAAACATAGATATACGTTCAACTCATTTTATCTAGAAAAAATAGTTTCCCCTCCTCCACAAAACAAACCGCTCCTTCATAAGCCCACGTCTCCGCAAACAATGGGAGATCTTTTACAGCCGAGAAGAACTCAAAATCCACTTTTATGCTCACTTTGACTAATCCTTTAGAAACACATCTTACAACCTGCTCATAACTTGTGCGTGTCTATTTTATGTTTCCTACTCAGAAAAATTACCATCTTAGCTTAACCCTGTCACGGGTGCACCCCCTCCGGCCTCTAGGTCACCAGGCTGCTCGTTATGGCACACACCTGTCACCATCATTACCTTGACTCCATCACCTCCTTGATTACCTGCCCTATATATGTCACTCCCTTTGGTTCCTTCCCTATATATGTCACTCCCTTTGGTTCCTTCCCTATATATGTCACTCCCTTTGGTTCCTTCCCTATATATGTCACTCCCTTTGGTTCCTTCCCTATATATGTCCCTCCCTTTGGTTCCTTCAATATATATGTCCCTCCCTTTGGTTCCTTCCCTATATATATGTCACTCCCTTTGGTTCCTTCCCTATATATGTCTCTCCCTTTGGTTCCTTTCCTATATATGTCCCTCCCTTTGGTTCCTTCCCTATATATGTCCCTCCCTTTGGTTCCTTCCCTATATATGTCTCCCCCTTTGGTTCCTTCCCTATATATGTCTCTCCCTTTGGTTCCTTTCCTATATATGTCTCTCCCTTTGTTTCCTTCCCTATATATGTCCCTCCCTTTGGTTCCTTCCCTATATATGTCTCTCCCTTTGGTTCCTTCCCTATATATGTCACTCCCTTTGGTTCCTTTCCTATATGTGTCCCTCCCTTTGGTTCCTTCCCCAGGAGTCATTGTTTCTGTTTCATGTCTGTGTGTTTTTTGTGTTTTCTTGTTTTGTATTATGTTATGTTTATTTATTAAAACACTCACTCCCTGAACTTGCTTCCCGACTCTTAGCTCACTTGTTACAGTCCCCCAAAAATGTTTTAACAGTTGACATTTTCTTTTCTGTTGCTTAGTGAAACCCCAAAATAAAAACAGTGTTATTGAAAATCTCCCCTACAGCTGTAAACAAAGACTACAGTATTTCAAAGAGGCTTTAGCCTCTCACACTCCATAAAACAGTGAAAAATTGTTTCTCTTATGTTACAAAAAGGATATCTATCTGGACACCAATATCTAAGTTAATAACAGATACAAAAACATTAACTGCAATGATGCCATGCAAAACCCTCTATTGCATGTCACTGGTGGCCTTTTGTAATGGTGGCTTGTACAGTGCTCTCCATGCTGGCTTTACCTTGTCACCAATGCCCAGTTTTACCCTCCAAGGAGTGTATTTTCTATTCTTCAATTTATCTTTATTCAAATCCTTGACACACCCCCTATATAAGTATTTCCCGTTCAACTCATCCAAATCCACCTCTTCCAACCCTCTCAAATCCAGTAATAACACCTTTCTTTCTGACTGGGATATTGGGTGTAATCCCTAGTGTTGGAAATGGGACTTATTCATCTTGTGCCTTCTTCTTATGATTAAGCATATTAATATGTATTATTAAGCATAGCTCTTCTACTGACAGAGCCTTCCGGCAGCTTTCCAGCAGTTGTGCGACAATTCTTTCCGACCTCAACCCGAAATATTCAGCCACCCGTCAGCCCTCCATTAAGGTGGGCCCAGCCATGGTCATTGACTGTTTTAGGCTGAGGATTTTGCCCTTCACCAGAATCTTGGAGAAATGTGGAACAGCTGCAGTTGTACAATCCAGTCTTGCCCCATACACCAGAGGTTCCTCCAGCAGCCAATGCTGGAGTGCGTCTGGACTCCGTTATTATGCTCCAAACCCTAAGGCCTCTGTAAAACGAAGGTACTCCCCCGCCTTGAAATCTGGCTACTATCAACCTAAAATAAATCCTTCTTTAAACCTAATCCCCCGACCTGCTGTAATACAGGACCTGCCACCCATCTCCAAACCACATTTTCCGGTCCATAAAGCAACCTTTGAATAAACTAAAACCCGGAAAGCAGCAGCCCTACTAGCAAGATGTACAAGACCTTGTCCCCCCCCTCCTCTTTTGACAAATACAAAACACTTTGTGGAACCCATGATATTTATCCCAAAATAAATCAACAATAATCGCCTGTATCTTAGCCAAAAGGCCAGATGGTGGCTCTAAACATGACAACCGATGTCACGGTGCAGAGGCAACCACATTGTTAACAATAATAGTGCGCCCCCTGCATGACATACGAGATAACAACCACAGCCATCTCCTCATCCTCCCTTCCACCATTTCAAGCACCCCATTCCAATTTGTTTCCATTGTCCCCTCATCCCCTAGGTACACTCCAAGATACTTAAAACCTCCCTTACACCATTCCAGCCCCCCCCCCCCCCCCCCCTGACAAAGCAATGATCCCTTCAGACCATTTTCAAATCTGTAAAGCTTTTTTTTCCCAATATACCTTTGCAGAGCATATTCCCCTAAACCGATCAACCAATTCTCCTTCCAGACTCACATTAAGCATCTCCAATCCAAAATTAAATCTAGAATCGGCTTCCTATTTTGCAACAAAGCATCCTTCACTCATGCTACCAAACATACCCTCGTAAGACTGACCATCCTACCGATCCTCGACTTCGGTGATGTAATTTATAAAATAGCCTCCAACATTCTACTCAACAAATTGGATGCAGTCTATCACAGTGCCATCCGTTTTGTCACCAAAGCCCCATATATTACCCACCACTGCGACCTGTACGCTATCGTTGGCTGGCCATCGCTTCATACTCGTCGCCAAACCCACTGGCTCCAGGTCATCTACAAGTCTCTGCTAGGTAAAGCCCAGCCTTATCTCAGTTCACTGGTTACCATAGCAGCACCCACCTGTAGCACGCGCTCCAGCAGGTATATCTCACTGGTCACCCCCAAAGCCAATTCCTCCTTCGGCCGCCTTTCCTTTCAGTTCTCGGCTGCCAATGACTGGAACGAACTGCAAAAACCACTGAAGCTGGAGACTCTTATGTCCCTCACTAGCTTTAAGAACCAGCTGTCAGAGCAGCTCACAGATCACTGCACCTGTAAACAGCTCATCCAACTACCTCATCCCCATACTGTATTTATTTATTTATCTTGCTCCTTTGCACCCCAGTATCTCTACTTGCACATTCATCTTCTGCACATCTACCATTCCAGTGTTTAATTGCTTTATTGTAATTACTCACCATGGCCTATTTATTTCCTTTACCTCCCTTATCTTACCTCATTTGCACTCACTGTATATAGACTTTTTTTTATATACTGTATTATTGACTGTATGTTTGTTTATTCCATGTGTAACTCTGTGTTGTTGTATGTGTCGAACTGCTGTCCTTTATCTTGGCCAGGTCACAGTTGCAAATGAGAACTTGTTCTCAACTAGCCTACCTGGTTAAATAAAGGTGAAAAAAAAACATGAGACTCAAACTATCCACCTCTGCCTGATTTTTCACTAAAGTAGCATCGGGATAGGCTGAGACGAAGAGGAGGAGTATCCTCTGAAAGCTACACCCCTTCAATGTGATGTCTAATGCTATTTAGTAGTGGCTCTATAATGGTTGCATATATCATTCCTGACAAAGAACACCCCTGCCTAAAATCTCTACATACTTTAAAAGGAGCACTCAAGCCACCGTTAAATTTCAGCACACTTTCAATGTCACCATATATCACCCTAATCATGGCAATAAAACCAGAGCTGAAACCTAATGCCTCAAACGTGTGCCATAAGTATTGATGTTCAACTCGGTCAAATGCCTTTTCCTGATCAATTAAAATTAGACCAGCATCCAACCCAATAGCCCTAGAGACGTCCCAAAAATTCAGAATCAGGGAATGTTGTCCCCTATCTGCCTGCCGGGAACACAGTAGGACTGCTGGGCCTCCGACCGCAAGGCACTACAGAGGGTAGTGCAAACAGCCCAGTACATCACTGGGGCCAAGCTTCCTGCCAACCAGGACCTCTATACCAGGCGGTGTCAGACGAAGGCCCTAAAAATTGTCAAAGACTCGCCAAGTCTTGGTCCAAAAGGCTTCTAAACAGCTTCTAACCCAAGCCATAAGACTCTTGAACATCTAGTCAAATGGCTAACCAGACTATTTGCATTGCCCCCCCCCCCCCCTCCTCCATACCACTGCTACTCTCTGTTGTCGTCTATGCATAGTAACTGTAATAACTCTACCTACATTACATGTACATACTACCTCACCTAACCAGTACCCCTTAGAACACTTTAATAACTCTACCTACATTACATGTACATACTACCTCACCTAACCAGTACCCCTTAGAACACTTTAATAACTCTACCTACATTACATGTACATACTACCTCACCTAACCAGTACCCCTTAGAACACTTTAATAACTCTACCTACATTACATGTATATACTACCTCACCTAACTGGTACCCCTTAGAAAACTTTAATAACTCTACCTACATGTACATACTACCTCACCTAACCAGTACCCCTTAGAACACTTTAATAACTCTACCTACATGTACATACTACCTCACCTAACCAGTACCCCTTAGAACACTTTAATAACTCTACCTACATGTACATACTACCTCACCTAACCAGTACCCCTTAGAACACTTTAATAACTCTACCTATATGTACATACTACCTCACCTAACTAGTGCTCCTTAGAACACTGTAATAACTCTACCTACATTACATGTACATACTACCTCACCTAACCAGTACCCCTTAGAACACTTTAATAACTCTACCTACATGTACATACTACCTCACCTAACCAGTACCCTTTAGAACACTTTAATAACTCTACCTACATGTACATACTACCTCACCTAACCAGTACCCCTTAGAACACTTGAATAACTATACCTACATTACATGTACATACTACCTCACCTAACCAGTACCCCTTAGAACACTTTAATAACTCTACCTACATTACATGTACATACTACCTCACCTAACCAGTACCCCTTAGAACACTTTAATAACTCTACCTACATGTACATACTACCTCACCTAACCAGTACCCCTTAGAACACTTTAATAACTCTACCTACATGTACATACTACCTCACCTAACCAGTACCCCTTAGAACACTTTAATAACTCTACCTACATGTACATACTACCTCACCTAACCAGTACCCCTTAGAACACTTTAATAACTCTACCTACATTACATGTACATACTACCTCACCTAACCAGTACCCCTTAGAACACTTTAATAACTCTACCTACATGTACATACTACCTCACCTAACCAGTACCCTTTAGAACACTTTAATAACTCTACCTACATGTACATACTACCTCACCTTACCAGTACCCCTTAGAACACTTGAATAACTATACCTACATTACATGTACATACTACCTCACCTAACCAGTACCCCTTAGAACACTTTAATAACTCTACCTACATTACATGTACATACTACCTCACCTAACCAGTACCCCTTAGAACACTTTAATAACTCTACCTACATGTACATACTACCTCACCTAACCAGTACCCCTTAGAACACTTTAATAACTCTACCTACATGTACATACTACCTCACCTAACCAGTACCCCTTAGAACACTTTAATAACTCTACCTACATGTACATACTACCTCACCTAACCAGTACCCCTTAGAACACTTTAATAACTCTACCTACATGTACATACTACCTCACCTAACCAGTACCCCTTAGAACACTTTAATAACTCTACCTATATGTACATACTACCTCACCTAACTAGTACTCCTTAGAACACTGTAATAACTCTACCTACATTACATGTACATACTACCTCACCTAACCAGTACCCCTTAGAACACTTTAATAACTCTACCTACATGTACCTACTACCTCACCTAACCAGTACCCTTTAGAACACTTTAATAACTCTACCTACATGTACATACTACCTCACCTAACCAGTACCCCTTAGAACACTTGAATAACTATACCTACATTACATGTACATACTACCTCACCTAACCAGTACCTCTTAGAACACTTTAATAACTCTACCTACATTACATGTACATACTACCTCACCTAACCAGTACCCCTTAGAACACTTTAATAACTCTACCTACATGTACATACTACCTCACCTAACCAGTACCCCTTAGAACACTTTAATAACTCTACCTACATGTACATACTACCTCACCTAACCAGTACCCCTTAGAACACTTTAATAACTCTACCTACATGTACATACTACCTCACCTAACCAGTACCCCTTAGAACACTTTAATAACTCTACCTACATTACATGTACATACTACCTCACCTAACCAGTACCCCTTAGAACACTTTAATAACTCTACCTACATGTACATACTACCTCACCTAACCAGTACCCCTTAGAACACTGTAATAACTCTACCTACATGTACATACTACCTCACCTAACCAGTACCCATTAGAACACTTTAATAACTCTACCTACATTACATGTACATACTACGTCACCTAACCAGTACCCCTTAGAACACTTTAATAACTCTACCTACATGTACATACTACCTCACCTAACCAGTACCCCTTAGAACACTTTAATAACTCTACCTACATGTACATACTACCTCACCTAACCAGTACCCCTTAGAACACTTTAATAACTCTACCTACATGTACATACTACCTCACCTAACCAGTACCCCTTAGAACACTTTAATAACTCTACCTATATGTACATACTACCTCACCTAACTAGTACTCCTTAGAACACTGTAATAACTCTACCTACATTACATGTACATACTACCTCACCTAACCAGTACCCCTTAGAACACTTTAATAACTCTACCTACATGTACATACTACCTCACCTAACCAGTACCCTTTAGAACACTTTAATAACTCTACCTACATGTACATACTACCTCACCTAACCAGTACCCCTTAGAACACTTGAATAACTATACCTACATTACATGTACATACTACCTCACCTAACCAGTACCCCTTAGAACACTTTAATAACTCTACCTACATTACATGTACATACTACCTCACCTAACCAGTACCCCTTAGAACACTTTAATAACTCTACCTACATGTACATACTACCTCACCTAACCAGTACCCCTTAGAACACTTTAATAACTCTACCTACATGTACATACTACCTCACCTAACCAGTACCCCTTAGAACACTTTAATAACTCTACCTACATGTACATACTACCTCACCTAACCAGTACCCATTAGAACACTTTAATAACTCTACCTACATTACATGTACATACTACGTCACCTAACCAGTACCTCTTAGAACACTTTAATAACTCTACCTACATGTACATACTACCTCACCTAACCAGTACCCTTTAGAACACTTTAATAACTCTACCTACATGTACATACTACCTCACCTAACCAGTACCCATTAGAACACTTTAATAACTCTACCTACATTACATGTACATACTACGTCACCTAACCAGTGCCCCTTAGAACACTTTAATAACTCTACCTACATGTACATACTACCTCACCTAACCAGTACCCCTCTGTATATATTGTTATTTTACTGCTGCTCTTTAATTACTTGTTACTTTTATCTCTTATTCTTAGCCATATTTTTTTTAACTGCACTGTTGGTTAGAGGCTTGTAAGTAAGCCTGTAAGGTTTGTTGTATTCGGCGCATGTGACTAATACAATTTGATTTGATAAACAAACATCAGAAAATCCCACTGGGGTTATTACACTTGATTTACAGACCTGAGATTGATGCTCAAAACAATAAAACCTATCTAACCTGGCCAGAGAGATGGTGTTCTCTCTCAAATGGGCCCATGTGTACTGTCTCGTGCCTCCATGTTGGCTCCGTCAAATATCACACAGTTCATGCATTACAATAAGGCATTTTTAAAAAGTCCTTGAGGTTTTGTGGTTTCTATCTAAATCACTGACTGTGCAGTTAAAATCCCCAGCAAGAAATAAATTATCCTCAGTGTTACATTTCTAAATGGTATTTGATAATGTCTCTAAAAAACATACCCTATCAACTGCCACCACTGGGGCATATACATTTATTAAACACATAGTGATGTTTTCATACCTCACTCTAAATAACCTCCCCTCAACTACCTCTTCAACCTCATATGACAAAGGCAAAAGCCCTTTTGAGAACAGGATAGCCACACCTCCACGTTTTTAGCTTTTATGACTACACACTACTGCTCCCCTCCACACACTCCTTTTGCCACATAACTTCATTTTCAATATTACTATGCGTTTCTTGTAGAAAACTTCCCTTACCCTTCATTAAGTCATACTGTCGCCCCATTTACGTTTAAAGAAGAAATCTTAAAACTGCTCATGGCTGAGAAAAAAATACATAGGAAGAGACAGTAAACATCTCTTTACAGAGTTAAGGCTGCAACTGAACTCTTTCATTTCCTTTAGAATTTAAATCACTTTCTTCCCTTTCATCAATTTCAGAAATGATTTTATCAATCCCATACCTCCCTTCCACCCCATTTATCTCGCTATTTTGTTGTGATGCGTAAAATGACTCACTCTCGCTTTCCTCGTCAGAGGAAAACCCACCATCTCTACTATCTGTTTATCCTCAACTGATTTATCAATGTCTACCTTCATCACCCCTTAAATTCTTCCTCTTAATCCTGGGTACTTTGAAAACAGCTGCTTCATTTTCCATTGTTTCAAACTCCTCTTTAACTCCACATTCATTTTCCAGCACCGACTCAGCGACCCCAGTCGCAGTCACACCGGCTATTCACCCTCTCTCTTTACTCTGATCCACCACAACATTTCCCATCAAACCTTCTCCCTTCACTTGTTCATCCCTTCACGATGGTGCATTAGCTGCACCACCGCTAGAGCTGCTACCGGGCTCTGCCCGATCGTTCTCGGGTGCCCCTCTACCGCAGCCAAAGCTGTTCATTTATTTAGTAGAAGCGTATAACACAATCAAATCTGTGAATATTAAAACTAAAAGCTAAATTAAGTTGGTCAGTATTGTTGATAATGGGATATGTAGGAGGGCGAGCCGGTCAAGGATCGATTCAGACAAGGTGGTAAATTGTATGACAAGTGACAGTTTAATTATGAGTAAAGATATCTGGTACAACGTATACGGGCCCATTTCATTCAGTTCATAAGGAACCAGCAGAAAAGAAGCCCCGATAACAGAGTGCATGTATGTTATATACAGTACAGAAAGTAGGTTGAGTCTAGAAGTTCTGGTCTTCTGGTTGGTCCTGTTGGGCCGTCTGTCATCCCTCTGAGTCTTGTCGTGCCGTTCCTTGTCACACAATGTTCAGCTAAGAAGGAGATTAGGTGTGTGCGCTGTCCTCAGTCACACAATGTTCGGCTAGAAAGGAGATTAGGTGTGTGCGCTGGTTTCTGCAAGTCAAGGCTGTCTCTTCCTCCCAATGTGTGGGTGTATGTCTTATCTGTGTGTCCTCGGCAGTTAGTGTGTGTAATGTGTGTGTGCTGTGTGTCTGGGTGTGGGAGCTATCCTGTATGGGACCTAACATGTTTTACTGTGAAAATACGTTGTCTCAGTTATAGCAATGTTATAGCAGTAGGCTGGTCACCTGCATAAGAAATAGCACTTCCTTACAGTATCCTTCTGTATAAAGATTGTGCACTTGTCTCCTATGAGACACGACATGTTTCCGCAAAGGAGATTTGCATCCAAAAATAACCTTTTTTAAAATTGTAGATACAAGTTGACCATGACGAGATAACTCGCTCTAAAACGTAACCTCAAATGGCGGCACGTTTCAAAGTATTACTTCTTCGCCGGATTCATAAAATGAAATACCGACGTCTGTGTATTCCGCAATACAACACCACTCTCAACTATCGAATTCACTTTTTCAGTGGAATCTAAGAATATCACTACACTTGAGGCTGATTTTACCCAATGCTAGCGCCAACAGCTGAGCTACGTTCTTCCACCGAACATCCTGCCGTAGCAGGAATCTTTACTCCATGCCGCAGACAAAGTTTTTCAAATCCCAACCCTCCGCGTGGCCATTGCAACCAGCCCCACATGCTGGTTTTGCCTTCGAGAAAAACAACCTCAACTATCACACCACCCACCCTGACTAGGTATCCCCCTTTCCTTTCCCATTAGACTGAGAGAAAAATTCAGTCGCTTCCTTGACTCATATAGCCATAATATGGCATTTGAAATGTCTATATTCTTTTGGATATTCTGAGTGTAATGTTTACTGTTATTGTTAATTTCACTCTTGTTTATTATCTACTTCACTTGCTTTGGCAATGTTAACATATGTTTCCCATGCCAATAAAGCTCTTAAATTGAATTGAGAGAGAGACTAGAACATGGAGAGATTCTTCTAGCTCCCATGATGAACTCCTAAAGAGGGAATGTTGTGGTGAGTCGTGCTAGAAGATGTGTAGAGTAACAGTACCTACCTTTTAAAACACAGAGATACAGCTGAACAGTGTGTTGTGTGTAATTTCCTTAAGGCTTTCCTGAGTTGTTGTTTTCACCTAAGCCATGGCTTAGTTCAGCCAGCTCAGCATACTGAATTCCAGCCGTGAAGTAGCCTATGTACCAGGGGTCAGTGTACTGCTAACAGCTTAGCTACCTCCGCTGTCCGACTGCCCCATACTGGGCTCGAACCTGTCATCCTCTGCTTCACAACACACGTGACCGCCCTCCTTCACAACATGCAAACCGATTGAGCCATACAAAAGGCTCCATCAGTGACATTTCAAGCTAGCTGTGGAGTGAGCATTCGATATATTCTTAACTCTGTTACATGTATGTACACTAAGGAGTATTTATTGATTACTTTTGTCATATGGATATGACAAACTTATTTCTCTGCCTAACCCTTTGAGGAGTGGGTTTGAAAGATAAACACACTTGTATGAGCACACACACACACACTTACAGTACTTCTCTGATTCTCCCGTCATTTCTCATCCTTTCTTATCTCTTTCTTCAGGAGGAGTGTCGTAACTTCATTAAGGTGGTGTTGAGTCAACATGAAGGACTGTTTGTGTGTGGAACCAATGCCTTCAACCCTTTGTGTGCCAACTACACTGTGAGTATCTGTCTATTCAATTCAATTCAATGAAGCTTTATTGGCATGTGTGTACGTGTTCATATGGACAATTGTGTGTGTTACAGAGAGACTCTTTGGAGATGGTGGGAGAGACGGTCAGTGGGATGGCTCGTTGCCCGTATGACCCCAGACACGCCAACGTGGCTCTGTTCGCAGGTACAGTAGTTTCTTTCTTTCTTTCTTTCTAACTCTCATTATTTTTCAATATATCAGGAAGTAATGACATAGGTATTTTTACTAGGACTGTAATGTTCAGGGGAAATCATTCAGATGGAAAATCAATCTAGACTGGAGCTGTGAGGAGGAACTTGACTGTGCTTGTACTCAGGATAAATACATGTTCTGTGTGTTCTCGCTTTCTATCTCTGTCTCACTGTCTGTGTGTCTGTATGTCACTCTCTCTTGCTCTTTGTCTCTCTCTCTCTTGCTCTCTCTGTCTCTTTCTCTGTGTGTCTGTATGTCTCTCTCTCTTGCTCTCTCTTGCTCTCTCTCTATCTCTGTCTCACTCTGTGTGTCTGTATGTCTCTCTCTCTTGCTCTCTCTCTCTCTCTTGCTCTCTGTCTCTCTCTCTCTTGCTCTCTCTATCTCTTTCTCTCTTGCTCTCTCTCTCTCTTTCTCTCTTTCTCTCTCTCTTGTTCTCTCTGTCTCTCTCTTTCTCTCTCTGTCTCTCTCTTTCTCTCTTTCTCTCTCTCTCCCTCTATCTCTTTCTCTCTATCAGAGGGCAGTCTCTTCACTGGTACTGTAACAGACTTCCTGGCGATTGATGCTGTGATCTATCGTAGCCTAGGCGACAGCCCCGCTCTTCGCACTGTCAAACACGACTCCAAATGGTTCAGAGGTACACTGAGATGACGTGCTTGCATGTGAGTGAATGGGCCGAACTCTTCTCCACAGGTGAAGAACTCCCAATGTTTGCTAAGATCACATAAACACTGCGGGCTAACCCAACCACTCTACCTTTCCTATCTAAATCCTTATATCCTAGGAGTGGATACATTAAAGCTGTATGGACTAGCTATACTTCAGCTGCGGGCCAATTGTTTCTTGAGTGGATGGTTGGGGGGCCGGAACATAATAAAATAAAAAATGTAGATTGCAAATTCACCGCAAGAAGGCCAAACAGATATCATTTCTGAAAAAAACATAATAATTTCAAACCTTGCTTACATTTGTATATGATCACATACAGTGCCTTCAGAAAGTATTCATACCTCTTGACTTATTCCACATTTTGTTGTGTTACTTCCACTTTGTTGTTACTGTCTGAATTCAAAAAATCTACACACAATACACAATAAAGTGAAAGCATGTTTTAGAAATGTTAGCAAAATAATAGAAAATTAATTACATAAATATCTCATTTACATACAGTTGAAGTCGAAAGTTTACATACACCTTAGCCAAATACATTTAAACTTAAGGTTTTTACAATTCCTGACATTTAATCCTGGTAAAAATTCCCTGTCTTAGGTCAGTTAGGATCACCACTTTATTGTAAGAATTTGAAATGTCAGAATAATAGTAGAGAGATTTATTTATTTCAGCTTATATTTCTTTCATCACATTCCCAGTGGGTCAGAAGTGTACATACACTGAATTAGTAGTTGGTAGCGTTGCCTTTAAATTGTTTAACTTGGGTCAAACATTTCAGGTAGCCTTCCACAAGCTTCCCACAATAAGTTGGGTGAATTTTGGCCCATTCCTCCTGACAGAGCTGTTGTAACTGAGTCAGGTTTGTTGGCCTCCTTGCTCGCACAAGCTTTTTCAGTTCTGCCCACACATTTTCTATAGGATTGAGATCAGGGCTTGGTGATGGCCACTCCAATATCTTGCCTTTGTTGTCCTTAAGCCATTTTGCCACAACTTTGGAAGTATGCTTGGGGTCACTGTCCATTTGGAAGACCCATTTGCGACCAAGCTTTAACTTCCAGACTGATGTCTTGAGATGTTGCTTCAATATATCCACATAATTGTCCTTCCTCATGATGTCATCTATTTTGTGAAGTGCACCAGTCCCTCCTGCAGCAATGCACCCACACAACATGATGCTGCCACAGTGTGCTTCACAGTTGGGATGGCGTTTTTTGGCTTGCAAGCCTCCCCCTTTTTCCTCCAAACATAGCGATGGTCATTATGGCCAACAGTTCTATTTTTGTTTCATCAAAACAGAGGACATTTCTCCAAAAGTACGATGTTTGTCCCCATGTGCAGCTGCAAAACCGTAGTTTAGGCTTTTTAGGCTTTTTTTTTGTGTCTTTTTTATGTCGGTTTTGGAGCAGTGGCTTCTTCCTTGCTGAGCGTCCTTTCAGGTTATGTCGATATAAGACTCGTTTAACTGTGGATATAGATACCTTTGTACCTGTTTCCTCCAGCATCTTCACAAGGTCCTTTGCTGTTGTTCTGGGATTGATTTGCACTTTTGGCACCAAAGTACGTTCATCTCTAGTAGAACGAACGCGTCTCCTTCCTGAGTGGTATGATGGCCGCGTGGTCCCACAGAGTTTATACTTGCGTACTATTGTTTGTACAGATGACTGTGGTACCTTCAGGCGTTTGGAAGGCTCCCAAGGATGAACTAGACTGGTGGAGGTCTACAATTTTTTTTCTGAAGTCTAGGCTGATTTATTTTGTTTTTCCCATGATGTCAAGCAAAGAGGCACTGGGTTTGAAGGTTGGCCTTGAAATACATCCACAGGTACACCTCCAATTTACTCAAATTATGTCAATTAACCTATCAGAAGCTTCTAAAGCCATGACATCATTTTCTGGAATTCCAATTCCAAGCTGTTTAAAGGCACGGTAAACTTCTGACCCACTGGAATTGTGATACAGTGAATTATAAATGAAATAATCTGTCTGTAAACAATTGTTGGAAGAATTACTCGTGTCATGCACAAAGTAGATGTCCTAATCGACTTGCCAAAACTATAGTTTGTTAACAAGACATTTGTGTAGTGGTTGAAAACGAGTTTTAATGACTCCAACCTAAGTGTATGTAAACTTCCGACTTCAACTGTAAGTATTCACATCCCTGAGTCAATATTTTGTAGAAGCACCTTTAGCAGAGATTACAGCTGTATGTTTTTCTGGGTAAATCTCTAAGGGCTTTTTACACCTGGAATGTGCCAAACATTTGCCAATTATTCATGTCAAATTCTTAAAGTTCTTTAAAATTGGTTGTTGATCATTGCTAGACAACCATTTTCAGGTCTTGCCATAGATTTTCAAGCAGATTTAAGTCAAAACTACCACTCAGGAATATTCAGTGTCTTCTTGGTAAGGAACGCCAGGGTATATTTGGCCTTGTGTTTTAGGTTATTGTCCTGCTGAAAGGCGAATTCATCTCCCAGTGTCTGGAGGAAAGCAGAGTGAACCAGGGTTTCTCTCGGATTTCCCCCAAACATAAACCTTTGTATTCAGTAGAAAAAGCTACCTGCTTTGCCACATTTTTTGAAGTATTACTTTAGTGCCTTGTTGCTAACAGGATGCATGTTTTTGAATATTTTTTTTCTGTTCAAGCTTCCTTCTTTTCACTCTGTAATTTAGGTTAGCAGTGTGGAGTAACTACAATGTTGTTGATCCATCCTCATTTTTCTCCTATCACAGCCATTAAACTCTGTAACCGTTTTAAAGTCACCATTGGCCTCTTGCTGAGTTCCCTGAGCGGTTTCCTTCCTCTCCGGCAACTGAGTTAGGAAGGACGCCTGTATCTTTATGTAATTAATAACTTCACCATGCTCAAAGGAATATTCAATGTCTGCTTTATTATTTTGACCCATCTATCAGTAGCTTCTCTTCATTGTGAGGCACTGGAAAACCTCCCTGGTCTTTGCGGTTTTATCTGTGGTTGAAATGCACTGCTCAACGGAGGAGTACAGAGATGAGCCATTCATTCAAAAATCATGTTAAACACTATTATTACACACAGAGTGAGTCCATGCAATTTATTATGTGACTTGTTAAGCACATTTTTATTCCTGAACTTATGTAAGGTTAACATAACAAAGGGGTTCAATACTTATTCACTCAAGACATTTCAGATTTTCATTTAATTTCATAATTAATTTTAGAAAATGTATGAAAATATGATTCCACTTTAACATTGGTAGCATTGCCTTTAAATAGTTTAACTTGGGTCAAACGTTTCGGGTAGCCTTCCACAAGCTTCCCACAATAAGTTGGGTGAATTTTGTGTAGGCCAGTGACAAAAATAACTAATCTAAATTTAATCAAGAAAATTTGGAAAAAGTCAAGGAGTATGAATACTTTCTTAAGGCACTGTACTATATGTCTCTGTCTATTATGCATGGGAATACACGGGAAAAGATTTCCTGGTGTTTATACAGTATTTTATGTCCAACAATGTTTATTATTATTTTAATAAAACATGTAAATAAAAACCACCTGGTGGCCAAATTCGGCCTGCAGCCTGCCAGTTGGTGAACCCTGCTGTAGGTGCTAGGTTAGATGTACTGTTTTCTGTCAAATCAGAGAGGACAAGACCAACGGATCTAGGACATAAAATCTCCTTCAGAGTAAAACATGGTGTGGAACCCTGGAGGTCAGAGACAGAGACAGAGATGAATAAATAACTGCTCTGTCCTTGGCACTGATGATAAATTAAACAGGACATGAATGCTTAATGGCTGACCCCAGAGAGCGGCGACCATATTGATGTGCTGCTTGCTGGTACAGAGGTGTAAATATGGAGCTGTGTTGGTGCGCTCCCTGAGGGATTTATCTGTAATATGTGTGGAAGGGGTGTGTGTGTGTCTGTGTGTAACGGTTTGTATGTGCGTACGTGTATGTGTGTGTAACGGCATATCCCTGTTCTGTCTCTCAGAACCCTTCTTTGTGAGTGCAGTTGAGTGGGGGCCTCACGTCTACTTCTTCTTCAGAGAAATGGCCATGGAGTTTCATCACCTAGAGAAGGTACACGCACGCACGCACGCACGCACACACACACACACACACACACACACACACACACACACACACACACACACACACACACACACACACACACACACACAAACGGAATTCCACCTCCTTGAGGGGATAAGGTGGACAGAATCCATGGGATTTGCACATTATACAGTGCATTGCCTCTTATTGTGTGTGTGTGTGCAGGTGATGGTATCTCGTGTGGCGCGGGTGTGCAAAGGGGACATGGGGGGCTCTCAGAGGGTGTTGGAGAAACAGTGGACATCGTTCCTGAAGGCCAGACTGAACTGTTCTGTCCCAGGAGACTCCCACTTCTATTTCAACCTGCTCCACGCCACCAGCCCCATACTCAACATGAACGGCAGAGACGTCATACTGGGACTGTTCTCGACACCACCCAACAGGTACACACACACGTGTACACACTCACCCAATCATACATGAATGCACCCCCCCCCCCCATTTTCTGATATGTATTTAATCATCTTACCCTCTTTCCATCCCTCCCTCCCTCCTTCATCTCTCTCTCTCTCTCTCTCTCTCTCTCTCTCTCTCTCTCTCTCTCTCTCTCTCTCTCTCAGTATCCCAGGGTCTGCAGTCTGTGTGTTTGACATGCAGCAGTTGGCCAGGGTGTTTGAGGGAAGATTCAAGGAGCAGAAATCTCCAGAATCCATCTGGACACCCGTGCCTGATGAGCTTGTGCCCAAACCCAGGTATGCAGTACATTGGACTTGTACTGATATTGATTGTGTAACTGACTGGTTCTTCCTGATTCTGATCCTTTTTTGGACCGTCTCCTCTCTCTGTAGGCCGGGTGGCTGTGCGGTGCAGGGGTCTCCTTTCAGCTCATCTAAGTCTCTGCCGGATGAAGTGCTGAACTTTGTAAAGACTCATCCATTGATGGACGAGACCATACCCTTGGTTGGGCACAGACCTTGGGTTGTCAAGACTATGGGCAGGTATGGCTAAGGATACCCATGACTACCACTGATTTTTCACTGTTTTCCCTACGTTCTGAAATTGAGCTCCCTCCCTCCCTCCCTCCCTCCCTCCCTCCCTCCCTCCCTCCCTCCCTCCCTCCCTCCCTCCCTCCCTCCCTCCCTCCCTCCCTCCCTCCCTCCCTCCCTGTCTCCCTCCCTGTCTCCCTCCCTGTCTCCCTCCCTGTCTCCCTCCCTCCCTGTCTCCCTCCCTCTCTCTCTCTCTCTCTCTCTCTCTCTCTCTCTCTCTCTCTCTCTCTCTCTATTTCTCTCTCTATTTCTCTCTCTCCGTCGGTCTCGCTCTCCAGGTACCAGTTGACCGCAATGGTGGTGGACACAGAGGCTGGTCCCCATAGGAACCATACAGTGTTGTTCCTGGGCTCCACGCGAGGGACCGTCCTAAAATTCCTCATCCTCCCCAGCGGAGAAAACTCTCCCACACACAGCAGTGTGTTTCTGGAGGAGGTGGAGGGATTCAACCCTGAGAAGTGAGTACAGGAAGGGAGTTTGGCCATGATCCCTTGTGTTCGCTGCAGTCCGGTGTTTTGTCAGGTCATTATTGAGGAGATTAACTGTTCTACTCACAATGCTTGTTGCTGCATTGTTTTCAAAGTCTCTCTGATGTGATCACTCTGATGTGAATCCCTACATGTCTCTGTTGTAACAATAGAAATCAATGAAAATACTCTAAGGATCTCTTTTTCTCTGTCTCTCTGTATCTGTCTCTATCTCTCCTTCATCCCTCTCACCCTCTCTCCTTCCTTTATCTCTCCCCCCACCCCTCCCTCTATCCCTCTCTCCCTCCCTCTCTCCCTCTATCTCTCTATCCCTCCCTCCCTCTTTCCTTCCATCCCTCTCCCCCTGTCTCCTTCCATCCCTCCTCCTCCCTCAATCTATCCCACCCCATCTCCCTCTCTCCTTCCCTCCCTCCTGTCCCTCCCTCTCCCTCCCCCCTCTCTCCCTCCCCCCTCTCTCCCTCCCTTCCCCCTCCCTCCCTCTCTCTCTCTCTCTCTCTCTCTCTCTCTCACTGCCTCTCTCCCTCCCTCTTTCCTCTCTCCTTCCACCCCTCTCTCCTTCCTTCCATCCCTCTCTCCTTTCATCCATCCATCCATCCATCCCTCTATCTATCCCTCTCCATCTCCATCCCTCTCTCTGTCTCTAGATGTGGAGAGGACTCTGTCCAGGCCAGACAGTTGTTGTTTCTGTCTCTGGATCGTCCAAGTCACACTCTGCTGCTGGCCTTCACTTCCTGTCTGGTCAGACTGCCCACAGCACGCTGCCACCTACACTCACGCTGTATGAAGTGAGTAAAACACATACACACACAGACCATCTCAACCATCTCCATCAGGCTGATCAGATCTACATGTGTGTGTGTGTATAGGAGCTGTCTGACCTCCCGAGATCCCTACTGTGGCTGGACCAGAGGCAGCACCTGCTCCTTCCTCAGACCAGGCACACGGTGAGACAGCTCCCTGTAGCTTCATCCAATTGATTGTGTGTTCAACTGTAGATGTCAGTCTGATAATCTGTTATGTTTGTTCTATTACAGGCTTCCTTTTCAACAAGACAGTGAGTACGGCAACTTCTCCCATCTTGGAGACTGTGATGGTAGGTACCTTGCCTTTACCCTGTAGCTCTGTTCTTTCTTTCACTCAACTCCACCTAATAGCATTACCATGCTCCACCTAGTGGCATCACCATGCTCCACCTAGTGGCATTATCATGCTCCACCTAGTGGCATTACCATGCTCCACCTAGTGGCATTATCATGCTCCGCCTAGTGGCATTACCATGCTCCACCTAGTGCATAATCATGCTCCACCTAGTGCATAATCATGCTCCACCTAGTGTATAACCATGCTCCGCCTAGTGGCATTACCATGCTCCACCTAGTGGCATTATCATGCTCCACCTAGTGGCATTACCATGCTCCACCTAGTGGCATTACCATGCTCCGCCTAGTGGCATTACCATGCTCCACCTAGTGGCATTAACATGCTCCACCTAGTGATATTATCATGCTCCACCTAGAGGCATTATCATGCTCCACATAGTGGCATTTTCATGCTCTGCCTAGTGGCATTATCATGTTCCTCATAATAGCATTACCATGCTCCACCTAGTGGCATTATCATGCTACACCTAGTGGCATTACCATGCTCCGCCTAATAGCATAATCATGCTCCGCCTAGTGGCATTATCATGCTCCTCCTAATAACATAATCATGCTCCACCTAGTGGCATTATCATGTTCCGCCTAATAGCATAATCATGCTCCGCCTAGTGTCATTATCATGTCCCACCTAATAGCATAATCATGCTCCGCCTAGTGGCATTATCATGCTCCACCTAGTGGCATTACCATGCTCCACCTAATAGCATAATCATGCTCCGCCTAGTGGCATTACCATGCTCCACCTAGTGCATAATCATGCTCCACCTAGTGCATAATCATGCTCCACCTAGTGTATAACCATGCTCCGCCTAGTGGCATTACCATGCTCCACCTAGTGGCATTATCATGCTCCACCTAGTGGCATTACCATGCTCCACCTAGTGGCATTACCATGCTCCGCCTAGTGGCATTACCATGCTCCACCTAGTGGCATTAACATGCTCCACCTAGTGATATTATCATGCTCCACCTAGTGGCTTTATCATGCTCCACATAGTGGCATTTTCATGCTCTGCCTAGTGGCATTATCATGTTCCTCATAATAGCATTACCATGCTCCAACTAGTGGCATTATCATGCTACACCTAGTGGCATTACCATGCTCCGCCTAATAGCATTACCATGCTCCACCTAATAGCATAATCATGCTCCGTCTAGTGGCATTATCATGCTCCTCCTAATAACATAATCATGCTCCACCTAGTGGCATTATCATTCTCCACCTAGTGGCATTACCATGCTCCACCTAGTGCATAATCATGCTCCACCTAGTGTATAACCATGCTCCGCCTAGTGACATTAACATACTCCACCTAGTGGCATTATCATTCTCCACCTAGTGGCATTACCATGCTCCACCTAGTGGCATTATCATTCTCCACCTAGTGGCATTACCATGCTCCACCTAGTGCATAATCATGCTCCACCTAGTGTATAACCATGCTCCGCCTAGTGGCATTATCATGCTCCACCTAGTGCATAATCATGCTCCGCCTGGTGGCATTAACATGCGCCACCTAGTGACATAACCATGCTCTGCCTAGTGTATAATCATGCTCCGCCTAGTGCATAATCATGCTCCACCTAGTGCATAATCATGCTCCACCTAGTGGCATTAACATGCGCCACCTAGTGGCATTAACATGCGCCACCTAGTGACATAACCATGCTCCGCCTAGTGGCATTATCATGCTCCACCTAGTGCATAATCATGCTCCACCTAGTGGCATTAACATGCACCACCTAGTGGCATTATCATGCTCCACCTAGTGGCATTACCATGCTCCACCTAGTGGCATTACCATGCTCCGCCTAGTGGCATAACCATGCTCCGCCTAGTGGCATAACCATGCTCCGCCTAGTGGCATTACCATGCTCCGCCTAGTGGCATAACCATGCTCCGCCTAGTGGCATTAACATGCGCCGCTTAGTGGTATAATCATGCATTACAAGAGTTTGCGACAGATGTTAAAGGGTCATTTCAAAACTACACTTTCATCATCTCTAGCACTACCCTAACATCAACATATTTGATAATGGCTGTTTCTTTATTTAATATTTAAAAGATAGAGGAAGAGGAAGATAAATGTTTCCAATGACATCATCAACCAATTAGTAGACAACTAGTAGGCAATTAATTATTTTATTTACCTTTATTTAACTAGGCAAGTCAGTTATGAACAAATTCTTATTTTCAATGAAGGCCTAGGAACAGTGGGTTAACTGCCTTGTTCAGGGGCAGAACAACAGATTTTTACCTTGTTAGCTTGGTTGATTTGATCAATCTTGCAACCTTTCGGTTACAAGTCCAACGCTCTAACCACTAGGCTACCTGCCGCGCAAATGCTTTCTCATAATTCGTTAAAATCACATGATGCACACCAATGATGTCATTGGAAACACTTATCTTCCTCTATCTGTTTTACTACAAAACCTAAATAATGCACAATTATCACACATGTTAATGTTGGGGTGGTGCTGCAGATGATGAATATGAAGTTGAAAACATTAGACATTTCCCTTTAATGCACATTGAACAAATTCAAATGCTGATGTAAGGGAATGTCTATGGCAACATATTTAATTAAAATGTTTGTTTTTGCAAGGTACCGTTTTTCTTTGTCGTGTCATCAATTAAAAACCCAATCACATCCCCAGTGCACATACATTTGAAGTTGGAAGTTTACATACACTTTAGCCAAATACGTTTAAACTCAGTTTTTCACAATTCCTGACAATTAATGCTGGTAAAAATTGCCTGTCTTAGGTCAGTTAGGATCACCACTTTATTTTAAGAATGTGAAATGTCAGAATAATAGTAGAGAAAATGATTTATTTCAGCTTTTATTTCTTTCATCACATTCCCAGTGGGTCAGAAGTTTACACACACTCCAATTAGCATTTGGTAGCATTGCCTTTAAATTGTTTAACTTGGATCAAACATTTCAGGTAGCCTTCCACAAGCTTCCCACAATAAGTTGGGTGAATTTTGGCCCATTCCTCCTGACAGAGCTGGTGTAACTGAGTCAGGTTTGTAGGCCTCCTTGCTCGCACATGACTTTTCAGTTCTGCCCACATATTTTCTATGGGATTGAGGTCAGGGCTTTGTGATGGCCACTCCAATACCTTGACTTTGTTGTCCTTAAGCCATTTTGCCACAACTTTTGGAAGTATGCTTGGGGTCATTGTCCAGTTGGAAGACCCATTTGCAACTGATGTCTTGAGATGTTGCTTCAATATATCCCCATAATTTTCCTAACTCATGATGCAATCTATTTTGTGAAGTGCACCAGTCCCTCCTGCAGCAATGCACCCCCACAACATGATGCTGCCACAGTGTGCTTCACGGTTGGGATGGTGTTCTTCGGCATTTAAGCATCCCCCCTTTTCCTCCAAACATAACGATGGTCATTATGGCCAACAGTTCTATTTTTGTTTCATCAGACCAGAGTACATTTCTCCAAAAGTACAATCTTTGTCCCCATGTGCAGTTACAAACTGTAGTCTGGCTTTTTTTTATGGCGGTTTTGGAGCAGTGGCTTCATCCTTGCTGAGCAGCCTTTCAATTTATGTCGATATAGGACTCGTTTTACTGTGGATATAGATACTTTTGTACTCGTTTCCTCCAGCATCTTCACAACGTCCTTTGCTGTTGTTCTGGGATTAATTTCCACTTTTCGCACCAAAGTACATTAGTCTCTAGGAGACAGAACGCGTCTCCTTCCTGAGCGGTATGACGGCTGCATGGTCCCATGGTGTTTATACTTGCGTACTGTTGTTTGTACAGATGAACGTGGTACCTTCAGACGTTTGGAAATTGCTCCCAAGGATGAACCAGACTTGTGGAGGTCTACAATTTTTTTCTGAGGTCTTGGCTGATTTCTTTTGATTTTCCCATGATGTCAAGCAAAGAGGCACCGAGTTTGAAGGTTGGCCTTGAAATACCTCCACAGGTACACCTCCAATTGACTTAAATTTGGTATCAGAAGCTTCTAAGCCATGACATAATTTTCTGGAATTTTCCAAGCTGTTTAAAGGCACAGTCAACTTAGTGTATGTAAACTTCTGACCCACTGGAATTGTGATACAGTAAATTCTAAGTGAAATAATCTGTCTGTAAACAATTGTTGGAAAAACTGACTTGCCAAAAGCATAGTTTGTTAACAAGACATTTGTGTAGTGATTGAAAAACGAGTTTTAATGACTCCAACCTATCACAATAATTCCACATAACGTTAATTTATATTGGTTGTTTGTGTTTATGTGTGTATTGTATTTGCATTTACAGTGGTGACAGAAAATTGCAATGTTTTTCAGTCTGTCAGTAATGGGATTAGCTAGTGTGAAATGTCAGGGCTTTGAATTCCCTCTCCTAAGATTAGTGTCTGTCAGAAGCCTCCCAGCATGACAATAAATGCATTTTGATTGGTTGACAAAGGAGCGAACGTCTTGATCAGCGAATTAAAGCCCACGGGACTGAGACTTATTCTGAGACAGCGTTCTGCTGTCAACGACTGTCTGCTACAGTTTGACAAGTACTTGCCAGAAAAATATGTACAAAACAGAAATGAGGACCAAACTCTGTGCACAGTGCTCAAAACTGAGCTTCTGGCAGGCCATAAGAGAACGTCTTTAACTTAGATACGTTTATGGGCTCCTAACAAACACTCCTCAAATCTGTCTCTGTCTCAATTAGGATGTCTCTGCTTTTCATCAGCAAACTGTTCCAGGACCTGCAATCTGTTCCAACTCCAATTATACACTGCAATCTAATCTGTTTTATCACAGATCTATAATCTGGGGGGGTGTTCTTATTCCAGAACATTACAACCTCATCTATTTTATAGAACCAGCAATCTGTTCCAAAGTCCATAATATCCCATCTATAATATCTATCATAAATCTATAACCTCTAACCTGCATTCATTCCTTTGCCAGAACATTGCAATCTCATGTGTTATTTATCACTCTTTAGAACCTGATCTGTTCTAGTTGCAGAGCTTTAGTTTTCTAACCCGGATATAGGCCTGTTTACTGCAGAGTTGGGCTGTTTAATGGAGAGTGGTGAAAGCATAGAACCAGAACTAGGTCCAGGACAGACGTGTGCTGTGTCTGTGCAGATGGGAGTGATTCGAGTGGTGGAAATCATTAACTGAAATATATGACGTGTTTTAGGGAGAAACTCACTGGCTTGCCCAGAGCCCTCCTTATTACAGAATGGGAACACTGAGAAGAGTTGGTCTGTTTTATTGTCTTCCCCTCTTTACTGATGACTAGTGCAGCTTTCAGCCCAGCCAGCAGAACCCCAAGGCTGTGCTGGAGAAAACACTGGTTAAGGACAAAGGAAAGGTGATGCTTATCTGTTGCCGTTATGAAATGTTATGGTAGATTACGGTAATAGAGAATAAGATTAAGCTCTTGGGTAATACAATATAGCAATATAATCCTTGACATCAGGCAAATAATGTTTAGGTTCTGAAGGATAAAACATCTAAAAATGTGACAATAACAAAAGTGGAGAGATTTATAAAGGAGAATGAATACACAGAGGTAGAGGAGAATAAAGGACTGAGATAACTGGTTTAATGTTAAGCGTTTTTATATTCTCTCTTGCCATTAGCCTTATCTCTCGGGGACAGATGCACGGAATGGAAATGGTAGTAGCATCTGTCGACTCTGGGATACGACTAGCAAGGAACTTTGTTCTGGTACGCTGATTCTTTGTCACTGATCATTTGGACAAATCACAATTTCACAGGTGCTCGCATCGTTTTGAATTTCCAAAGGGGAGGTGACATTTGGCCCATAGCTTGGCTGAAACTGGCTGACAGTTTTCATTGAGTGGGGTGGGGACTTATCTAGTCTCGTTAGACTTAACATGTCTCCCCTAAGAACTTAATCGAGCATCTGATGCAGTTAAACAAGATTTTAGTTCTAGGTGTCCGAGATTAGCCTTGTGATTCCTTTCTCTTGTCTTCTCTCTCCCCTAAAGGTGCCATACAGCAGAGTCTGCTGATCGAGCCGGAGAGCCTGGTCTCCCTCAACCTGCTGGTGGCATCTGCAGTCTCAGCCTTCACCATCGGTGCGGCGCTCTCGGGGCTGGCTGTCTGCTGGATTATGGCCCACAAGCCTGGCAACCGTCGCCACGGCAACAATACCCCCCAGTCCACTATCCAGCGCCAGGAGAGGGGGATGTTGACGTCAGGAGGAGGGATGGGGGGATCGGTCCTCAGTGTGACCCGTCAGGGAGGAGGCGATAGACCCTGCTCTCAGGGCGGGGAGACCCTGTTTGTGATGCCCAACGGCTGGGGGAAGTCAGGGGAGCTGGACCCAGGGTTCCTGCCTACTCCGGAGCACACGCCTCAGCAGAAAAGACGCGGGCTCAGGCTGTCTGATTCTGGATCAGGGGGGTGGGATAACAGCCAGACCTACCTGGGAGGGAGTACCATGGGGCTGGCGTCTCCCTGCCCTCTCCCTTGCCCCCCACACCCCTCCACCGCTGTCTACCTGACCACCAGACTATTTCAGGGGGGAGGAGGAGGGAGGCACGGGGGTGAGGAGCGAGGAAGAGGAGGGGAGACTCCTCGCCAGCACTACGTGTGCCTGAGCAAGCCCCGGGGGGAGAAGGGCAGAAGTGGGACACCGAAGTCGGCGCTTCGTAAGTCGGCAGGGGAGTACGTGTACCCCATGACCCCCCAGGATTCTCCGGATAGGAGGAGGGTGGTGTCAGCCCCCAGCGCCCCTATGGAGTTTGGGGAGCCCCTGCCACTCCGCTGGCCTCCCCAGGAAGGCTACATCCTCAGCAGCCAGGGCATGGTCCCTGTACCTCCATCCTCCATGCCCACCATCAAAGGCCAGCAGTACGTGGCCCAGCACCACACACCCGGGCCGGGCAGGTCTCAGCTGAGAGGGGCCTTGGGGAGAGGAGAGCTGGGGGAGCTGGTGGATCTCAGCCAGCTGCTGAGTAAGAAGAGTTCCAATGAGAGGACTCACAACGGGCAGTGATCAAGCAGGGAAACCATGTCTCTTTCTATATCGTTCTCTTTCTGTCTGTTCTATCTTTTCTCTCACTCTCTCTTTCTCTCTGACCTCTTTCTCTGTCATTGTCATTTAGTCCTCCGGATATCTCTGTATCTCGCTGGCGGACTCCTGAGGCTGTTCTCGCTGGCAGACTCCTGAGGCTGTTCTCGCTGGCAGACTCCTGAGGCTGTTCTCGCTGGCAGACTCCTGAGGCTGTTCTCGCTGGCAGACTCCTGAGGCTGTTCTCGCTAGCAGACTCCTCAGGCTGTTCTCGCTGGCAGACTCCTGAGGCTGTTCTCGCTGGCAGACTCCTGAGGCTGTTCTCGCTGGCAGACTCCTGAGGCTGTTCTCACTGGCAGACTCCTGAGGCTGTTCTCTCTGTGACTGGTTGATGCTGCTATCACTCATACCCTGCTTGGCTGTGATTGGTCAGTGAAAGTGAGGTTGTTGCTGTGTCTCCCCTCTGGCTGCTTAGAGAGGGGAGAGAGGAGGAGAGAGAGATAGCGGGATTGAAAGAGGTGAGAAAGAGGGATGGAGATGGAAAGAGAAAAGGGAAGGAAGAGTTTGCTAGACAGCAGAATTCTTCCAAAAGAACACATTAAGAGAGAACCATAAATAGGAAGGAACATGCAAAGAGACCCAGCGACAAGGACTGACCGAACAACATGGCCACAGAGCCCACTGTCAGGTGTCAGAAGACGAGACCCAGTGGACATCACTCCTACACAGTGTACTTTGTCCACCTTCCAGTGCAGACTGATTGGCACTCTCTGACAATAAGACAATGGAGGACACTGAAACATGAATTGTAAACACATTACTTTGAAGCATCTTTCTGCAGGTGAATGAAGCAGACACCCCCCTGGGCTCACACGTCAGATCATCATCTACTTTTGATTTACACTTGATTTACAACTCAACCAAAACTGTGATTTGGTTCATAACAACGTGAATTTAATGTGAAATCAACGAGAAAATGTCACCAGGTCATTGGATTTAGGTGAACAGTTGGATGAAAACAAGACCAAATGCCCCTACGTTGATTCAATGTCATCACATAGATTTCTGGGGTTGAAATGACGTGGAAACAATGTTGATTCAAACAGTTTTTGCAGAGTGGGACTGTTCTCTCTCAGTGACACTGAGGTCATTCTGACTCTGACTCTGAATGTCACGAGAATATCTGATGAAGAGTATCGAAAGGAAGCGGCAATGAAGATTTAATAGCCTGCCCTCCAGCTGCCTCCCCACACACACACACACACACACACACACACACACACACACACACACACACACACACACACACACACACACACACACACACACACGCACACACACACACAGGTCAGTTTTAATAAACCCACCCTGCGGGGGACCAGTCCTTGGTATCGTGGTCAGGGGGACAATGATTCCCAGTGTATGTGAGTCGAGAGGGGGCGTATAGTACCGCTCCTAGCCTGTCTCACTGGGGCGTATAGTACCGCTCCTAACCTGTCTCACTGGGGCATATAGTACTGCTCCTAACCTGTCTCACTGGGTCAAACAGTACCGCTCTTAACCTGTCTCACTGGGTCATACAGTACTGAACTCACCCAATGCTCTACCCTTCTCTCAACACATTGCGTCAGCTCTGAAATGACTGGCCATTAAAAAGTACATGGAGTGGAAGGGATGGAGTGATGAAGTGAAGGAATGGACGGATGGAGGGATGAAATGGTGCCATGTCATTAGAGAGAATGCCTGGCTGGCAGAAATAGTGCTGACATTCCAGTGTGGCCCAGTGAGGGTGAGTTATAGTCCCTTGGTCCCAGTGAGACAGGTTAAGAGCGGTACTGTACGACCCAGTGAGACAGGTTAGGAGCAGTACTGTACGACCCAGTGAGACAGGTTAGGAGCAGTACTGTATGACCCAGTGAGACAGGTTAGGAGCGGTACTATACGACCCGGTGAGACAGGTTAGGAGCGGTACTGTACAGGTTAGGAGCAGTACTGTATGACCCAGTGAGACAGGTTAGGAGCGGTACTATACGCCCCAGTGAGACAGGTTAGTAGCAGTATTGTATGACCCAGTGAGACAGGTTAGGAGCGGTACTATACGACCCAGTGAGACAGGTTAGTAGCAGTACTGTATGACCCAGTGAGACAGGTTAGGAGCGGTACTATACGCCCCAGTGAGACAGGTTAGTAGCAGTACTATACGCCCCAGTGAGACAGGTTAGTAGCAGTACTATACGCCCCAGTGAGACAGGTTAGGAGCGGTACTATACGCCCCAGTGAGACAGGTTAAGAGCAGTACTATACGCCCCAGTGAGACAGGTTAGTAGCAGTACTGTATGACCCAGTGAGACAGGTTAGGAGCAGTACTATACGACCCAGTGAGACAGGTTAGGAGCGGTACTATACGCCCCAGTGAGACAGGTTAGTAGCAGTACTGTATGACCCAGTGAGACAGGTTAGTAGCAGTACTGTATGACCCAGTGAGACAGGTTAGTAGCAGTACTGTATGACCCAGTGAGACAGGTTAGGAGCAGTACTGTATGACCCAGTGAGACAGGTTAGGAGCTGTACTGTACGACCCAGTGAGACAGGTTAGGAGCAGTACTGTATGACCCAGTGAGACAGGTTAGGAGCAGTACTGTATGACCCAGTGAGACAGGTTAGTAGCAGTACTGTATGACCCAGTGAGACAGGTTAGGAGCAGTACTGTATGACCCAGTGAGACAGGTTAGGAGCTGTACTGTACGACCCAGTGAGACAGGTTAAGAGCAGTACTGTACGCCCCAGTGAGACAGGTTAGGAGCGGTACTATACGCCCCAGTGAGACAGGTTAGGAGCGGTACTATACGCCCCAGTGAGACAGGTTAGGAGCAGTACTATACGCCCCAGTGAGACAGGTTAGGAGCGGTACTATACGCCCCAGTGAGACAGGTTAGGAGCGGTACTATACACCCCCTCTCGACTCACATACACTGGGAATCAATGTCCCCCTGACCACGATACCAAGGACTGGTCCCCCGCAGGGTGGGTTTATTAAAACTGACCTGTGTGTGTGTGTGTGTGTGTGTGTGTGTGTGTGTGTGTGTGTGTGTGTGTGTGTGTGTGTGTGTGTGTGTGTGTGTGTGTGTGTGTGTGTGTGCACGCAGATGCACTGGCTATGCGTGTGATTGATAATCACTATGGTTGTGATTTAAACGACTGTCCTGACTCTTACTCATCCATGTTAATCGACATTTTCCCAGAGCTCAAATGGGACCATACATTCTACCCGTCAAAGTGTCTAATGAGAAACTTTCCATTACTTTAAGTGATCATGGAAAGAGGGATAGATAGAAAGACAGAGGGAAAGACGAAAGGCAGGAGGACCGAGAGAGAAACAGAAAGGCAGAGTGAGAAAGAGAGAGACAACACTGAGACAAGGAAGAAGATGTGATCTGTCATTCCCAAGTCATCAGAGCCACAGCTCCAGTCACATCCAGAAGGAAAATGAGTTCAGCTCTGTTGTGAACCTGAGCAGTAATGACTTGTATATAAAGACCCAACCCCAGTCAGATGTCTGTGTTACCGTTGAAGGAGCACAATGATGACGTCACACATGGGGTGTTGTTTCAAGACCGAGCCACAGTTACAAGACACTCATAATCACACCATGCCGATGACTTTTCGCCCTTTGTTGTCAATACAATATTATATGCCAACATTCTAAACTGTACTTTTGGGTGACATACGGACCACAGAAGCAAAAAGGAAACATATTTTCAAGTGCCATAAAAACCATGTCAGTACATTTGATTCTTTGTACATTTGATACTGTGATGTTGTATAATTTGTTCAAATGTGTACAGTTCCTGTGTACAATGAGGAACTTCACAATGTTGCCTTCAGATAGCATACTGAACATTGATTTTCTTTCATAACTATTTTGACTTTGCTGCTCTTATCCATTTGATAAAGTTGATGCCACTGACAGTCTTTTTATAAACCACTTATAGACAGTAGGACATCATTTAGGTCAGTTTTTCCTGAAATACTCTAGCAAAGTATTGATTGTTTTTCTCCACACCAACAAACTGTCATACTGAGGAACCTTAAAGTCCAAGGCTACTTACTTCCTGTTCATAATACTGTGCAGTAATACATCATGGAAAAGCACAATTACTTTTATTTTTCTTATTTGAAAAGTAGTTGTACTGTAACGTTATCTATGTATATTTGTGTAAATAATCTATTTGAAGGTATCTTATCCATGTGGTTTTAAGGTTGTTGTTTTTTCATCCTTGACACAGGCCTTTGACGTGTTGGTTTTGGTTGACTGTGATATGAATGAGATGGAACAGAGCAGGCTGGTGGGAGGAGCTGTAGGAGAACGGGCTCTTTATAGTGGCTGGAATGGAACGGTGTCTGACTTATGTTGTCTACATGTTTGATGTGTTTGATGCAGTTCTATGTACTTCATTTCAGCCATTACAATGAGCCCGTTCTCCTAAAGCTCCTCCCACCAGCCACCACTGAGATGCAAGTACAGGAATTACAGTATTTACCTTTGACTGAAAGCTGAGGGTAGCTGTTTCCTTTCTAAAAAGAGTAGAATCTTAGGCTTGTCCTGCTGAGCTGAATGAAAAAGGTCTCCAGATTATTTGATTTATGATTTACGGCTGTACACACACACACACACACACACACACACACACACACACACACACACACACACACACACACACACACACATTAAACACTTAATGTGAGAGGATACAGCAGTCAGTTAATATGGACAACCCTGTCAATATATTCTTTATTATTCTAATAAACAATGAATATGTATTAATCTTTGTTGTGTCTTTATGGATTGTTAATTTGACTGTAATGTTATACAGTAGGATTCTTTCAAGCAACCATTTCTATCACCACTAGATGGCGGTGGAAACTAGTCTTTGCAGGTGAGGAAAGAGCCATCGGTGAGATTGGCTGTGTTCTCGAGCATCAAAATGACTGCAGGCGACTGCCGACTGACTGATCTACAAATCACCTTGCATCATAAATAACAACTGATAATTATTTGTAGATCAGTCAGTTAGTCACAATTTACCCATGATACGTTGTGTTTATGATCCTCTCGAACTCGGCCAATAACTCCATGGGTGCGTCTCAGCGTTCTACCGTGGCGTCCTCTCATCTCTTTACCTTCAGATGCACCGATATGAAAGAAGTGGACAGCTCACAGTTGGAATCTATCATATTCTCATGTATCCTGGGTTTTCAGGTCAAGGCAGATTCATTGAAAGAGACCAGTAGAGGAGGCCACATTATCCTATTGAGACATACATGCTATGTGATTCCACTGTTGCCAAGGGGGTCACATTATCCTATTGAGATACATACACCCTATGTGATTGGGTGGTGAATCATTGCTTGTTAGATTTGATGTCATTAACAGCTGGGGCATTGCCTTTGTGTTAGAGTGCTCCTTGAATCAGTCTAGTGTCTAATGTGTGCAGGCTTTTGCTCTAGCCCGGCACTAACCATTCTAAGTCAAATCAATGAATTACTGTACATTTGTTGTCTCTAGACTGCAATTAATTTATTCAGATGTGTTTGAGCACCACACATAAAACCCTCAAGATGCTGAGCTGCCCATCCCCACTCTATGGCTTGGCTTGATATCGAGTTTATACTGCAGCTTTGATGACATAACAGACAGAATTTAGCACCTACTGAGTAGACTGAAACAAGCCTCTCCAGACCTCGCTGTGGTAGAACATCTTGCCCATCTAAAAGGTCAACTAAAGCCCATGTCCATGTAAATAGTCTATTTATATCATTCATGGTACATTCATTATGTGTTTGCATTGGCAACCACACATCTCTCTCTCACTCACACACACAAACACACCCACGCATGCAAGTACTCTCGCTTGCACATACACACTCCATTTAATACATTATTTTAATGAAAGAAATGTTGACAAAAACATGATGACATTATTGTGGTGGTGTAGAACATGAAGGGAGGGGTATGATGACTCATTGTCGGTTGTGTGTGTTCACTGCTGATCTGCTGTTTTCAAAATAAAACTGTTTCAACAGAAAGTAATAACTAATGGAATCCAGGAAGCAGTTTGTGGTAGCGATCCATTCACAAACTAGCCAAAAATCACGCACTAATTTTAAAGATTCCCATTTATTTTTTTTGAAAAGGAATCTCAGCAGAAACCCAAGATGGATGGGTGTGTAGCAGACCACAAAGACGATCAGGTTGGCTGTTACTATGCCAATAATGTTCCTCTTCTCCACAGTGGTGTCCTCATCCTCATCATTCTCCTTCATTAGAACCCTTATGGTCTGTGTGGAACAGAACACTAAAATCAAAACTGGCAGAAGATACCCCAGCACCTCTAGAACCACAAGGAACTCAACTGACAACGTGCTTTCTTGAGATACTTCATAACATGTAATCAGTTTGTGAGGATCGTTGTCTTTTCTGAACACGGCACATATCGTTACTACGGTGACCCATATGGTCGCACACACCACCGCAGCCACCTTCTTTGACCGCCATGTTCTGGTGTGGAACGGGTACTTGACCGCCAGGTAGCGGTGGATGCTGATGGCGGTGACCGTGAGGATGCTGGCGTACATGTTGATGTAATGTGTGGAGATGAGGAAGGTGCAGAAGTGTGTTCTGTCTAGACGGTGGAAGGCATTGTAGATGCGGAAGGGGAGGAAGAACACGAGGGTGCAGTTGGCTGCTGCGAGGTTCAGCATGTAGACGTGTGTGTCGGTCCACATGGCTCGTTTGGCGAGGAAGACGCGCAGAACCGCCATGTTGAGTAGCAAGCCCACCAGGAACACAGGAACGTAGCCCACGGCTTGGAGGATCTCCACTTCACAGGTATTGTTGTTGTTACACATAGCTACCTGAGGAGAGGACATGACTCAGGCAAGCTATTACAAATATAACATTGTGTCACACGGGTTTTTACAAGATATAAGCAGAATGAAGTCCTTGATCATGGGTCTTGATCTACATAGTCTGAAATAGTTGTCCCTCCTCTCCTGTCCTTCACTTGGTCTGATGTGAAATAGTTGGAGGATAACCTCTGCCACATTGCTTTCACCTCTTGTATTTATTTATTTTCAGATTAGTGCAGAAGACCAGGATAAAAATCAATTTGAGACGACTAGGCTAGTGGCCAATCCTATAAAAGAGTGTGAGTTTTTGAGATACCCTTACCCCAGGTAGAACAAAATACAAACATGTTTCTTCACATCTCTAATGACTCCCAATTATCAAATGGATGGTAGTGAAAAAATATTGTACTGCAAAGAGGTTACATTTATAGATATTGTGACCCCCGCCCCTCTTCCAGAGCGTGCAGAATAATGCCTTCTGACCCCCGCCCCTCTTCCAAAGCGTGCAGAATAATGCCTTCTGACCCCCGCCCCTCTTCCAAAGCATGCAGAATAATGCCTTGTGACCCCCGCCCCTCTTCCAAAGCGTGCAGAATAATGCCTTGTGACCCCCGCCCCTCTTCCAAAGCATGCAGAATAATGCCTTGTGACCCCCGCCCCTCTTCCAAAGCATGCAGAATAATGCCTTGTGACCTCCGTCCCTCTTCCAAAGCATGCAGAATAATTCCTTGTGACCCCCGCCCCTCTTCCAAAGCATACAGAATAATGCCTTGTGACCTCCGTCCCTCTTCCAAAGCGTGCAGAATAATGCCTTGTGACCCCCGCCCCTCTTCCAAAGCGTGCAGAATAATGCCTTGTGACCCCCGCCCCTCTTCCAAAGCGTGCAGAATAATGCCTTGTGACCCCCGCCCCTCTTCCAAAGCGTGCAGAATAATGCCTTGTGACCCCCGCCCCTCTTCCAAAGCGTGCAGAATAATGCCTTGTGACCCCCGCCCCTCTTCCAAAGCGTGCAGAATAATGCCTTGTGACCCCCGCCCCTCTTCCAAAGCATGCAGATTAATGCCTTGTGACCCCCGCCCCTCTTCCAAAGCGTGCAGAATAATGCCTTGTGACCCCCGCCCCTCTTCCAAAGCGTGCAGAATAATGCCTTGTGACCCCCGCCCCTCTTCCAAAGCGTGCAGAATAATGCCTTGTGACCCCCGCCCCTCTTCCAAAGCGTGCAGAATAATGCCTTGTGACCCCCGCCCCTCTTCCAAAGCGTGCAGATTAATGCCTTGTGACCCCCGCCCCTCTTCCAAAGCATGCAGAATAATGCCTTGTGACCCCCGCCCCTCTTCCAAAGCGTGCAGAATAATGCCTTGTGACCCCCGCCCCTCTTCCAAAGCGTGCAGAATAATGCCTTGTGACCCCCGCCCCTCTTTCAACATGTGCAGAATAATGCCTTGTGACCTCCGCCCCTCTTCCAATGCATGCAGAATAATGCCTTGTGACCCCCGCCCCTCTTCCAATGCATGCAGAATAATGCCTTGTGACCCCCGCCCCTCTTCCAAAGCATGCAGAATAATGCCTTGTGACCCCCGCCCCTCTTCCAAAGCGTGCAGAATAATGCCTTGTGACCCCCGCCCCTCTTCCAAAGCATGCAGAATAATGCCTTGTGACCCCCGCCCCTCTTCCAAAGCGTGCAGAATAATGCCTTGTGACCCCCGCCCCTCTTCCAAAGCATGCAGATTAATGCCTTGTGACCCCCGCCCCTCTTCCAAAGCGTGCAGAATAATGCCTTTTGACCCCCACCCATCTTCCAAAGCGTGCAGAATAATGCCTTGTGACCCCCGCCCCTCTTTCAACATGTGCAGAATAATGCCTTGTGACCTCCGCCCCTCTTCCAATGCATGCAGAATAATGCCTTGTGACCCCCGCCCCTCTTCCAATGCATGCAGAATAATGCCTTGTGACCACCGCCCCTCTTCCAATGCATGCAGAATAATGCCTTGTGACCCCCGCCCCTCTTCCGAAGCGTGCAGAATAATGCCTTGTGACCCCCGCCCCTCTTCCAAAGCGTGCAGAATAATGCCTTGTGACCCCCGCCCCTCTTCCAAAGCATGCAGAATAATGCCTTGTGACCCCTGCCCCTCTTCCAAAGCGTGCAGAATAATGCCTTGTGACCCCCGCCCCTCTTCCAAAGCATGCAGATTAATGCCTTGTGACCCCCGCCCCTCTTCCAAAGCGTGCAGAATAATGCCTTTTGACCCCCGCCCATCTTCCAAAGCGTGCAGAATAATGCCTTTCAATCTTTTGTCTTGCCCATTTATCCTCTGAATGGCACACATACACAATCCATGTCTCAATTGTCTCAAGGCTTAAAAATCATTTTTTTAACCTGTCTCCCACCCTTTACACACTGATTCTGACCATAATTATGTCCTCCTGATTTCTGCATACAAGCCAAAACTAAAGCAGGAAGTAACAGTGACTCGCTCAATACGGAAGTGGTCAGATGACGCGGATGCTAAGTTACTGTTTTGCTAGCACAGACTGGATTTATCAAATGGCATTGAGGAGTATACCACCTCATTCATCGGCTTCATCAATAAGTGGATAGACGATGTCGTCCCCACAGTGACTGTACGTACATATCCCAACCAGAAGCCATGGATTACAGGCAACATCCACATCGAGCTAAAGGCCAGAGCTGCAGCTTTCAAGAAGCAGGACACTATTCCGGATGCTTATAAGAAATCCCGCTATGCACCAAGATGAACCATCAAACAATCAAAGTGTCAATACAGGATTTAGATTTAATCGAACTACACCGGCCTGCAATGACGCTCGTCAGGTATGGCAGGGCTTGAAAACTATTACGGACTTCAAAGGGAAAGCCGCGAGCTGCCAAGTGACGCGAGCCTACCAGATGAGCTAAATGCCTTTTATGCTCGTTTCGAGGCAAGCAACACTGAAGCATGCATGAGAGCATCAGCTGTTCTGGACGGCTGTGTAATAGCGCTCATCGGTAGCCGATGTGAGCAAGACCTTTAAACAGGTCAAGATTCACAAAGTCACGGGGGCCAGATGGATTACCAGGACGTGTACTCAGAGCATGTCCGGACCAACTGGCAAGTGTCTACACTGACATTTTCAACTCTCCCTGAGCGAGTCTGATTTTACCTACATGTTTCAAGCAGACCACCATATTCCCTGTGTCCAAGGAAGCGAGGATAACCTCCCTAAATGATTACTGACCGCAGCACTCAAGTTAGTAGCCATGAAATACTTTGAAAGGCTTGTCATAGCTCCCATCAACAGCACCCTCCCGGATACCCTAGACCCACTCCAATTCCAATACCGCCCCAACAGATCCACTGATGACGTAATCTCAATCGTACTCCACACTGCCCTTTCCCACCTGGATATCAGCATTCAACTCCATAGTGCCCGCAAAGCTCATCACTAAGTTAAGGACTGGGTCTAAACACCTCCCTCTGCAACTGGATCCTGGACTTCCTGACGGACTGCCCCCAGGTGGTAAGGGTAGGCAACAACATGTCTGCTACACTGATCCTCAACACTGGGGCCCCTCAGGGGTTTGTGCTTAGTCCTCTCTTGTACTCCCTGTTCACCCACAACTGCGTGGCAAAACACGACTCCAACACTATCATTAAGTTTGCTGACGACTCAGCAGTGGTAGGCCTGATCACCGACAACGATGAGACAGCCTTTAGGGAGGAGGTCAAAGACCTGGCAGTGTGGTGCCAGTACAACAACCTCTCCCTCAATGTGAGAAAGACAAGGAGCTGATCGTGGACTACAGGAAAATGTGGGCCGAGCAGGCCCAAATTAACATCGACGGGACAGTAGTGGAGTGGGTCGAAAGTTTCAGGTTCCTATCATGGTCCAAACACACCAAGACAGTCGTAAAGAGGGCACGATTACACATTTTCCTCCTTAGGGGACTGAAAAGATTTGGCATGGGTCCCCAGATCCTCAAAAAGTTATACAACTGCACCATCGAGAGCATCCTGACCGGTTGCATCACCGCCTGATATGGCAACTGCTCAGCTTCTGACCGTAAGGCGCTACAGAGGGTAGTGCGAATGGCCCAGTACATCAGTGGTGCCAAGCTTCCTGCCACCCAGAACCTATATACTAGGCGGTGTCAGAGGAAAGCCCCAAAAATTGTCAAAGACTCCCGTCACCCAAGTCATAGACTGCTTTCTCTGCTACTGCACCGCAAGCGGTAACGGAGCGCCAAGTCTAGGACCAAAAGGTTTACCCCAAGCCATAAGACTGCTGAACAATTAATCAAATGGCCACCGGACTACTTACATTGACACCCCCCTCCCCTCCATTTGTTTTTTACACTGTTGCTTCTCGGTGTTTATTATCTGTGCATAGTCACTTCACCCCTACCTACATATACAAATTACCTCATCTAACCTTTACCCCCGCACATTGACTCGGTACCGGGAACCCCTGTATATAGCCTCGTTATTGTTATTATATTGTGTTTATTTTTATTATTTTTTACTTCAGTTTATTTGGTAAATATTTTCTTAACTCTTTCTTGAACTGCACTGTTGGTTAAGGGCTTGTATAAGCATTTCACGGTAAGGTCTACACATGTTGTATTTGGCACATGTGACAAATCAAGTTTGATTTGATTTGATTGAAGTGGATTTTACAAGTGACCTCAATAAAGGATCTTGGCTTTCACCTGGATTCACCTGTCATGGAAAGAGTTGGTGTTCCTAAAGTTTTCTACACTCAGTGTACATGTTTCAAATGAGACATGTTTCAGATTTGTTTACTTTACTTATATACATGTACTCAATACTATGTTTGTCCAATTCAACTTCAGTGCATTTGGAAAGTATTCAGACCCCTTGACTCCACATTTTGTCACGTTACAGCCTTATTCTGAAATAGATTTTTTTTTAAATCCACTCATCAATCTTCACACAATGCCAAATAATAACAAAGCAAAAGCAGGTTTTTAGAAATGTTTGCAAATGTATTAAATAAAAAACTGAAATATTACATTTACATAAGTATTCAGACCCTTTACTCAGTACTTTGTTGAAGCACCTTTGGCAGCAATTACAGCCTCGTGTCTTCTTGGATATGATGCTATAAGTTTGCCACACCTGTATTTGAGAGTTTCTCCCATATTTCTCTACAGATCCTCTCAAGCTCTGTCAGGTTTGATGGGGAGTGTCACTGCACAGCTATTTTCAGGTCTCTCCAGAGATGTTCAATCAGGTTCAAGTCTGGGCTCTGACTGGCCACTCAAGCACATTCAGAGACTTGTCCCGAAGCCACTCCTGCATTGTCTTGGCAGTGTGTCTAGGGTCATTCTCCTGTTGGAAGGTAAACCTTCACCCCAGTCTGAGGTCCTGAGTGCTCTGGAGAAGGTTTTCATCAAGAATCTCTCTGTACTATGCTCCGTTCATTTTTCACTCAATCCTGACTAGTCTCCCAGCCCCTGCTGCTGAAAAACATCCCCACAGCATGATGCTGCCACCAGCATGCTTCACCATAGGGATGGTACCAGGTTTCCTCCAGACGTGACGCATGGCATTCAGGCCAAAACGTTCAATCTTGGTTTCATCTGACCAGAGAATCTTGTTTCGTATGGTCTGAGAGTCCTTTAGGTGCATTTTGGCAAACTCCAAGTGGGCTGTCATGTGGCTTTTACTGAGGAGTGGCTTCCATCTGGCCACTCTACCATAAAGATCTTATTGGTGGAGTGCTGCAGAGATGGTTGTCCTTCTAGAAGGTTCTCCCATCTCCACAGACAAACTCTGGAGCTCTGTCAGAGAGACCATTGGGTTCTTGATCACCTCCCTGACCAAGGCCCTTCAACCCCCATTGCTTAGTTTTTCAAACGTATTCCATTTAAGAATGATGGAGGCCACTGTGTTCTGGGGACCTTCAATGCTGCAGAAATGTTTTGGTACCCTTCCCCAGATCTGTTCCTCAACACAATCCTGTCTCTGCGCTCGATGGACAATTCCTTCAGCCTCATGGCTTGGTTTTTGCTCTGACATGCACTGTCAACTGTGGAACCTTTATATAGACAGGTGTGTTCCTTTCCAAATCATGTTCAATCAATTGCATTTACCACAGGTGGACTTCAATCAAGTTGTAAAATGATCTCATGGCAAAGGCTCTGAATACTGTAAATAAGGTATTTCAGTTTTTTATTTTCCTAAGAAACAGTTTTTGCTTTGTCATTATGGGCTATTGCGTGGATTGATGAAGAAAAAAACAATTGAATCAATTTTAGAATAAGGCTGTAACATAACAGAAATGTAGAAAAAGTCAAGGGGTCTGAATAATTTCTGAATGTACTATGTTGGTAATCCAGTAGACCTGCCATAATAACACTCAAACACATGTATACATAGAAGGCAGCAGAATGCTTGTCTTGGCAACACCAAGTATTCCAAGTCACAAGCCTCTTTGAGGATCAATGAGGCAACTCGGAGGCTCCAACGAAAGGAAAGAGAACCCCGGACACCCTCTACAGCTCTATAACTGTGGTATAACTTGTGCCTCCTGGATTGGGCTACTATGTCACCTCCTTATTATTTAGAAGTAAACTTTGATTCATTGCTTGTCAAATATGGCTGCCTGAATTCAACATGACCTTCCTCTGGCTCACTGCATATGTGATGTGAATTGGGATGTTCTGGTGCACTCTTATGCTGTTTGAGTTCAGCTGGCACATTTATTTATTTAAAAAATAAATATTGTCCACCATCCTGGCTGTCTGCACTGGAGTTGCTGTATATGTTGACTTGGTGACATTATGGTGTATGGGGAGGATGCAACCACACATGATGACAAGCTCATAAGGCATTGAACCAGGCAAGCAACACTGAAGCATGCATGAGAGAACCAGCTGTTCTGGACGACTGTGTGATCACGCTCTCGGTAGCCGATGTGAGCAAGACCTTTAAACAGGTCAACATTCACAAAGCCGCGGGGCCAGACGGATTACAAGGACGTGGACCCAAAGCAAGCGTGGACCAACTGGCAAGTGTCTTCATTGACATTATCAACCAACTCCCCATTTCAATGTCAATGTCATCCTGAATCACATTCTGGCATTAAACTAAAGACAGAGACACCATGGAACTGGACTGCCACATGTCAGGAGGTCCTTCAACAGCCAAAATGGCATCTGGAAAGTCCTGGTGTGCATTGCCCTCATACAGTGTCTTCAAAAAGTATTTACACCCCTTTATTTTTTCCACATTTTGTAGTTTTACTCCTGCCTTGCAAAGAAGGGTATTGATAGGTAGATGTGTAAAAAATCTAATTGCCCTGAATACTAAGCATTATGTTTGGGGCAAATCCAACACAACATACCACTTTGCATATGTCCAAGCATTGTGGTGGCTACATCATGTTATGGTTGTGCTTGTCTTTGGCAATGAAGTTTCTTAGTATAAAAATACAGCTATAAGCACAGGAAAAATCCTAGAGGAAAACATGGTTCAGTCTGCTTTTTATCAGACACTGGGAGACAAATACTCCTTTCAGCAGGACAATAACCTAAAACACAATGCCAAATCTACAGTGGAGTTGATTACCATGACTACATTAAATGTTCCGAAGTGGACTAGTTACAGTTTTGACTTAAATAGGCATGAAAATCTATGGCAAGACTTAAAAATAACTTTCCAGAAATGATCAACAATCAACTTGACAGAGCTTGAAGAATTTTGAAAAGAATAATAGGTAAATATTGTACAATCCAGGTGTGTAAAACTCTTAGAGACTGTCACGACTTCTGCCGAAGTCGTTGCCTCTCCTTGTTCGGGCGGTGCTCGGCGTTCGACGTCACCGGTCTTCTAGCCATCATTGATCCTTTTTTCATTTTCCATTGGTTTTGTCTTTACACCTGTTGTGTATTTAACCCTCTGTTTCCCCTCATGTCTTTGTCAGAGATTGTTTTATTGTCAGTGTAGTGTGATTGTTGTATAGGTGCGCGTCGGGTCCTCGTACCCATGTTTGTATGTTTATGTACATTTAGTGTTATGGAGCATACTCCGTGGACTTTATTGAAAGACTCAATTTTTCACTCCATTTGACTCTCCTGCGCCTGACTTCCCTGCCACCTATTACACCTACGCATGACAGAGACTTACCCAGAAACACTCACAGCTGTAACTGCCACTAAAGCTGCTTCTCCAAAATGATGACTCAGGGGTATGAATACTTATGTAAATTATATATTTCTGTATTTTAATGTCAATAATTGTGCTAACATTTTGTACAGATGGGTGAGAATTATTTTTTTCAATCCAGGCTTTAACACAACAAAATGGGGAATAAGTCAAGAGATACTGTATGTACCGATTTTGCTACCACCCAAGGCTGGCCAGCCCATGTGACACCTGAACTGGACTGCATGTGAAGTCTGAGCTCTCACTCTGGGGTGACTCATGCATTGGTCTGGGAAACTGCAAAGTAATCCCAACTCCCTACAAGGACGTCATGCAATATAGAAAACATGAGGCCCCTTTGGATGATCAAACTTAAAGATGCTATATGTGATCGTGTATGGTGGCTGGGGATTGACTGTGAGATAGTGGTCTTTGTGCACCATGCTTGATCAGTTCCACCACCTCTGCAACCTCTTTCCATCAAAGCTCAGATCTTCTTCAAATATATATGTGTGGAGTCCCTCATCAACAACACTTCATAGTGATTTTGGGCAGCACCATGGTAAGAAATGTGACTGTTCCTGGTGCAAAAACAATGTCCTATCCCAGAGCTTGAGTAAATGACATTACTAAGCTGCTTCCGAGTGTACTACATCAGGACATGGAAATCGATTCTATCGTAGTCCATGTGGGTTATGAAGGGCAGCTCTGAACAATTGATACTGGATTTTAAAGAGCTGATAGACTCTCTGCTAGACACTAACGAAAGACCCATCATATCTGGCCCTGTTGTTACACGAAGCTGAGCAGGTGAACCCAAGAGCAGACTCAGACGAGGAGACTGGGATAAGGTAACCAAGGTATTTATTGACAAACGGGGAAGAAGGGGTGCAGGCCAGGGAAAGCTTGGGTGGGTTGCAGGGAGCCAGGTGCTGAGGCTGAGGCTGGAGCGATGGGAGGTGAGGCTGGGTAAGCAGACCGGGAGAGGAATCCAAGAAAGAAGTACAGTGGGGGGTCCAGAACAGGGTAGCAGGACTGACGAGACGTGGGACTGGAGACAGGGACCAGAGTCAGAGCAAACAGAATGAGCAGAGGTTACGATCTGGCAGCGCGGACTGATGACATTCATATTCTGACTCTCTGACTTTCACTTAGATAATAGCATTGATGATACAGTTGTAGTAATACAAGGTTATAACATCTACAGGAAAGATATAAATGCTGATGGCGGTGTTGCTTTTTATATTCAGAACCACATTCCTGTAAAGATTAGACAGGATCTCATGTTAAATAATGTTGAGTTAATATGGCTACAGGTTCATCTGCTATAGACCACCAAGTGCTAACAGTCAGTATCTGAATAACATGTGTGAAATGATTGATCATGTATGTGATTTAAATATTGACTGGCTTTCATCAAGCTGCCTACTCAAGAAAAATCTTCAAACTGTAACCAGTACCTGCTAGTTGGTTCAGGTTATCAGTCAACGTACCAGGGTAGTTACAAACAGCACAGGAATGAAATCATCAACATGTATTGATCACATCTTTACTGATGCTGCATAAATGTGCTTGAAAGCAGTATCCAGATCCATCGGATGTAGTGATCACAATATAGTAGCCATATCAAGGAAAACCAAAGTTTCAACAAGTTTTGTAGTGATTCCTATGCTGTTGATCTAAATAATATGTGTTAGTCCGTGGTGTGTAAAGAGGAGCAAAAAGACACGGCACTTGACACATTTCTGAAATGGATTATTCCAGTTACTAATAAACATGCACCCATTATCAAATCAAATCCATTTTTATTGGTCACATAAACATGGTTAGCAGATGTTAATGTAAGTCTAGTGAAATGCTTGTGCTTCAAGTTCCGACAGTGCAGTAAGATCTAACAAGTAATCTAATAATTTCACAACAACTACCTTATACACACAAGTGTAAAGGGATGAATAAGAATATGTACATATATATATATATACAGTGGGGAGAACAAGTATTTGATACACTGCCGATTTGGCAGGTTTTCCAACTTACAAAGCATGTAGAGGTCTGTCATTTTTATCATAGGTACACTTCAACTGTGAGAGACGGAATCTAAAACAAAAATCCAGAAAATCAGATTGTATGATTTTTAAGTAATTCATTTGCATTTTATTGCATGACATAAGTATTTGATACATCAGAAAAGCAGAACTTAATATTTGGTACAGAAACCTTTGTTTGCAATTACAGAGATCATACGTTTCCTGTAGTTATTGATCAGGTTTGCACACACTGCAGCAGGGATTTTGGCCCACTCCTCCATACAGACCTACTCCAGATCATTCAGGTTTCGGGGCTGTCGCTGGGAAATACGGACTTTCAGCTCCCTCCAAAGATTTTCTATTGGGTTCAGGTCTGGAGACTGGCTAGGCCACTCCAGGACCTTGAGATGCTTCTTACAGAGCCACTCCTTAGTTGCCCTGGCTGTGTGTTTTGGGTCTTTGTCATGCTGGAAGACCCAGCCACGACCCATCTTCAATGCTCTTACTGAGGGAAGGAGGTTGTTGGCCAAGATCTCGCGATACATGGCCCCATCCATCCTCCCCTCAATACGGTGCAGTCGTCCTGTCCCCTTTGCAGAAAAGCATCCCCAAAGAATGATGTTTCCACCTCCATGCTTCATGGTTGGGATGGTGTTCTTGGGGTTGTACTCATCCTTCTTCTTCCTCCAAACACGGTGAGTGGAGTTTAGACCAAAAAGCTCTATTTTTGTCTCATCAGACCACATGACCTTCTCCCATTCCTCCTCTGGATCATCCAGATGGTCATTGTCAAACTTCAGACGGGCCTGGACATGCGCTGGCTTGAGCAGGGGGACCTTGCGTGCGCTGCAGGATTTTGATCCATGACGGCGTAGTGTGTTACTAATGGTTTTCTTCGAGACTGTGGTCCGAGCTCTCTTCAGGTCATTGACCAGGTCCTGCCGTGAATTTCTGGGCTGATCCCTCACCTTCCTCATGATCATTGATGCCCCACGAGGTGAGATCTTGCACGGAGCCCCAGACCGAGGGTGATTTACCATCATCTTGAACTTCTTCCATTTTCTAATAATTGCGACAACAGTTGTTGCCTTCTCACCAAGCTGCTTGCCTATTGTCCTGTAGCCCATCCCAGCCTTATGCAGGTCTACAATTTTATCCCTGATGTCCTTACACAGCTCTCTGGTCTTGGCCATTGTGGAGAGGTTGGAGTCTGTTTGATTGAGTGTGTGGACAGGTGTCTATTATACAGGTAACGAGTTCAAACAGGTGCAGTTAATACAGGTAATGAGTGGAGAACATGAGGGCTTCTTAAAGAAAAACTAACAGGTCTGTGAGAGCCGGAATTCTTACTGGTTGGTAGGTGATCAAATACTTAAGTCATGCAATAAAATGCAAATGAATTACTTAAAAATCATGCAATGTGATTTTCTGGATTTTTGTTTTAGATTCCGTCTCTCACAGTTGAAGTGTACCTATGATAAAAATTACAGACCTCTACATGCTTTGTAAGTAGGAAAACCTGCCAAATCGGCAGTGTGTCAAATACTTATTCTCCCCACTGTATATATGGATGAGCGATGGCCATGTGGCATAGACAAGATGCAGTAGATGGTATAGAGTACAGTATATAGATATGAGATTAGTAAGGTAGGGTATGTAAACAGTATATAAAGTGGCATTGTTTAATTTGACTAGTGATACATGTATTATGTCCAATTATTAATGATTAAAGTGGCGAGAGATTTGAGTCTGTATGCTGGCAGCTGCCACTCAATGTTAGTGATGGCTGTTTAACAGTCTGATAGCCGGATCTCCCGGGTGGCGACGCACAATTGGCCTAGCGTCGTCCGGGTTAGGGAGGGCTTGGTCGGTAGGGATGTCCTTGTCTCATCGCGCACTAGCGACTCCTGTGGCGGGCCGGGCGCAGTGCGCGCTAACCAAGGTTGCCAGGTGCACAGTGTATCCTCCGACACATTGGTGCGGCTGGCTTCCGGGTTGGATGCGCGCTGTGTTAAGAAGCAGTGCGGCTGTTTGGGTTGTGTATCGGAGGACGTATGACTTTCAACCTTCGTCTCTCCCGAGCCCGTACGGGAGTTGTAGCGATGAGACAAGATAGTAGCTACTACAACAATTGGATACCACGAAATTGGGGAGAAAAAGGGGTAAAATTAAAAATTAAAAAATAATAAAATAAACAGTCTGATAGCCTTGAGATAGAAGCTGTTTTTCAGTCTCTCGGTCCCAGCTTTGATGCACCTGTACTGACACTACCTTCTGGATGATAGCAGGGTGATCAGGCAGTGACTCGGGTGGTTGTTGTCCTTGATCTTTTTGGCCTTCCTGTGACATCAGGTGATGTGGTGTCCTGGAGGGCAGGTAGTTTTCCTCCGTGCAGACCGCACTACCCTCTGGAGAGCCTTGCGGTTGTGAGCGGAGCAGTTGCCGAACCAGGCGGTGATACAGCCCGACAGGATACTCTCTGTTGTGCATCTGTAAAAGTTTGTGTTTCGGTGACAAGCCAAATTTATTCAGCCTCTTGAGGTTGAAGAGGTGCTGTTGCGCCTTCTTCACCACGCTGTCTGTGTGGGTGGACCATTTCAGTTTATCCGTGATGTCTATGCCGAGGAACTTAAAACTTTCCACCTTCTCCACTACTGTCCCGTTGATGTGGATAGGGGGGTGCTCCCTCTGCTGTTTCCTGAAGTCCACGATCATCTCCTTTGTTTTGTTGACGTTGAATGTGAGGTTATTTTCCTTACACCACACTCCGAGGGCCCTCACCTCCTCCCTGTAAGCCATCTTGTCGTTGTTGGTAATCAAGCCTACCCCTGTTGTGTCGTCTGCAAACTTGATGATTGAGTTGGAGGCGTGCATGGCCACGCAATCATGGGTGAACAGGGAGTACAGGAGAGGGCTGAGAACGCACCCTTGTGGGGCCCCAGTGTTGAGGATCTGCGGGGTGGAAATGTTGTTCCCTACCCTCACCACCTGGGGGCGGCCCATCAGAAAGTCCAGGACCAAGTTGCACAGGGCGGGGTCGACACCCAGGGTCTCAGGCTTAATGACGAGTTTGAGGGTACTATGATGTTAAATGCTGAGCTGTAGTCGATGAACAGCATTCTTACATAGGTATTCCTCTTGTCGAGATAGGTTAGGGCAGTGTGCAGTGTGATTGTGATTGTGTCGTCTGTGGACCTATTGGGGTGGTAAGCAAATTGGAGTGGGTCTAGGATATCAGGTAGGGTGGAGGTGATATGATCCTTGACTAGTCTCTCAAAGCACTTCATGATGACAAAAGTGAGTGCTATTGGACGATAGTTGTTTAGCTCAGTTACCTTGGCTTTCTTGGGAACAGGAACAATGGTGGCCCTCTTGAAGCATGTGGGCACAGCAGACTGGGATAGGGATGGATTGAATATGTCCGTAAACACACCAGCCAGCTGGTCTGCGCATGCTCTGAGGACGCAGCTAGGGATGCCGTCTGGGCCGGCAGCCTTGCGAGGGCTAACACGTTTAAATGTTTTACTCACATTGGTCACGGTGAAGGAGAGCCCACAGGTTTTGGTAGCGGGCCGTGTCAGTGGCACTGTATTGTCCTCAAAGCGAGCAAAGAAGTTGTTTAATTTGTCTGGGAGCATGACGTCGTTGTCCGCGGCGGGTCTGGTTTTCTTTTTGTAGTCCGTGATTGACTGTAGACCCTGCCACATACGTCTCGTGTTTGAGCCGTTGAATTGCGACTCTACTTTGTCTTTATACTGACGCTTAGCTTGTTTGATTGCCTTGCGGAGGGAATAGCTACACTGTTTGTATTCGGTAATGTTTCCGGTCGCCTTGCCATGATTAAAAGCAGTGGTTCGCGCTTTCGGTTTTGCACGAATGCTGCCATCAATCCACGGTTTCTGGTTAGGGAAGATTTTTAATAGTCACCAAGCGTACAACATCACTGATGCACTTGGTAATAAACTCGATCACCGAGTCAGTTTATACATCATTGTTGTTGTCTGAGGTTATCCAGAACATATCCCAGTCCACGTGATTGAAGCAATCTTGAAGCGTGGAATCCGATTGGTCGGACGAGCGTTGAGCAGACCTGAGCACGGGTGTTTCCTGTGTTAGTTTCTGCCTGGGAGCTGGGAGCAACAAAATGGAGTCATGGTCAGATTTGTCATAAGGAGGGTTGGGGAAGGCTTTGTATGCATCGCGGAAGTTAGAGTAGCAATGGTCCAGAATGCTGCCAGCTCGAGTCGCGCATTCGAAATGCTGATCAAATTTAGGGAGCCTTGTCTTCAGATTAGCTTTGTTAAAATCCCCAGCTACAATAAATGCAGCCTCAGGATATATGGTTTCCAGTTTACATAGAGTCCAGTGAAGTCCTTTCAGGGCCAACGAGGTGTCTGCTTGGGGGGGATATACACGGCTGTGATTATAATCGAAGCGAATTCTCTTGGTAGATAATGCGGTCGGCATTTGATTGTAAGGAATTCTAAGTCAGGTGAACAAAATGCCTTGAGTTCCTGTATGTTGTTATGTTTACACCGTGAATCGTTAATCATAAGGCATACACCCCCACCCTTCTTTGTTTCTGTCGGCGCGATCCGTGAAGAAACCGGGTGGCTGTACAGACTCTAATAACATATCCCTAGTGAGCCATGTTTCCATGAACCAGAGAATGTTGCAATCTTTGATGTCTCTCTGGAAGGCAACCCTTGCTTGAATTTCGTCTACCTTGTTGTTAAGAGACTGGACATTGGCGAGTAGTATACTCGGTACCGGTGGGCGATGTGCCTGTCTATGGAGCCTGACCAGAAGACCGCCCCGTCTGCCCCTTCTGCAGCGCTGTTGTTTTGGGTTGCCTACTGGGATCAGATCCATTGTCCTGGGTGGTGGTCCGAACAGAGGATCAGATCCATTGTCCTGGGTGGTGGTCCAAACAGAGGATCAGATCCATTGTCCTGGGTGGTGGTCCAAACAGAGGATCAGATCCATTGTCCTGGGTGGTGGTCCAAACAGAGGATCAGATCCATTGTCCTGAGTGGTGGTCCGAACAGAGGATCAGATCCATTGTCCTGGGTGGTGGTCCGAACAGAGGATCAGATCCATTGTCCTGAGTGGTGGTCCGAACAGAGGATCAGATCCATTGTCCTGAGTGGTGGTCCGAACAGAGGATCAGATCCATTGTCCTGAGTGGTGGTCCGAACAGAGGATCAGATCCATTGTCCTGGGTGGTGGTCCGAACAGAGGATCCTATCCATTGTCCTGGGTGGTGGTACGAACAGAGGATCCGATCCATTGTCCTGAGTGGTGGTACGAACAGAGGATCAGATCCATTGTCCTGAGTGGTGGTACGAACAGAGGATCCGCTTCGGGAAAGTCGTATTCCTGGTCGTAATGTTGGTAAGTTGACGTTGCTCTTATATCCAATAGTTCTTCTCGGCTGTATATAATAAGACTTCACATTTCCTGGGGTAGCGATGTAAGAAATAATACATTAAAAAAACAAGAACGCAAAGCGAGGCGACCATTTAAGAAAATAACTGTTTAAACTTTTAAATTCCTGTGGATTGATGAGGAATTGAACAATTGTATGGTTGAGAGGGATGAGGCAAAAGGAATGGCAAATAAGTCTGGCTGCACACCCAATTAGCAAATGTATTGCAAATTGAGAAATCATGTGACTAATCTGAATTTAAAAAAAGGCAAACTCAGCTCCATCATTCATTGAATCAGATGGCTCATTCATCACAAAACCAACTGATATTGCCAACTACTTTAATTATTTTTTCATTGGCAAGATTAGCAAACTTGTTGCCAGCAACAAACACTGACACTACACATCCAAGTATATCTGACCAAATTATGAAAGGCAAGTATTGTAATTTAGAAATCTGTAAAGTGAGTGTGAAAGAAGTGAAAAAAATATTGTTGTCTATCAACAATGACAAGCCACCTGGGTCTGACAACTTGGATGGAAAATTACTGAGGATAATGGTGGATGAAATTGCCACTCCTATTTGTCATATTTTCAATTTAAGCCTACTAGAATGTGTGTGCCCCAAGGCTAGGAGGGAAGCAAAAGTCATTCCACTATCTAATAGTGAAGCCACCTTTACTGGCTAAAATAACAGACCAATCAGCCTGTTACCAACCCTTTAGTAAACTTTTGGAAAAAACTGTGTTTGACCAGAAACAATGCTATTTTATAGTAAACCAACTGACAACAAACGTTCAGCATGCTTATAGGGAAGGACATTCAACAAGCACAGCACTTACACAAATGACTGATGATTGGCTGGGAGAAATGTATGATAAAAATATTGTGGGGGCTGTTTTGGTAGACTTCAGTGCGGCTTTAGACATTAGATCATAGTCTTCTGCTGGAAAAATGTATGTGTTATAGCTTTACAACCCCTGTTATATTGTGGACAAAGAGTTACCTGTTTAACAGAACACAGAGGGTGTTCTTTAATGGAAGCCTCTCCAACGTAATCCAGGTAGAATCCGGAATTCCCCAGGGCAGCTGTCTAGGCCCACTACTTTTTTCAATGTTTACTAATGACCTGCCACAGGCTTTGAGTAAAGCCAGAATGTCTATGTATGCGGATGACTCAGCACTATACATGTCAGCTACTACAGCGACTGAAATGACTGCAACACGTAACAAAGAATTGCAGTTAGTTTCAGAGTGGGTGGCAAGGAATAAGTATGTCTAAAAAGCGTTGTATTTGGGACACATCATTCTCTAAACCCTAAACCTCAACTAAGTCTTGTAATAAACAATGTGGAAATTGAGCAAGTTGAGGTGACTAAACTGCTTGGAATAACCCTAGATTGTAAACAGTCATGGTCAAAATTGATACAACATATTGATACAACAGTAGCTAAGATGGGGAGAAGTCTGTCCATAATAAAGCACTGCTCTACCTTAACAGTACTGTCAACAAGGCAGGTCCTACAGGCTCTAGTTTTGTCACACCTGGACTACTGTTCAGTCGTGTGGTCAGGTGCCACAAAAAAAGGACTTAGGGAAATTGCAGTTGGCCAAGAACAGGGCAGCATGGCTGGCCTTTGGATGTACACAGATAGCTAATATTAATAATATCCATGTCAAATCTCTCCTGGCTCAAAGTGGAAGAGAGATTGACTTCATCACTACTTGTATTTATGAGAGGTATTGACATGTTGAATGCACCGAGCTGTCTGTTTGAACTACTGGCGCACTCGGACACCCATATGCATACCCCACAAGACTTGCCACAAGAGGTCTGGTCACAGTCCCCAGGTCCGGAATAGACTATGAGAGGCGCACAGTACTACATATAGCCATGACTACATCAACCTCTATTCCACATCAAGTAACTGATGCAAACAGTACAATTAGATTTAAGAAACAAATAAAATACACCTTATGGAACAGCGGGTACTGTGAAGCAACACAAACATAGGCACAAAACATATGCATATGCACACACCCACACGATAACATACGCACTATACACACACGTACACATGGATCTTGTATGGAAGATATGTGGTAGTGGTGGAGTAGGGGCCTGAGGGCACACAGTTTGTTGTGAAATCGGTGAATATATTGTAATGCTTTTAAAAGTATATGAACTGCCTTATTTTTGCTGGACTGAGCTTGCTGGGGATATGCCAAGGCAGCGGCTAATGGGGATCCATAATAAAGATAAATACCAATAGTCTATGACTTACTCTAAGTAACTGCTAGGTAACCTGAGGTCACCCTCACAGGTTCTGTCACCCGCCTTATCTCCTGCTGGGTCTGCCGCAGACCGTAATCACGGCCAACTACCCACTGTTAATATCGGCCAAATAATCATCCTACCCGACAGCAAGAGGAATATAAAGGAATATGTAGGATGTGACCAGCTGGATTTTTTTGTCACATTCAATATAGAAAACTCCAACTACAGGTCAATTAAGTGTTGGAAAGATCTAAGGGCCGGTCTGTTTGAGACAGCCCTTTCACAGACTCTCCTTGACAACCAACCATTCCACTACTGGCGTATCCCCAGCATCATTCAGGCTGAGATAACATTCCAGTTAGTCAATTGGTCTCGTTGGCATGCAAGCTTAATGTGCTGAGGGCCTGCTCCCAACTGCTGTAGAAATGGAAACTGATCACCAACACAGCTCCAAAACCGCGCCAGTCATACAGAAAGGAAACTGCCCAGAATGACCAGCTAGCTGTTCAAACAGATCAGGCCCTAGAACTACAACCACTACCCCAGAATTACCAGTTAGCTGTTCAAACTGATCAGGCCCCAGAACTACAACCACTACCCCAGAATGACCAGCTAGCTGTTCAAACAGATCAGGCCCTAGAACTACAACCACTACCCCAGAATTACCAGTTAGCTGTTCAAACAGATCAGGCCCCAGAACTACAACCACTACTCCAGAATTACCAGTTAGCTGTTCAAACTGATCAGGCCCCAGAACTACAACCACTACCCCAGAATTACCAGTTAGCTGTTCAAACTGATCAGGCCCCAGAACTACAACCACTACCCCAGAATTACCAGCTAGCTGTTCAAACAGATCAGGCCCCAGAACTACAACCACTACCCCAGAATTACCAGTTAGCTGTTCAAACTGATCAGGCCCCAGAACTACAACCACTACCCCAGAATGACCAGCTAGCTGTTCAAACAGATCAGGCCCCAGAACTACAACCACTACCCCAGAATTACCAGTTAGCTGTTCAAACTGATCAGGCCCCAGAACTACAACCACTACCCCAGAATTACCAGTTAGCTGTTCAAACAGATCAGGCCCCAGAACTACAACCACTACCCCAGAATTACCAGTTAGCTGTTCAAACTGATCAGGCCCCAGAACTACAACCACTACCCCAGAATGACCAGCTAGCTGTTCAAACAGATCAGGCCCCAGAACTACAACCACTACCCCATAATTACTAGTTACAGTAGCTGTGCAACCAGGTTAGGCCCCAGAAGTACAATCACTACTGGCTACTTTTTCTCCTCAACCTGATAGGACGCACTCATGTCCTGGTCACCTCAAAGACTTGGAATCAACCTCACACACTTAGTTTCAGTGGGGAAAAGAGGGTAAATGTTAGAGCTGTACACTACTAGAGTGGCTGACTGTTGTATTATAGGTTTATTTCCTATAACTTGGTTACACTACTATGTGCTTGTGTAGTGGACAACATGAACACCCATTGAAAAGATAATGGCTTCAGTTATTCAAATACAACAGAGGCATGGCAGAGCCACTCATAATCATAGTAATACCAAAAGCTATTTTATTTATTTAACCCTTATTTTACCAGGTAAGTTGACTGAGAACACATTCTCATTTACAGCAATGACCTGGGGAATAGCTACAGAGAGGATACAAAATAAATTAGGGAATTTTATTTGCAAGCGAAGGACTAGTTAAATGAAGGTTAAATAAAATAAATAAAAGGTGTCTGAGTGTAATTATTTTGGCCATAATGGATTCAAAATACAACTGATTTACACAAAAACAGTCTTTATGGACATTAAAAAATTACTCTCATCTACAAAATTAATATTTGCCTCTATCAAATGGTATTATGGCAGCCATATTGGATTTTGGACCCCATCTTGGATTTGAGGCATAATCCAGGCTGGCCTCAAAAATAATCTGTGCTGACTCCCTGACTAAATTGCAAGAGTAGGGGCGATGGTGTAAAGTACTTAAATACAAATACTTTAAAGTACTACTTCAGTCATTTTTTGGAGTATCTGTACTTTACTATTTATATTTTTGTCAACTTTTACTTTTACTTCACTATATTCCTAAAGAAAACCATGCACTTTTTACCACATACATTTAGCCTGACAGCCAAAAGTACTTGTTACATTTTCATTAAAAAATTGTCCAATTCACACACTTCAAGAGAACATCCCTGGTCATCCTTTTTGCCTCACTAAACACAAATGCTTAGTTTGTCAATTATGTCTGAGTGTTAGAGTGTGCCCCTGGCTATCCATCAATAAATAAACAAGAAAATTGTGCCATCTGGTTTGCGTAATATAAAGAATTTGAAATGGTTTATACTTTTACTTTTGATACTTAAGTACATTTTAGCAATTATATTTACTTTGATACTTAAGTATATTTAAAACCAAATTACTCAAGTAATATTTTAATTTTACTTGAGTCATTTTCTATTAAGGTATCTTTACTTTTACTCAGGTATGACAATTGAGTACTTTTTCCACCACTGAGTAGGGGCTAAAAATATTAAAATAATTCAAGGAACCTTGGACCCCCAAAAATATAATTTCGATATCTGAGTCCACTTGCTTTCCTTAGAGCAGATTACAATGGCAACACCATCAAAACACATATAACTGTATGAAAGGACTTTTGACTTGGAAAGTTGTATATTAATCAGCTACCAAAAAAAAGCTTACATTCATCATAAATATTAATAGCTGATATGTCCACCTGTTGTATCTCTGTGTTTATAGATCTGTATTTCCAAGATGAATTAAGATATCCTAATGTTTGTTTGTGTATGTTGGCCAAACCACTGATTACTTGTATTGCACATTTTAGCAATATCAGAGCTTGCAATATTGAGTTACATGAGCTGATGTGGCCCGACCCTCCTACAGCCAGACATAATTATGCACTTTTAGAGTTTAGGTGTTGTGTCAGAATATCCATATATTTTACCACTTTTGCAGAAAAATATTTTTACACAACCATTCAATTCATAAATGCGGAAACATTAGTAGTGAAAAAACATGGTAGGGGTATCAACAACAAAAAAATGTAAGCCCTGCAACTAGCCTATACTGAGATGCACCCATAGTAATAGACACTAATCACGTCTAATCAGAGTATTTCTGTGCATCAGGTCAACAGGAACAGTGTGCTTCCTCATTGAAAAAATATACTTTATTTGGACAGACAGTCATATATAAAGAATCATAATCATACCTTGTGTTATTTCCCACTCTCCTTTCTGACTCAGTGACTGATGAGATCTATCTCCTTGCAAAGAAAATGGCTTTAGAAGAGAAAAAAATGTTTTACTTATCTTTGTCAGTATCAAGGTTAAACGGCAAACAAGGCATCTAGAGTTAAAAGGAATAGGGAATTCTGTATTGTACTGATTCCTGTGGGGTTACCACTAACTGAGTAGTACATCTGCAAAGCTACTAAGACATTTTCCCTTTCTATTTTTTTCACCATTACAGTCTTGCACGGTAAAATACATTATTGATAAATGCCATCAGATTATCTAAATATTGTCAGTACATTGTATTATTGCAATATATTGTTATTGAAGTTTGACATTTATCAAATATTATCCATGTCTGTGGCCTACACATAATTTAATATGTTTAAGACCAATCATTACTCACCGTTCAATTGAACTTTTCTTGATTTATAAGATTGCGCCGAAAATCAGGTGTAAGTTCAAATTTGACATGCATTGATTGCTATATGCTCTTTTGAAACTGCTGTAAAGTAGTTTCTATCTAAACTTTAATAGAGGAAGTATATGTCAGTCAAATAAAAATACTATCTACTAGCTCAATTTGCATGTTTAGCTTTGTGATTATGTGATAGGGCCCCATACATCAGCCCTTCTCTCTGTTGTCACGGAGATAGCATTGTTGCCATGTCAACAGGGCAGCAGTGGGAGTGTGACGTATATAACTAGGCCAAGACATAAACCACAGGCTAGCAGTGTACTGGCTGATCTCTGTGTTCAAGCACAATAATGAAAGTATTGAGGTTTGGAGGGTGTTATTTTCACCAGAATATCTTCAGACGAGAAAGGTGACTTGACTGAACTCCTTCCTCTGAAACTGAAATGGTTGAAATAATCACTCTGAAAAGTGCAACAGTTTTTGGGTTTAGGTGGTCTACATGTAAATGTAAGATGGTGTAAAATATGTGTGACATATTGCAAAGCTGTATTTTCATCTCAACCATCTCACCTCTCCACATTCAGGATTCTTTCTTCCATTCCTTTTGTCTCATGCAGTATCTCCTGTCGTGTCTTTGGCTATGCCGGATTAAGGGATATGACATGCTATTCTATAAAAGTATTTCTCCGCAATGAATATTACCTGATTGAGCTAATCATGTAAATTATAATTGTAATTAACTAGAGAGTCGGGCACCACAAAATAATATTTATAGAGCTGTTATCTTCCGAATAAACTCTTAAAGACCTAGTAATATTTTACATCAATAGCAGTCAATATTAATCGTCACCTTAATTCAGTCTCATCTGAAACTTGTAAATTCTTGGTTATCTTCACGAACCCTGGCTAACAAGTTGAATCAGCAATACAAAATTGGGTTTCATTATTTATTTACTAAATACCTAACTAATCACACAGAATTACATATACACGGAATTAATCATAACTTGATTACAAATTACGTCATAAAGGAAAACGTCCCTAGCGGGCGGAACAGATATGACAGATTGTTACACAAAAGAAAAGGGGCTGGGTTTGAGTGAAAGACTGGGAAGACTGAGGAACAAAGGACGAAGCTGTGCTATCGTAAATACAGTATCTTATGCATTCTAAATTACCGCCCATTTGGAAAAGGAAAATGCAAAAAATATTTACTCTGAGCTGCGCTTCAGTATGTTGGTGGTAGATGGAAGGCCGTGTTGCCAAACCGAGTCCTTTGTCCTTTGAAGAATGTCTCTGGTGGTCAATTGGATACGTTGTAGTAACGTCATTGTGTGATAGACGGGATACTCTAACCCTCGTTTGCAGCTGCTGTGGCTAACTCAACGGCTAGGAGGTATCACTTCTGTAGTGAATAAGAGTTCAAAGTTCATACCATTCGCAACCAAAGCTCACGCTGATGTTGGCTTCGTTCTGTAGTTATTATCTGAACCGTTCTGACATCGGACTGTCGTCCCCACATCCTTGGAACAGGAGGTTATATTGTCGTCAAGGCTTTATATAGGAAGGGAGAGGAGGGCGTGTTTGAAAACTTTCATAACCCATGTCCCTTCACAGGGGCGGGCCTCTGATTGAGCAGAGCCCTAACCTTGAAAACCCAAATCTCTCATTTGGAAGCAAAAATTATATTTCATCTCTTCACCAATCATTTTATATTCAAACATTTAAATTGAACAACAATTCCATGTGAATCCGATAACTCTGATGTGTAGACTTTACACTGTAGAGTTTATGTCATCTTATCATTGATGAGAATGTCTCAGATGACAACCGAACTGACATCATATTGATTAAGTAGCACTGCATATGTTCAATTGGTCGGATTACCAGAATATAGTTTATTTCCCCCCACTTTCTGATGTTCCCAGAATCTCTATGTTAACCAAGGGGTTTTCAAATGTAACATCAGTAGGGTAGAGAGAGGAAAATTATCTACCAAATTATCTACCAAGAGAATTCTCTTCGATTATAATCACAGCTGTATATATCCCCCCCCAAGCAGACACATCGATGGCTCTGAACGAACTTTATTTAACTCTCTGCAAACTGGAAACAATTTATCCGGAGGCTGCATTCATTGTAGCTGGGGATTTTAACAAGGCTAATCTGAAAACAAGACTCCCCAAATTTTATCAGCATATCGATTGCGCAACCAGGGGAGGAAAGACCTTGGACCATTGTTACTCTAACTTCCGCGACGCATATAAGGCCCTGCCCCGCCCCCCTTTCGGAAAAGCTGACCACGACTCCATTTTGTTGATCCCTGCCTACAGACAGAAACTAAAACAAGAGGCTCCCACGCTGAGGTCTGTCCAACACTGGTCCGACCAAGCTGACTCCACACTCCAAGACTGCTTCCATTACGTGGACTGGGAGATGTTTCGTATTGCGTCAGATAACAACATTGACGAATACGCTGATTCGGTGTGCGAGTTCATTAGAACGTGCGTTGAAGATGTCGTTCCCATAGCAACGATTAAAACATTCCCTAACCAGAAACCGTGGATTGATGGCAGCATTCGTGTGAAACTGAAAGCGCGAACCACTGCTTTTAATCAGGGCAAGGTGTCTGGTAACATGACCGAATACAAACAGTGCAGCTATTCCCTCCGCAAGGCTATCAAACAAGCTAAGCGCCAGTACAGAGACAAAGTAGAATCTCAATTCAACGGCTCAGACACAAGAGGCATGTGGCAGGGTCTACAGTCAATCACGGACTACAGGAAGAAACCCAGCCCAGTCACGGACCAGGATGTCTTGCTCCCAGGCAGACTAAATAACTTTTTTGCCCGCTTTGAGGACAATACAGTGCCACTGACACGGCCTGCAACGAAAACATGCGGTCTCTCCTTCACTGCAGCCGAGGTGAGTAAGACATTTAAACGTGTTAACCCTCGCAAGGCTGCAGGCCCAGATGGCATCCCCAGCCGCGCCCTCAGAGCATGCGCAGACCAGCTGGCCGGTGTGTTTACGGACATATTCAATCAATCCCTATACCAGTCTGCTGTTCCCACATGCTTCAAGAGGGCCACCATTGTTCCTGTTCCCAAGAAAGCTAAGGTAACTGAGCTAAATGACTACCGCCCCGTAGCACTCACATCCGTCATCATGAAGTGCTTTGAGAGACTAGTCAAGGACCATATCACCTCCACCCTACCTGACACCCTAGACCCACTCCAATTTGCTTACCGCCCAAATAGGTCCACAGACGATGCAATCTCAACCACACTGCACACTGCCCTAACCCATCTGGACAAGAGGAATACCTATGTGAGAATGCTGTTCATCGACTACAGCTCGGCATTCAACACCATAGTACCCTCCAAGCTCGTCATCAAGCTCGAGACCCTGGGTCTCGACCCCGCCCTGTGCAACTGGGTACTGGACTTCCTGACGGGCCGCCCCCAGGTGGTGAGGGTAGGCAACAACATCTCCTCCCCGCTGATCCTCAACACTGGGGCCCCACAAGGTTGCGTTCTGAGCCCTCTCCTGTACTCCCTGTTCACCCACGACTGCGTGGCCACGCACGCCTCCAACTCAATCATCAAGTTTGCGGACGACACAACAGTGGTAGGCTTGATTACCAACAACGATGAGACGGCCTACAGGGAGGAGGTGAGGGCCCTCGGAGTGTGGTGTCAGGAAAACAACCTCACACTCAACGTCAACAAAACTAAGGAGATGATTGTGGACTTCAGGAAACAGCAGAGGGAACACCCCCCTATCCACATCGATGGAACAGTAGTGGAGAGGGTAGCAAGTTTTAAGTTCCTCGGCATACACATCACAGACAAACTGAATTGGTCCACTCACACAGACAGCATCGTGAAGAAGGCGCAGCAGCGCCTCTTCAACCTCAGGAGGCTGAAGAAATTCGGCTTGTCACCAAAAGCACTCACAAACTTCTACAGATGCACAATCGAGAGCATCCTGGCGGGCTGTATCACCGCCTGGTATGGCAACTGCACCGCCCTCAACCGTAAGGCTCTCCAGAGGGTAGTGAGGTCTGCACAACGCATCACCGGGGGCAAACTACCTGCCCTCCAGGACACCTACACCACCCGATGTCACAGGAAGGCCATAAAGATCATCAAGGACATCAACCACCCGAGCCACTGCCTGTTCACCCCGCTATCATCCAGAAGGCGAGGTCAGTACAGGTGCATCAAAGCTGGGACAGAGAGACTGAAAAACAGCTTCTATCTCAAGGCCATCAGACTGTTAAACAGCCACCACTAACACTGAGTGGCTGCTGCCAACACACTGACACTGACTCAACTCCAGCCACTTTAATAATGGGAATTGATGGGAAATGATGTAAATATATCACTAGCCACTTTAAACAATGCTACCTTATATAAATGTTACTTACCCTACATTATTCATCTCATACGCATACGTATATACTGTACTCTATATCATCGACGGTATCCTTATGTAATACATGTATCACTAGCCACTTTATACTATACTATGCCACTTTGTTTACATACTCATCTCATTTGTACATACTGTACCCGATACCATCTACTGTATCTTGCCTATGCTGCTCTGTACCATCACTCATTCATATATCCTTATGTACATATTCTTTATCCCCTTACACTGTGTACAAGACAGTAGTTTTGGAATTGTTAGTTAGATTACTTGTTATTACTGCATTGTCGGAACTAGAAGCACAAGCATTTCGCTACACTCGCATTAACATCTGCTAACCATGTGTATGTGACAAATAAATTTGATTTGATTTGATTTGAAAAAGGGGGGGAAGAGGTATTTATGACTGTCATAAACCTACCCCCAGGCCAACGTCAGGACACTACTAAAGGGAAAATTTCCATCAGGAGTGTTGAAGTGGAAAAACAGGTCAGCGGAGAGACCGGGGTAGAGGTTGAATCTAGCCCCAATCACCCCCAACAGCAAGGTTGTTTATTTTACAGTTTTTCCCACTTGTTAAAACACGTTTGCTGAAACAACATCTCAGGCCCTCAAAACTCTAAACACAAAACACAAAACATAGAACAGTTAGCATATTTCCCCAAACTCGACAGACATCTTGCAATATGAAACACAGCAATCAAAATCATGTACTCCCTGCACGAAATGAAACTCTGCTAACTAATGAGACATACACACACATCAAATGAATCTAACTTAGTGACAACTGAGATCACACTGATGTGATACATTCAAAACACTACTATCAGAACCTACTTCAGTGTAAAGACTAAGACCAAATCAAATTGTATGTCACATGCGCCGATACTACAGTTGTAGACCTTACAATGAAATAAATGCTTACTTACAAGCTCTTAACCAACAATGCAGTATTAAGAAAAAATAAGTGTGAAGTAAAAAATAGATAAAAAATAACTGTAACAATAAATAAAGAGCAGCAGTAAAATAACAATAGTGAGGCTATATACAAGGGTACCGGTACAGAGTCAATGTGGAGGCTATATACAGGGGGTACCGGTACAGAGTCAATGTGGAGGCTATATACAGGGGGTACCGGTACAGAGTCAATGTGGAGGCTATATACAGGGGGTACCGGTACAGAGTCAATGTGGAGGCTATATACAGGGGGTACCGGTACAGAGTCAATGTGGAGGCTATATACAGGGGGTACCGGTACAGAGTCAATGTGGAGGCTATATACAGGGGGTACCGGTACAGAGTCAATGTGGAGGCTATATACAGGGGGTACCGGTACAGAGTCAATGTGGAGGCTATATACAGGGGGTACCGGTACAGAGTCAATGTGGAGGCTATATACAGGGTGTACCGGTACAGAGTCAATGTGGAGGCTATATACAGGGGGTACCGGTACAGAGTCAATGTGGAGGCTATATACAGGTGGTACCGGTACAGAGTCAATGTGGAGACTATATACAGGTGGTACCGGTACAGAGTCAATGTGGAGGCTATATACAGGTGGTACCGGTACAGAGTCAATGTGGAGGCTATATACAGGTGGTACCGGTACAGAGTCAATGTGGAGGCTATATACAGGGGGTACCGGTACAGAGTCAATGTGGAGGCTATATACAGGGGGTACCGGTACAGAGTCAAGAGATCTTCTGTTGAATCTGACAGTTAATCTTGATGTTTGATCAGACGTCTCCAATAAAACTGTGAAGGACTTCGGCGTTACTCTGGACCCTGATCTCTCTTTTGACGAACATATCAAGACTGTTTCAAGGATATCTTATTTCCATCTACGTAACATTGCAAAAATCAGAAACTCTCTGTCCAAAAATAATGCAGAAAAATGAATCCATGCTTTTGTCACTTCTAGGTTAGAGTACTGCAGTGCTCTACTTTCCGGCTACCCGGATAAAGCACTAAATAAACTTCAGTTAGTGCTAAACACGGCTCCTAGAATCTTGACTAGAACCAGAAAATGTGATCATATTACTCCAGAGCTAGCCTCTCTACACTGGCTTCCTGTAAAGGCAATGGCTGATTTCAAGGTTTACTGCTAACCTACAAAGCATTACATGGGCTTGCTCCAACCTATCTTTCCGATTTGGTCCTGCCGTACGGTCACAAGACGCAGGCCTCCTTACTGTCCCTAGAATTTCTAAGCAAACAGCTGGAGGCAGGGCCTATAGAGCTCCATTTTCATGGAATGGTCTGCCTACCCATGTGAGAGACGTAGACTCGGTCTCAACCTTAAAGTCTTTACTGAAGACTCATCTCTTTAGTAGGTCATATGATTGAGTGTAGTCTGGCCCAGGAGTTTGAAGGTGAACGGAAAGGCAATGGAGCAACGAACCACCCTTGCTGTCTCTGCCTGGCTAACTGTTACCCTCTAGTTTTCCAATTGTAAAAAGTATCAATTGTCCTTCTTTATTCCTATCCTTATATCCATTTATATGCCTTGTTTCTATCAGTTATCATTAATGTTTGTTTTAGTCTGTTTTAAGCTGCGGGGAGGAAGAGGCCTCTTCCCTCAAAAGGGTTTAGAGCAAGATAGAGGAAGTGGTTCTTGCAGCTGACTCCCTTCCTGCAGTGGTGGACTCTGTGTGTAGGTCACACTGTAATCTTTTGTCATTTATGTTTCATTTAGCTGATAGTCCTTGTACATCCAAAAGGACATGTGTTAAAAACACAGGTTTAGCAACATTATAGACAAGGACTATAGAAAGTACAGTACTTTACTCCCTTGTTCAGCTTCCCAAGACAGGCCTGTGGTCCTAAATCCTTTGTGGTCGAATCAGACGTAAATGTTCAAGTTTAATGGACACCTAAACCATGTTGTCCTGTCTTATTTGGTAAAAGCCGGTTGAAAGTAGGCTCAGCAAAGTATTGCATTCAGAAACCAGATCATACAGGCATAGTGTTACATTCATTTAGAACGTTATCCTTACAAATGTGTGGGGTGATCACATCAGAGCCAAAGCAAACTAGTAGTTACACTCGTGGATAAAGTTCTTAACAGAAAAAAAGCATGGAAAATATACAATACATTAAATAATAAATGTTATTTTATTCCCACCAACTGTAACTCTTGCGGTTGCCGTCGCAACAGAGTTAATTGGGATTTGTTTCAGTGCAGGTCATACAAACAAAAATAGTAGGCAGTTAAAACAGTATCACAAAATAAAATACAAAATATCCATAAAAAAATAAGAGTATTGTCCTCACTAATGTGCCTGTGAGAGGAAGTTACTAGACTATTGAGACACAGCCACTGTGTGTATCCTTCACGTCAAGTCATGTTGGGAACTTAGGGGTCAGTGGTTTAAGAGTAAGAGGCTAAGGTGAGAGTAGGGGGTAATGGTAGGGTGTAGGCAAAGACTCAGTTGTCACCTTTCTGTCCAGGGACTTGCATCTACATGTCCTCCTCCCACACTAGATCACTCTTCAGAAAACACTGGCTTATCATCCCTCAGCTCTGACACACAACACACATACACACAAACATGGAAATAGGGGAACATTACTAATAGTGTGTGTCTGTGTGTGTACCTGTGTACCTGTGTGTATTTGGGGCGGGAGCACCAAGAGCCTTATGTTAACGGGAGAGCCCACCTGCACTCAGCTGGCCAGGTGCCTAAACAGGAACAGGATATGACATCACCCGGTTGTCCTGGGTTTATCTGGTGTAAAATAACTTTGTGACAACTGTTGATGTAAAAAAAAAGGCCAGATGGGACTCGTCTGAAGGTAACCTATACAAACGAATACAAACAAATGGAAGTATGGAGGTAGTTTTGTGCCAACTAAAATAAAGGGGTTAAAGGATTGGACCCTTTTTTTTTCAATTCCCGCCTAAAATGACTGCCTGTAGCTCAGGACCTGAAGCAAGGATATGCATATTCTTGATACCATTTGAATGGAAACACACTGAGGTTTGTGGAAATGTGAAATATATGTAGGAGAACATAACACATTAGAGCTGGTTAAAGATAATACAAAGAAAAATACATGCGTTTTTTTTATCATCTTTGAAATGCAAGAGAAAGGCCACAATGTATTATTACAGTTTAAGCACAATTAACATTTTAGCCACTAGATGGCAGCAGTGTATGTGCACAGTTTAGACTGATCCAATGAACCATTACATTGTTGTTGGTTTGGTTTGTTAATACATTTTCAAACTCATAACTGTGCACTCTCCTCAAACAATAGGATGGCATTATTTCAATGTAATAGCTACTGTAAATTGGACAGTGCAGTTAGATTAACAATAATTTAAGCTTTCTGCCCATATCAGATTTGTCTATGTCCTGGGAAATGTTCTTGTTACTTACAACCTCCTGCTAATCACATTAGCGCACGTTAACTCAACCGTCCCGCGGGGGGGACACCAATCCTGTAGAGGTTGACCCTTTTAGCTAACCCTTCTCCTTTGCCTTACCTTAACCCTTTAACCTAAATCCTTAACTTAACCCTAACACCTAACCCCTAAACCCTAACCCCATGCCTAGCTAAAGATAGCCATCTAGCCACCTAGCTAGAATTTGTGAGATATCATATGTTTAGAAAATTTGTGTTGCAAATTCATAACATATCATATGTAATGGGTGTGGTGGAAATGTAATATTCATTACATACTATACTGTTTAATAAGACCGACTATTCTGTTTTCACTGAGAGAATTGTCCATTGTTACATGTTAGTAGGCTTCTCTTATGTGACTTAGTCATAAGTCTGGGTGTACAGATAAGAGCCGTTTGGGTGCGACCTCAGTATGGTGGCTCCCGAGTGGCGCAGCGGTCCAAGGCACTGCATCTCAGTGCAAGCGTCACTACAGTCCCTGGCTCGAATCCAGGCTGTCTCACATCCAGCCATGATTGTGAGTAGGGTGGTGCACGCCCAGCGTCGTCCGGGTTAGGGGTAGGCCGTCATTGTAAATATGAATTAGTTCTTAACTGACTTGCCTAGTTAAATGTAAAAGGTCTTTATAAACACATTTGATTGATTGGAGGTGAGGAGGCAGACTTTGTCTTCTTGAAGGCAGGCATCTAGCTAGTTTGCTAACTAATTACTTGTTGGTGGCCATATTATAACTAATCTGACGAAAGCAAGCTAACTGGAGCGATGGTCAGTTAACATTAGATGGTGAAAACTGTTAACACATGTAGCCTGTTGCAGTCCCTCCTCTCAACGCCCACACCAACTGTTCATTAATTCAATCTTTTGGACAACATTAGAAAAATGAATTAATGCAGTCAAAATGATTTTCCGTTGTTGTTAAAGTTCGGATATTGATTGAACGAATGGGACAGGGATCAAAAATAAACCCTGTCATATACATACATTCTTGTGAATTGTTGCGTTATAAATAGTGTAGTATGGTTTGGTTGTGTTATTCAGTAGTGTAGTATGGTTTGGTTGTGTTATTCAGTAGTGTAGTATGGTTTGGTTGTGTTATTCAGTAGTGTAGTATGGTTTGGTTGTGTTATTCAATAGTGTAGTATGGTTTGGTTGTGTTATTCAGTAGTGTAGTATGGTTTGGTTGTGTTATTCAGTAGTGTAGTATGGTTTGGTTGTGTTATTCAATAGTGTAGTATGGTTTGGTTGTGTTATTCAATAGTGTAGTATGGTTTGGTTGTGTTATTCAATAGTGTAGTATGGTTTGGTTGTATTATTCAATAGTGTAGTATGGTTTGGTTGTGTTATTCAATAGTGTAGTATGGTTTGGTTGTGTTATTCAATAGTGTAGTATGGTTTGGTTGCATTATTCAATAGCGTAGTATGGTTTGGTTGCATTATTCAATAGTGTAGTATGGTTTGGTTGCGTTATTCAATAGTGTAGTATGGTTTGGTTGTGTTATTCAATAGTGTAGTATGGTTTGGTTGCGTTATTCAATAGTGTAGTATGGTTTGGTTGCGTTATTCAATAGTGTAGTATGGTTTGGTTGTGTTATTCAATAGTGTAGTATGGTTTGGTTGCATTATTCAATAGTGTAGTATGGTTTGGTTGCGTTATAAATAGTGTAGTTTGGTTTGGTTGCATTATTTAATAGTGTAGTATGGTTTGGTTGAATTATTTAATAGTGTAGTATGGTTTGGTTGCATTATTCAATAGTGTAGTATGGTTTGGTTGCATTATAAATAGTGTAGTATGGTTTGGTTGCATTATAAATAGTGTAGTATGGTTTGGTTATGTTATAAATAGTGTAGTATGGTTTGGTTGTGTTATTCGATAGTGTAGTATGGTTTGGGTGCATTACAAATAGTGTAGTATGGTTTGGTTGCATTATTCAATAGTGTGGTATGGTTTGGTTGCATTATTCAATAGTGTAGTATGGTTTGGTTGCGTTATAAATAGTGTAGTATGGTTTGGTTGAATTATTCAATAGTGTAGTATGGTTTGGTTGCGTTATAAATAGTGTAGTTTGGTTGCGTTGTTCAATAGTGTAGTATGGTTTGGTTGCATTATTCGATAGTGTAGTATGGTTTGGTTGCGTTATAAGTAGTGTAGTTTGGTTGCATCATAAATAGTGTAGTATGTTTGGTTGCTTTATAAATAGTGTAGTTTGGTTGCATTATAAATATTGTAGTATGGTTTGGTTGTCTTATAAATTGTGTAGTTTGGTTGCATTATAAATAGTGTAGCATGGTTGCATTATAAATATTGTAGTATGGTTTGGTTGTCTTATAAATTGTGTAGTTTGGTTGCATTATAAATAGTGTAGCATGGTTTGGTTGCGTTATAAAGAGTGTAGTATGGTTTGGTTGTGTTATAAATAGTGTAGTTTGGTTGCATTATAAATAGCGTAGTATGGTTTGGTTGCGTTATAAAGAGTGTAGTATGGTTTGGTTGTGTTATAAATAGTGTAGTTTGGTTGCATTATAAAAAGTGTAGTATGGTTTGGTTGCATTATTCGATAGTGTAGTATGGTTTGGTTGCGTTATAAATAGTGTAGTTTGGTTGCATTATAAATAGTGTGGTATGGTTTGGTTGTGTTATAAATAGTGTAGTTTGGTTGCATTATAAATAGCGTAGTATGGTTTGGTTGCATTATAAATAGTGTAGTGTGGTTTGGTGTAATACGTTTTAGAAGAAAAGTTTCTGTCATTGGTTAATAGTTTGTGATTACTGGCAAGTAGTGGCTACCGTGATTCTTACAGTAAATTTGAACTGCGGACCAAGAATGTCGTGTTGCCAGCCATGACGAAAGGTAAGGCAAGGATGTAATGTGAATTGAAAAGTAGAATTCTCTTTCGCCACCAAGCCCCGTTGTGGAAACAGGGCCTATGTATAAAGTGTATGAGACCGAGTGCTGATCTAGGATCAGTTTTGCCGTTTATAGTAGATCATGATGAATAACATTACATGGACAGGGGGGACCTGATCCTAGATCAGCACTACTAAACTTGAATACAGGTCTTAAGCTCCTCTCCCTAGTCAGTTTTGATCTTATGTTGTTAATTTTAATAAGAAAGGCAATTATAACCAGGAGAACACAACAACAACAACAACACATTAGAGAATCTCAAGTAAAAGTGAAAGTCACCCTGTAATATACTACTTGAGTAAAAGTCTAAAAGTATTTCATTTTAAATACACTTCAGTATCAAAAGTAAACGTAATTTCAAAAATATATCTAAGTGTCAAATAATAATTTCAAATTCCTTATATTAAGCAAACTAGACTGCACCTGTTCTTTATTTATGGATAGCCAGCGATGTCACGATCGTCTGAATGAATGGACCAAGGCGCAGCGTACTTAGAGTTCCACATGTTTAATAAAGATGAAACTCACCAAAAACAATACAGAAGGAAACGAAACATGACATTCTGGGCTGCTCACAGGCAGCTACACGAAAACAAGATCCCACAAACAACAGGTGGGAAAAGGCTGCCTAAATATGATCCCCAATCAGAGACAAGGATAAACAACTGCCTCTGATTGGGAACCATACCCGGCCAACAAAGAAATAGAAAACATAGATTGCCCACCCTAGTCACACCCTGACCTAACCAAATAGAGAATTAAAAGGATCTCTAAGGTCAGGGCGTGACAAGCGGCACACTCCAACAAACGAAGCACGTCTGTTTAATGAGTCCGCCAGATCAGAAGCAGTAGGCATAACCAGGGATGTTCTCTTGATAAGTGCGTGAATATGACAATCTTTCTGTTCTGCTAAGCATTCAAAATGTAACGAGTACTTTTGGGTGTCAGGGAAAATGTATATAGTAAAAAGTACATTATTTTATTTAGGAATGTAGTGAAGTAAAAGTAAAAGTTGTCAAATATATAAATAGTGCAGTACAGATACCCTACTTAAGTAGTAATTTAAAGTATTTTTACTTAAGTACCTTACACCACTGTGTGCAGGTCTCCTCTCCACATGTGTACATATAAACATAGTCAGCCCTGAGGTGTTGTTTGTGGACATGCAGGTAATTGCCCTTCCCTGTGTAAACCGTTTTATAAAGCATTTAGAGACTGTTTAGACACATGGACGATATAGACACATGGACACGAGCCTTGGTGTGCTGTAGATATATGGATCTTACCCCTTCATTTAGGTCACATCAATGTTCCTGGAAGTATTACCTCAGGCCAAACCACTGACTGTGAGCTCAAAGCCAACTTCATTACGCTTTCTACTATTCTGTTTACTGTGTCGATGCTTAAGTGTGTACTCTATATGTGTGTGTGTGCACATGGAATACACCCCAAGGGAATTGAGGTTTAGCTACTGTCAGTGTTTCATAATGTAAGCTGGTAGCTTTTACTGAACTTGACACTGTCAGGCTTTAGGATGTGTGACTGACTCAATTACTTTAAACCCTGCAGCACACTTACTCTCTAGCCCTGTCTATACCTGGCACTAACATGCATATTTTGTCTTGATCTTGTCCACATTCTGATTGAGCACACATTTTCAGGTATGTATCTACATATGGTATTAAAATGTGTCTCTTATCCCGCCACTGTGTCCGTGTTGTGACCAGATTTCCTGGTCCCTCCCTGTATGCAAATTATTTGACAGATATTCATTCTAAATAATATAAATGTATTTATTTTAAGATGCGTATTGATGTCATCAGTCAATGGTGAAGCCTGTCAATGATTTTAGAAGGCGGGATACTGATGATTTCAATGGTTTCCCCGTCCAGATCCGTCTACACTTGTAAGATATCCAGACACAATGTGTGTCTGACTACCGTCAAAGGTGGCCAGGAAGATTTGATCACAATGAGATCATAATGTGTACAGTGCCTTTGGAAAGTATTCAGACCCCTTGACTTTTTCCACATTTTGTTACGTTACAGCCTTATTCTAAAATGTATTAAAATGTTTTTTCCCCCTCATCAATACAATACCCCATAATGACAAAACAAAAACAGGTTTTTAGACATTTCTGCTAATTTATAAAAAATAAAAACTGATATAATACATTTTCATAATTATTCAGACCGTTTACTCAGTACTTTGTTGAAGCACCTTTGGCAGAGATTACAAGCTTGGTACACCTGTATTTGGGGAGTTTCTCCCATTCTTCTCGGCAGATCCTCTCAAGCTCAGTCAGGTTGGACTGGGAGAGTCGCTGCACAGCTATTTTCAGGTTTCTCCAGAGATGTTCATAATGTGTATTTATATTGTCAACACCTGTCTACAAATGTGGGCACAATCAGGATTTGGACACAATCAGGACAAAGGGCACATGTTTGCACCAGACATAAACGAAGCTTCTGTGTGTTACAGGTCAGGAGGTTAGTTACCGTGGATGAGCACGGCAGGGTGCTCCAACTCTCGTCGTGGAGAGCTATACTACTGGGTTTGTCCTCGTAATGCACATCTCAGGGACAGTGACAGTGAGGAAATAGATAGATGTAGGGAGAGAGGGGTGGGAAACCGAACGAGAGGAGGAGAGAAGGACAGATTTTGGTAAGGAGAGAGTGGTGCATTTAGGAAGTGAGGGAAGAGTGGATTTAGTTAGAAAGGGATGAGAGAAGTGCAGTAGAGGATTGAGATTATTGGATGATGGTGTGCCTTGGCTAGTACAATACAGTGGAGATTAGGATTATGACAGGGTGTGTTGCTGCAGGATTTTAGGAGTTTATAATGACGTAACAACAATTACTTAATCTCTAAACCAAAGATTTTCTCTTTCCCCAACAGCATAAGAACAAACGTATCAATGGCATTCAGTAAGACTTTCAAATCAAATGTTGTTTTATTTGTCACATGCTTCATAAACAACAGGTGTAGACTAACAGTGAAATGTTTACAGTGAAATGTTTACTTCTCCAAATATGCAGAGTTAAAGATAATTATAAGAGACCAATTGTAGTAAAGATAAAATATGCAAATTAAAGTAAAGATAAAAAATATCAAATTAAAGTAAAGATATAAAATGGAAAAAGAAATAGCGACACGAGGAATACAAATAACATGACTATATACAGGAAGTAGAACATAACATGGCTATATACAGGGAATAGAACCTAACATGGCTATATACAGGAAGTAGAACATAACATGGCTATATACAGGGAATAGAACCTAACATGGCTATATACAGGAAGTAGAACATAACATGGCTATATACAGGGACTAGAACATAACATGGCCTTCCTTCAAGGCGACAAAAACTGCCTCCTCACCTCCTACACACACAATCAATCAACCAAACTTATTTATAAAGCCCTTTGTATTTTATTTTTTATTTGGCCTTCATTTAACTAAGGAAGTCTGTTGAGAACAAATGCTTATTTACAATGACGGCCTACCCCAGCCCAACCCTAACTCGGACAACGCTTTACTAAAACATAATAACTTTTAACCTTGCTTACATACAGTTGAAGTCGGAAGTTTACATACACTTAGGTTAAAGTCAGTAAAACCTGTTTTTCAACCACTCCACAAATGTCTTGTTAACAAACTATAGTTTTTGCAAGTCGGTTACGATATCTACTTTGTGCATGACACAAGTAATTTTTCCAACAATTGTTTACAGCCAGATTATTTCACTTATAATTCATTGTATCACAATTCCAGTGGGTCAGAAGTTTACATACACTAAGTTGACTGTGCCTTTAAACAGCTTGGAAATTTCAGAAAATGATGTCATGGCTTTTAGAAGCTTTTGATAGGCTAAATGACATCATTTGAGTCAATTGGAGGTGTACCTGTGGATATATTTCAAGGCCTACCTTCAAAATCAGCGCCTCTTTGCTTGACATCATGGGAAAAACAAAATAAATCAGCCAAGACCTCAGAAAAGAAATTGTAGACCTCCACAAGTCTGGTTCATCCTTGGGAGCAATTTACAAATGCCTGAAGCTACCACGTTCATCTATACAAACAATAGTACGCAAGTATAAACACCATGGTACCACACAGCCGTCATAATGCTCAGGAAGGAGGCATGTTCTGTCTCCTAGAGATGTACGTACTTTGGTTCGAAAAGTGCAAATCAATCCCAGAACAACAGCAAAGGACCTTGTGAAGATGCTGGAGGAACCGGGTACTAAAGTATCTTTATCCACAGTAAAACGAGTCCTATATCAACATAACCTGAAAGGCCACTCAGCAAGGAAGGAGCCACTGCTCCAAAACTGCCATAAAAAATCCAGACTACAGTTTGCAACTGCACATGGGGACAAAGATCATACTTTTTAAGAAATGTCCTCTTTTCTGATGAAACAAAAATAGAACTGCTTGGCCATAATGACCATTGTTTGGAGGAAAAAGGGGGAGGCTTGCAAGCCGAAGAACACCATGGCAGCATCATGGTGTGGGGGTGCCTTGCTGCAGGAGGGACTGGTGCACTTCACAAAATAGATGGTATCATGAGGTAGGAAAATTATGTGGCTACATTGAAGCAACATCTCAAGACATCACTCAGGAAGTTAAAGCTTGGTCGCAAAGGGTTCTTCCAAATGGACAATGACCCCAAGCGTACTTCCAAAGATGTGGCAAAATGGCTTAAGGAAAATAATGTACTTTTTACTCCATACATTTTGACTGACACCCAAAAGTACTTGTTACATTTTGAATGTCTAACAGGACAGAAAAAGGGTGCAATTCACACACTTATCAAGAGAACATCCCTGGTCATCCCTACTGCCTCTGATCTGGCAGACTCAATAACACAAATTTGTAAATTATGTCTGAGTGTTGGAGTGTGCACCTGACTATACCTACCTTAAAAAGACAAGAGAATCGTGCTGTCTGGTTTGCCTAATATAAGGAATTTGAAATGATTTATACTTTAACATTAACTTTTGTTACTTAGGTATAGTTTTAAATCAAATTTACTTTTGATTCTTAAGTATAATTAAAATAAAATACTTTTACTCAAGTACTATTTTACAGGGTAACTTCACTTTTACTTGAGTCATTTTCTCATGACAAATCTTTTCAACCTCCTGAGTGGGAAGTGGCGGTGTTGTGCTCACCCCTCTACTTCTTGTAGTCCACTGTTTCCTGTAGTCCACGATCAGCTCCTTTGTCTTGCTGACTTTGAGGGTGAGGTTATTGTCCTGGCACCACACTGCCAGGTCTCTGCCTCATCGTCATTGGTGATCAGCCTTACCACCGTTGTGTCATCAGCAAACTTAATGATGGTGCTATAGTCGAGAGTGGCCATGCAGTCATGGGTGAACAGGAAGTACAGGAGGGGACTAAGCACACACCTCTGAGGGACCCCCGTGTTGAGGGTCAGTGTGGTGGAGGTGTTGTTGTCTACCCTCACCACCTGGGGGTGCATTTCAGGAAGTCCAGGTTCTAGTTGCATAGAGAGGTGTTCAGTCCCAGGGTCTTTGCCGTAGTGATGAGCTTGGAGTGCCCTCAGGTGACCTATGGTGTCGAACTCTGAGCTGTCGTCAATGGTGTCTGGGATGATGGTGTTGATTGATGTGTTGATTGATGTAAGGAACCTTTCAAAATTTCATGGCTAAATATGTGAGTGCTACGTGCAATAGTCATTTAGACAGGTTACCTTGGCGTTCTTGAGCACAGGGACTATGGTGGTGTGCTTGAAATAAGTTGGTATTACAGACCGGGTAGGGGATCGGTAGAAAATGTCAGCTGGTCAGCACATGCTCTTAGTACGCGTCCTGGTATTCCATCTGGTCCCGTGGCCTTGTGAATGTTATCCAGTTATTAATAAATGTTTTATTTTTTTGTACCCCTTTTTCTCCCCAATTGTGTGGTATCCAATAGGTAGTTACAGTCTTGTCCCATCTCTGCAACTCCCATACGGACTCAGGAGGGGCAAAAGTGCGTCCTCCGAAACACATCCCAGCCGCACTGCTTCTTGACACATTGCCCGCTTAGCCCGGAAGCCAGCCGCACCAATGTGTCGGAGGAAACACCGTACACCTAGTGACCGTGTCAGTGTACATTGCGCCCGGCCCACCACAGGAGTCGCTAGAGCGCAATGGGACAAGAACATCCCTGCTGGCCAAACCCTCCCCTAACCCGGACAATGCCGCCCCTTGGATCTCACGGTCGCAGCCGGCTGGACTTGAACCAGGATTTCTAGTGGCACAGCTAGCATTCCAATGCAGTGCCTTAGACCACTGCGCCACTCGGGAGGCTAACCTGTTTTTAAAGGTCTTACCCACATCACCTACGGAGAGCGAGATCACACAGTCGTCCCGAACAGCTTGTGCGCTCATGCATGGTTCAGTGTTGCTTGCCTCGAAGCAAGTGTTGAAGAGAGCATAGAAGGAATTTAACTTGTTTGGTAGGCTCTGGGCAGCTCGCGGCTGGGTTTCCCTTAGTAGTCCATGCATTGAGCGTCAGAGCCGGTGTAGTAGGATTCGATCTTAGTCCTGTAATGACGTTTTGCCTGTTTGATGGCTTGTCAAAGGTCGTACCAGGATTTATTTATTCATTTATTTTTATGTTTTACCCCTATTTCGTGATATCCAATTGCAATCTTGTATCATTGCTGCAACTCCCCAATGGGCTCGGGAGAGGTGATGGTCGTGTCATGCGTCCTCTGTGATGCGCCAAACTGTTCTTATTAACACCCGCCCGCTTAACCCAGAAGCACCAATGTGTCAGAGGAAACACCGTTCAACTGATGACCAAAGTCAGCCTGCAGACACATGACAAGGAGTCGATAGAGTGCGATGAGCCAATTAAAGCTCCCCCGGCCAAACCCTACCCTAACCTGGACAACGCTTGGCCAATTGCGTGCCGCCGTACTGGACTACCGGTCACACCCTGGGATCGAACCTGGGTCTGTAGTGACGCCTCAAGCATTGCGATGCAGTGCCTTTGACCGCTGCGCCACTCGGGAGGACGAGCGTTTAGAGAGTGAAGTACAAAGCAGAACATATTCCAATAGTGTAGCCTGCATATTTACAACATTGCTAATATGTATTTTTATATTTGCAAAGGTGAAAATGATGCAATACCTAAGCAATGTTGATATTCTGTATCAGTGGTGAATAAATGTATGGTTGTGATATTATCTATCTTGATATCGCTGAATGTCATTTCTCTGTTTCGTTCATTTGTAGTGTCATTCTGTGTATAACTGTCAGTAGGATCATCCACCACTTGCATCACAGCTGATCCTGAATACCTTTCCCCTCCCCTCCCATCCCCTCCCCTCCCCCTCCCCCTCCCCCTCCTCCTCCTCCTCCCCTCCCCTCCCTGACGAAGGCCATGCAGCCGAAACACGTTGTTTAAAAAAAACGTAGTTTCTATTGAACATGCCATACTAATAAAGGCATTTGCTTATTTTTTACTTTAAGGAATGGCTTGTTTCTGGCAACTCCCGTAAAGCCCAGCTCTGTGGAGTGTACAGCTTAAAGTGGTAATATGAACAGATACTCCAATCTCCGCTGTGGAGCTTTGCAGCTCCTTCAGGGATTTCTTTGTTCTTTTTGTTGCCTCTCTGATTAATGCCCCCCTTGCCTGGTCCATGAGTTTGGGTGGGCACCCCTCTCTTGGCAGGTTTGTTGTAATGCATATTCTTTCCATTTTTTAACAATTGATTTAATGGTGCTCCGTAGGATGTTCAAAGTTTCAGATATTTTGTATAACCCAACCATGATCTAGACTTCTCCACAACTTTGTCCCTGACCTGTTTGGAGAGCTCCTTGGTCTTTCCCCTTACTTAGTGGTGTTGCAGACTCTGGGGTGTATATATACTGAGAACATGTGACAGATCATGTGACGCTTAGATAGAACACAGGTGGACTTGATTGAACTAATTATGTGACTTCTGAAGGTAATTGGTTGCACCAGATCTTATTTAGGGGCTTCATAGCAAAGGGGGTGTATTCATATGCACGCACCAATTTTCAGTTTTTTATTTTTTAGAATTATTTTAAACAACTTATTTTTTTCATTCCACTTAACCAATTTGGACTATTTTGTGTATGTCCATTACACCCCAGGGGCGCCACCCGGTACCACCACACCCCAGGGGCGCCACCCGGCGTCCCAGCTGGGCGAGCCTGATGGGCCTGCCGAAGTATGGACGCTGGACTAGCCGGCTGAGGCATGGGAGTCCGAAAAGCCGGCTGAGGCTTGGGAGCCGACGATCCAACTGAGGCGTGAAAGTCTGATTATCCCTCTGAAGCATGGGAGCCTGATGATCTGGCTGAGGCGTGGGAGCCTGATGAGTCGGCTGAGGCATGACGTGGGATGGGAGCCTGCCGAGCCAATTGAGGCAAAGAAACCTCTCGAGCCAGCTAAGTTGTGGAAGCCGGACGAGGCAGCTGAGGCACCCCAGGTTCCATCGGTGGCGGAACCTAGACCTGACGTCACCACCAAAAACCAAATACAAGAACCCCCTGATACTTCAAATAGTGGTGTCAGCATTCTGTGAGGACTAACGCTGGAGACGAGAAGCAAGTACAGGGAGTTACATTTAATGGAACAATGGACATATAACAAAACAAGAACAGCGTCTGGACACACGGGGAACAAAACTGAGGAACAGACAGATATAGAGGGAGCAATCAACATCGTGAAGGAGTCCAGGTGAGTCCAATGAGCGCAGTTGGACGTAATGATGGTGACAGGTATAATGAAGGGCAGCCTGGTGCCCTCGAGCTCCAAAGGAGCAGGAGCAGGAGTGACATATGGGTTGTTTTTACAATGGTGTTTGTTCTTCACTGGTTGTCATTTTCTTGAGGCAACAAGTCACACATCTTGCTGCTGTGATGGCACACGGTGGAATTTCACCCAATTGACATGGGAGTTTATCATAATTGGATTTGTTTTCAAATTCTTAGTGGGTCTGTGTAATCTGAGGGAAATATGTGTCTCTAATATGGTCATACATTTGGCAGTTAGGAAGTGCAGCTCAGTTTCCATCCATTTTGTGGGCAGTGTGCACATATCCTATCTTCTCTTGAGAGCCAGGTCTGTCTTCGGCGGCCTTTCTCAATAGCAAGGCTATGTTCACTGAGTCGGTACATAGTCAAAGACTTCCTTAATTGTGTGTCAGTGACAGTGCTCTGTTTTTTTGTTAATTCCTTCCATGTGTCAAGTAATTATCTTTTGTTTTCTCATGATTTGGTTGGGTCTAATTGTGTTGCTGTCCTGGGACTCTGTGGGGTCTGTTTGTGTTTGTGAACAGAGCCCCAGGACCAGCTTGCTTAGGGGACTCTTCTCCAGGTTCATCTCTCTGTAGGTGATGGCTTTGTTATGGAAGGTTTGGGAATCGCTTCCTTTTAGGTGGTTATAGAATTTAACGGCTCTTTTCTGGATTTTGATAATTAGTGGGTATCGGCCTAATTCTGCTCTGCATGCATTATTTGGTGTTCTACGTTGTACACATAGGATATTTTTGCAGAATTCTGCAGTCTCAATTTGGTGTTTGTCCCACCTCACAACCATAAAGGGTAATGGGTTCTATAACTGATTAGAGTATTTTTAGGCAAATCCTAATTGGTATGTCGAATTTATGTTCCTTTTGATGGCATAGAATGCCCTTCTTGCCTTGTCTCTCAGATCATTCACAGCTTTGTGGAAGTTACCTGTGGCGCTGATATTTAAGCCGAGGTATGTATAGTTGTTTGTGTGCTCTAGAATTTGTATTTGCATTTGTGGTCCTGGCAACTGGACCTTTTTTGGAACACCGTTATTTTTGTCTTACTGAGATTTGTTGTCAGGGCCCAGGTCTGACAAAATCTGTGCAGAAGATCTAGGTGCTGCTGTAGGCCCTCCTTGGTTGGTCACAGAAGCACCAGATCATCAGCAAACAGTAGACATTTGACTTCAGATTCGAGTAAGGGTGAGGCCGGGTGCTGCAGACTGTTCTAGTGCCCTCGCCAATTCGTTGATATATATGTTGAAGAGGGGTGGGGCTTAAGCTGCACTCTGTCTCATCCCCCGGCCCTGTGGAAAGAAATGTGTGTGTTTTTTGCCAATTTTAACCGCACACTTGTTGTTTGTGTACATGGATTTAATAATGTTGTATGTTTTTTTTCTCTCTCTCGCTCTCCTCCTCCTCACTCTCTCTCCCCATGTCTCTCTCCCCTCTCCCTCTCTCTCTCCTCCTCCTCTTTCTTTCTCCCCTCTCTCTCTCTCTTCCTCCCCTCTCTCTCCCCTCTCTCTCTCTCCTCCTCCTCTTTCACTCTCCCCATCTCTCTCTCCCTTCTCTCTATATCCTCCTCCTCTTTCTCACTCCTCTTTCTCTCTCCACCTCTCTCTCACTCTCTCCCTTTTCTCTCACCCTCCCCCCTCTCTCTCCCGCCTCGCTCTCTCTCTCTCTGGCTGTTTGATTGTCTGTCTTATCGTCAGTCTCTCCCTGTGACTTTGATTTTCTCTCTCTACAGTATCGACCTGTGTAACTGTCTATTAATAGGACTGTTAGTTTTTTTGGTCAATATACATTTTATTTTATCAATATATTTGTCACTCTATGGAGGGGGGCGTCAACTGAGACACACCGCTGTATCTAGGTCAGTTGAGACACAGCCCACTCTCCCTTTTCTGTGCCTCTTACCCTCCCTTTCCTTTTTCCCTTCTTCCCCCTCTTTCTCTCCCTCTCTCTCCCCATTTTCTCAGTTCGCTGACTCTGACACAATGCAGACCTGCTGCAGAGTCATGATTCTTCATTTTCCTTTCTTTCTTTACTTGCTCAATCACAATAATGTAAACTAATATTTTATTTAGTTCAGTTAACCATGCTGCAACTGACGACGTAGACTTTTCAAAACAATCATCTATAAAATGCACATTTAGAACCCTTCCGAAAAGCGTTAGCCATTTACATCCAAACTCCTCCTGTATTTCCAGTCTATTTTTGTAAAGTAAAAAAATTACATAATCTCCTCCCGTCATCCACATTACATAATGATGTGTTGGGGTTTGCTGTTTCTGGACAGACTCAGAGAGAGAGAGGGTAGAGAGAGAGAGAGAGACTGGAAGAGAGAGAGCGAGAGAGAGAGAGACAGGGGGAAGAGAGAGAGAGACGGGAGGAGAGAGAGCGAGAGAGAGAGACAGGGGGGAGAGAGAGAGAGAGAGAGAGAGAGAGAGAGACGGGAAGAGAGAGAGAAAGAGAGAGAGACAGGGGGAAGAGAGAGAGAGAGACGGGAGGAGAGCGAGCGAGAGAGACAGGGGGGAGAGAGAGAGAGACGGGTGGAGAGAGAGCGAGAGATAGAGACAGGGGAGAGAGAGAGAGAGAGAGAGAGAGAGAGAGAGAGAGACTGGAAGAGAGAGAGCGAGAGAGAGCGACAGGGGGAAGAGAGAGACAGGAGGAGAGAGAGCGAGAGAGAGAGACAAGGGGGAGAGAGAGAGAGAGAGAGACAGGGGGGAGAGAGAGAGACGGGAGGAGAGAGAGCGAGAGAGAGAGACGGGGGGGAGAGAGAGACGGGAGGAGAGAGAGCGAGAGAGAGAGACAGGGGGGAGAGAGAGAGACAGGGGGGAGACTCCTTGTGTGTTGTGGCCGCATTCACTTTAAATTTACCACTCAAAGGCCATGATGGCAGATATTGAGAAAACAGTTGGAAGCGCATCTAAAACAATACTGCTTATTGACACATGTAGATGTTGGTGTAGTCTATTGAATGTATTCAGTTATCTAACAGAGAAATATTGATCATAACACATTACGTAAGCCCTGGGTGTCATTTCCACTCACGACCACTAAGTGTCTCTATTTCCCCCTTTGTTACAGCCAAACGAGCTGCACTGTCAATCAGTCTATACATCCATCTAAATAAGATTCCAATCAGAAATAAAAGAGGCCTTTATCAATAACCTGTGAATATACAATGTATGCAAGCATACACAGTATAAAGTGAACATGTGGTATATTCTGATTGTGAATGTGACGTTTGGAGAGAAATAGAATATCCATCACACTGTCACAGAGATTTAAACGTGGTATTGGAGGGATTGATGAAAGATAATAGTGAATGGATTAGACTGTGGACACACAACCGAAAAATTGAAAGTGAAGCTTCAGCAAGTTAAAAGTGTTAGCAAAGAAGATTGAGCGATTTAAAGAGCTGTGGGGGACATTTTCTGTCTCTGTGACAAAAAAAGACAAAATGGAGTACAAAATACTAGTGCAGGAGAGCAGATTAAAGAGGGAGAGATGAGAAGATAAAAGAATAGAGTCTGTATGTTGTGTCTTGTGATGCCCTGAGGGGGTGGAATGGGGGAAACATCAGATGTAGGTCATCACTCAGCAGGAGAGAGAGAGAGAGAGAGAGAGAGAGAGAGAGAGAGAGATATGAAGTGGATAGAAGGATGCCCATTCTGTTGATGGTGGCAGGTAGCCTAGCAGATAAGAGCATTGGGCCAGTAACCGAAAGGTTGCTGGTTTGAATCCCTGAGCTGACTAAGTTGCTGTTGAGCAAGGCACTTAACCCTAAGTTGCACTGGAAAGAGCATCTGCTAAAATTACAAAAATTTCACTGAACAATCCTACCACCCACTTTCTCTGAACAGAACAGAGTGTTATGTATCTAAATGTGTGTATGTGTTACGTGTGTGTTACGTGTGTGGGTATCAATGCCAATCTGCAGGTGGGTCAGGAGAATCACATGGCAGAGCATGCTGACTCACAGCAGATAAACACACCATCTAGTCTCCATAGTGAGCTCGCTATATTTTTCCTATGAATTCACGATTGTCTTTCATCCATCCATTTGTCATGTAATTTATAAGTTAGCACTATCAGCTTTTCCAACTCCCATCTACTGTATTCAATATTAATCGACACATCATACATTCGACTAATATTAAAGTTTGGTGGTGTGACTGTGAATGTTTGTTCCATATGTTCCTCTCAATGTGGTGTTTGCCTTTGAATGTACCCACACACCAGCTTAATTCAATAACAAGGTAGACAGGAGAGCGAGAGAGACAGAGAGACAGAGAGACAGAGTGTCACGGGATTCTTCTGTTGAAGGAGAGGCGGACCAAAACGCAGCGTGGTTATTTAGATACATCTTTAATAAGGATGAAAATAGAACAATATACAAAAACAAGAAACGTGAAAAACCGAAAACAGCCCCATCTGGTGTAACAAACACAAAGACAGGAACAATCACCCACAAAACCCAACACAAAACAGGCTACCTAAATATGGCTCCCAATCAGAGACAATGACTAGCACCTGCCTCTGATTGAGAACCATATCAGGCCCAAACACAGAAACAGACAAACAAGACATCCAACATAGAATGCCCACTCAGATCACACCCTGACCAAACAAAACATAGAACATACAAAGCAAACTATGGTCAGGGTGTGACACAGAGAGACAGAGAGACAGAGAAACAGACAGACAGACAGAAAGACAGACAGACAGACAGCTCGGGACAGAGGGGCAGCTCCGGACAGAGGGGCAGCTCCGTACTGGCTGACGACTCTGGCAGATCCTGGCTGACTGGCGGCTCTGGCAGATCCTGGCTGACTGGCGGCTCTGGCAGATCCTGGCTGACTGTCGGCACTGGCGGATCCTGGCTGACTGGCGGATCCTGGCTGACTGGCGGATCCTGGCTGACTGGCGACACTGGCTGCTCCATGCTGACTGGAGGCTCTGGCTGCTCCATGCTGACTGGCGGCTCTGGCTGCTCCATGCTGACTGCCGGATCTGGCTGCTCCATGCTGATTGGCGGCTCTGGCTGCTCCATGCTGACTGGCGGCTCCATGCTGACTGGCTGCTCCATGCAGACTGGCAGCTCTGGCAGCTCCTTGCAGACTGGCAGCTCTGGCAGCTCCTTGCAGACTGGCAGCTCTGGCAGCTCCTTGCAGACTGGCAGCTCCTTGCAGACTGGCAGCTCTGGCAGCCCTGGACAGGCGGGAGACTCTGGCAGCGCTGAACAGGCGGGAGACTCCGGCAGCGCTGGAGAGGAGGAAGGCTCCGGCAGCACTGGACAGGCGGGAGCACCTGTAGGGATGAGACGGAGAGACAGCCTGGTGCGGGGGGCTGCCACCGGAGGGCTGGTGCGTGGAGGTGGTACCGGATAGACCGGACCGTGCAGGCGCACTGGAGCTCTTGAGCACCGAGCCTGCCCAACCTTACCTGGTTGAATGCTCCCGGTCGCTCGGCGAGGTGGAATAGCCCGCACTGTGCTATGCAGGCGAACCCGGGGACACCATGCGCAAGGCTGGTGCCATGTAAGCCGGCCCAAGGAGACGCACTGGAGATCAGATGCGTAGAGCCGGCTTCATGGCACTTGGCTCAATGCCCACTCTAGCCCGGCTGATATGCGGAGCTGGTATGTTACGCACCGGGCTATGCACCCGCACTGGGGACACCGTGCGCTCCACAGCATAACACAGTGCCTGCCCGGTCTCTCTCGCCCCCCGGTAAGCACAGGAAGTTGGCGCAGGTCTCCTACCTGGCTTCGCCACACTTCCTGTGTGCCCCCCCCAATACATTTTTGGGGCTGACTCTCGGGCTTCCATCCGCTCTGCCTTGCTAGCTCCTCATAATGCCGCCTCTCTGCTTTCGCTGCCTCCAGCTCGGCTTTGGGGCGGCAATATTCCCCTGGCTCTGCCCAGGGTCCTTTCCTGTCTAGAATCTCCTCCCAAGTCCATTTCTCCAAATAGTGCAGCCTCTCACACTGCTGCTGTTGCTTCTCCTGCTGCTGCTTTTGCTGCAGCTGCTGTTTACCACGCCGCTTGGTCCTTGGTTGGTGGGTGATTCTGTCATGAGATTCTTCTGTTGAAGGAGAGGCGGACCAAAATGCAGCGTGGTTATTTAGATACATCTTTAATAAGGATGAAAATAGAACAATATACAAAAACAAGAAACGTGAAAAACTGAAAACAGCCCCATCTGGTGTAACATACACAAAGACAGGAACAATCACCCACAAAACCCAACACAAAACAGGCTACCTAAATATGGCTCCCAATCAGAGACAATGACTAACACCTGCCTCTGATTGAGAACCATATCAGGCCCAAACACAGAAACAGACAAACAAGACATCCAACATAGAATGCCCACTCAGATCACACCCTGACCAAACAAAACATAGAACATACAAAGCAAACTATGGTCAGGGTGTGACACAGAGAGACAGAGAAACAGAGAAACAGACAGACAGACAGACAGACAGACAGACAGACAGACAGACAGACAGACAGACAGACAGACAGACAGACAGACAGACAGACAGACAGAGTGAGCACAGTGAGCAGTCTGGCTATAGAGATCGGCCATCACAGGCAAACCTGGCTGCCCAGAGAGGACAGGCTGTGCTCACTCTGCTCCAGGGGAGAGGTAGAGACTGAGCTGCATTTCCTTTTACACTGTGACAAATACTCAGAATCTTTCTTTCCCAAAATTATCATTCAGTACAAAGAATTTTAAATTATAAAAGATTAAGAAAAAATCACATATTTAATGGGTGAAAATCCAAAATGTGCAGTTTTGGCAGCCAAATATGTGTCCTCCTGCTACAACCTGAGGGACAGCCAGTGAAAACCGTTTTGGCTTCCCTACCATGTCATGTGGCTTCTCAGTCAGGTGGTCTACAACTATTGCTTTAATGTATTATTATTATTATTAATAATAATATTGTTGGAGCTGCTGTTAATGGTAATCCCAAACTATTATTATTGCTGTTGGTCCCACCATTTTTGTTACATGTATACTTTAACAATGTAAGTAATTTAACTTGACATGTTAAAAAAGTATATTGAATTAAAATTGAATTGAAAGATAGACAGAGAGGGAGGGAGAGAAGGAGAGAGACGGAAAGAGAAAGAGCAAGAAGGGGGAGAGAGCGGGGAGAAAGAGGGAGAAACGGTGGGAGAGAGAGAGAGAGAGAGACTTTTTACCAAATTATCGTACGACAGTCCACGTATTCACCCTGCACACCCTAATTGACAAACAAACAAACCAAAACAAAGGCAAAGTCTTCTCGTGCTTTGTTGATTTCAAAAAAAGCTTTTGACTCAATTTGGCATGAGGATCTGCTATACAAATTGATAGAAAGTGGTGTTGGGATAAAAAAACATACAACATTATGAAATCCATGTACACAAACAGCAAGTGTGTGGTTAAAATTGGCAAAAAAACACACACATTTCTTTCCACGGGGCTGTGGGGTGAGACAGGGATGCAGTTTAACCTCCACCCTCTTCAACATATATATCAACGAATTGGCGAGGGCACTATAACAGTCTGCAGCACCCGGCTTCACCCTTACTCGAATCTGAAGTCAAATGTCTACTATTTGCTGACGATCTGGTGCTTCTGTGACCAACCAAGGAGGGCCTACAGCAGCACCTAGATCTTCTGCACAGATTTTGTCAGACCTGGGCCCTGACAACAAATCTCAGTAAGACAAAAATAACGGTGTTCCAAAAAAGGTCCAGTTGCCAGGACTACAAATACAAATTCCATCTAGAGAAAACAAAAAGATAATTACTTGCATAGCCTTGCTATTGAGAAAGGCCGCTGTAGGCAGACATGGCTCTCAAGACAAGACAGGCTGTGTGCATACTGCCCACAAAATGAGATGGAAACTGAGCTGCACTTCCTAACCTCCTTCCAAATGTATGACCATATTAGAGACACATATTTCCCTCAGATTTTACAGATCCGCAAAGAATTCGAAAACAAACTAAATTTTGGTCTACTGGGTGAAATACCACAGTGTGCCATCACAGCAGCATGATTTGTGAAAAGGTCAACCAGTGAAGAACAAACACCATTGTAAATACAACCCATATTTATGTTGATTTATTTTCCCTTTTGTACTTGAACTTTTTGCACATAATTACAACACTGTATATAGACATAGTATGACATGAAATGTCTTTATCCTTTTGGAACTTCTATGAGTGTAATGTTTACTGTTAATTTTATTGTTTATTTCACTTTTGTTTATTATCTTTTTCACTTGCTTTGGCAATGTTAACATTTGTTTCCCATGCCAATGAAGCCCTAAGATTGAAATTGAATTGAATTGAGAGATAGAGAGAGGGCGAGAGAGAGGGAGACGGAGCGACAGAGTGAGAGAGAGCGGGGGAAAGGCAGAGAGACAGAGAGAGACTGTCTCCATGTTATCGTTTCAAGGTAGTCTGGACAGAGGGGAGAAAATAAGGGTGTGTTGTTCTATATGGTGTTGCTTTGTTTACGTCTGACTAGAGGGCTGTAGGTTACGTGCTTGAAGGGGGTTCATTACCATATAAATGCTGTAAAACTATAGAATACATTGGTAACCACAATCTAGGGCCTAAATCTTTACAATGGAACACTGAGTCACTGAGGAAAGAGAGAGGAAAAGAGGAAAGAGAGGAGGGATATATGAAAGAGAAGGAGGACAAGAGGAGAAGGACTGAAAAGTAAGAGCAGCTGAGGAAAGGAAGGAGGAGTGGAGTGCATACGTGAGAGATGAAGAAGAAGAGAAGAGAAAAAATGGGAGAGGGATTAACAGAATGAGAAAGAACTGGGAGAGGGATTAACAGAATGTGAGAGAAGTGGGAGAGAGATTAACAGGATGAGAGAGAAATGGGAGAGAGATTAACAGAATGAGAAAGAACTGGGAGAGGGATTAACAGAATGAGAAAGAACTGGGAGAGAGATTAACAGAATGAGAAAGAACTGGGAGAGGGATTAACAGAATGAGAAAGAACTGGGAGAGGGATTAACAGAATGTGAGAGAAGTGGGAGAGAGATTAACAGGATGAGAGAGAAATGGGAGAGAGATTAACAGAATGTGAGAGAAGTGGGAGAGAGATTAACAGGATGAGAGAGAAATGGGAGAGAGATTAACAGAATGAGAAAGAACTGGGAGAGGGATTAACAGAATGAGAAAGAACTGGGAGAGAGATTAACAGAATGAGAAAGAACTGGGAGAGAGATTAACAGAATGTGAAAGAACTGGGAGAGGGATTAACAGAATGTGAAAGAACTGGGAGAGGGATTAACAGAATGTGAAAGAACTGGGAGAGGGATTAACAGAATGAGAAAGAACTGGGAGAGGGATTAACAGAATGAGAGAGAACTGGGAGAGGGATTAACAGAATGTGAGAGGAGTGGGAGAGAGATTAACAGAAAGAGAGAGAAGTGGTAGAGAGGTTAACAGAACGAGAGAGAAATGGGAGAGAGATTAACAGAATGTGAGAGAAGTGTGAGAGGGATTAACAGAATGAGAGAGGAATGGGAGAGAGATTAACAGAATGAGAGAGAAGTGGGAGAGGGATTCACAGAATGAGAGAGAAATTGGAGAGAGATTAACAGAATGAGAGAGAAGTGGGAGAGGGATTCGCAGAAGGAGAGAGAAATGGGAGAGATTAACAGAATGAGAGAGAAGTGGGAGAGAGATTAACATAATGAGAGAGAAATGGGAGAGAGATTAACAGAATGAGAGAGAAATGGGAGAGAGATTAACAGAATGAGAGAGAAATGGGAGAGAGATTAACAGAATAAGAGAGAAGTGGGAGAGATTAACAGAATGAGAGAGGAATGGGAGAGAGATTAACAGAATGAGAGAGAAATGGGAGAGAGATTAACAGAATGAGAGAGAAGTGGGGGAGAGATTAACAGGATGAGAGAGAAGTGGTAGAGAGGTTAACAGAATGGGAGAGAAGTGGGAGAGAGATTAACAGAATGAGAGAGAAATGGGAGAGAGATTAACAGAATGAGAGAGAAGTGGGAGAGATTAACAGAATGAGAGAGAAATGGGAGAGAGATTAACAGAATGAGAGAGAAATGGGAGAGAGATTAACAGAATGAGAGAGAAGTGGGAGAGATTAACAGAATGAGAAAGAACTGGGAGAGAGATTAACAGAATGAGAAAGAACTGGGAGAGAGATTAACAGAATGAGAGAGAATTGGGAGAGATTAACAGAATGAGAGAGAAATGGGAGAGGGATTAACAGAATGAGAAATAACTGGGAGAGAGATTAACAGAATGAGAGAGAAGTGGGAGAGATTAACAGAATGAGAGAGAAATGGGAGAGAGATTAACAGAATGAGAGAGAAATGGGAGAGAGATTAACAGAATGAGAGAGAAGTGGGAGAGATTAACAGAATGAGAGAGAAATGGGAGAGAGATTAACAGATTGAGAGAGAAGTGGGAGAGATTGGCGTGATGTTTAGGCCAAGGTATGTATAGTTTTTTGTGTGCTCTAGGGCAACAGTGTCTAGATGGAATTTGTATTTGTGGTCCCTCTCTCTTGTATTTGTGGTCTCTCTCTCTCTCTCTCTCTCTGTCCTTCTGGTTCACTCTCTCTCTCTCTCTCTCTCTCTCTCTCTCTCTCTCTCTCTCTCTGTCCTTCTGGTTCACTCTCTCTCTCTCTCTCTCTCCCTCTCTCTCTCTGTCCTTCTGGTTCACTCTCTCTTATTTTATATATTTTCTCTCTCTTTGCATATTTCTCCCTGTGTATTTCACTCTCTTTCTCTCCTTTTCAAGAGACTAGAAAAACATGTCTGCTTGTATGCCTCCCAGCCATGTTGGAGACATCTCTCTCCCTCCCTCCCTCCCCCCCCCCCCCCCCCCCCCCCCCCCCCTCTAACTGAGTTGTTCTGTGGTTATGTAAGTCTTCAGATCAGTGTGTCACCATGGTTGTCAAGGGAGACAGAGAACAGAGGGGCTGTGGAAGAGGGTCAGGAGAGAAGGGAGAGAGAGAATGAGAGCTGGAGGATAGAGAGAAACGAATGAAGGATACAGATGAGCGAAAAGAGAGATGTATGATTATGCTATAAAAGTTGGAACAATATACATGATGTAATATCAGTAACTGAAATGAAACATCTAAAGGAGATAGATGACCGAAAGAGGAGATAAGGACAAGAGTTGCATAGAAGAGAAGATCAGAGATATTAAATAAACATTTTTAAACGCAGAAGGGATACATAGAGGAAGGAAATAGAGGGAGGTGGAAAATAACTACCTGTTGGTGTAGGGAAAACCGAGAGAGTGGAGGAGAAAGTCACATAGAGACTCACATAGAGAGAGTGGGAAAAGGACGAGAGAAAGACACAGGTATAGATAGGGTTGTGTGGCTGCAGGCTCCACCACTCCAGTGTTGCTCCTCTAACCTACTTTGATTTATCTGCCTTTTCCCTGTTTCATAACTAAGCTGCCAGAACCTTGCATCACATAGCACAATCCCCACTCCCCACCCATCATCACAATATAATGTTTTTCTTACCATAACGCTGCCCATTTTACCGTAATGTTGTGCGTGTGATACACGTGCAGAACAAACTGCCTTGCAAAAACAAATGCTGATTTATGAAAAACGAAAGCAAAAAAAACTATTTTTAAAACCCAACATGACTAAATGAGTTAAAGTGTTAATTGTTGTTGTTCTTTACAGTGGATCATATATACATCGTTATGTTCGCACCATTCTGAAAAGTTCCCATCTCCAATCCTCCTTAAAACTCGATCCCGCGTGCGCGCGGCCGCGAGAACTACAAGGGGACCTCCGGAGTGAGTTCGTCCACGCTTTGAGAAGTAGGTTAGCAGGGTAGACTGGGAACCTTGCAAGAACCTTGGAACCTTGCAAGCCAAGCTAAACCACCGTGGGAGTATTCTGTCAAGAAGTTACCGAAATAGTGCATCGAGACAAACAGGAAAACATGCAACTTGAACTGTCGAATTTCTTTGCATTTAATTAACTGTCGCAAGACTCTCCTCGCTGATTTTTGCCTTATTTTCTGAAAAAATATTTTCTAGTTCATTAGGCTAAAGAAGGTTTTTTTTTACGTGCCAGCAAATGCTGGTCTTTCAACAGTTTTACAGATATTTGTATTCAATTTACAACCCACATGAAGTCAAATTCATTGATCCAGAAACGATAAATATTCAACATGAGAGGTAAATGAATTATTATCATTCATATTCAAATGACCATACTTTGTAGACTTTTCAATGTCACATATATCCTGTGTTCATTTTGCCGAGAAACAATGCATCGAAAGCTATTGAAATGTAAATTACTTTAGCTAAAAGTGCAACTGCTTTCCTTTTCAAGTGCGTAGGCTCTCACCTTAATCTCTCATGTTGCTTCAGCCTGTCTGGATAATCTGGCTACTCTTACCAGGTGCACCACTGCCTCCGAATATTATAGGAATTCCTTGGCTGTAGGCTGGAGAGTTTTCTGTAACTAATGAAAATGCTTATAATATATATATATATTCATAATAAAATAATGTTTAGGTTAAATGTGTGAACAATGTTGGAAAGGGTTGTAAAGTCTGATTAATTAGGCTGTTATACACAATTTATTGGTATACAGGCTGAACATGTTTGTGCAAAATCATTTACATGTTCCTTACAAGCCTGAATGTTGAATAAAATTACATTTGAACTTACATCTCATGCTTAATACGGGCAAAACTAAATATATGTTGTTTTCAAATTGTCATAAAATTGTCTCAAATTGATTACAATTTCACTCATTGGATAGTTATATAATTGAACCGGCCCTGCATACAAATACCTTGGTATTTGGATTGACGATGATTTAATATTTAAAAAACATATGAATGAGCTTGTTAAGAAGCTAAGATTTCAATTGAGCTTTTTTTCTTTTACAGAAGCAAAGTTTACCTCTCTAGTCAACAGGAAGCAGATTTACAAATGAACCCTGCACAAAGAGACCTTAGTCTCAATATGACTTCTCTGTTGAAATAAAGGTAAATAAACTATACTGGTTGTCTATGCGGGCTGTCTTTCAGCTGCTCGAAATTTGAGACAAAATATCCACAGGAAAGTATTGTTTACTTGACTTTTTGGGGGGATATTTGGTTATTTCATCAATAGCAATTGAACCAAGCATACCATGACAATGAAAATGGAATATTCTGAATCAGGGAAGGATTTTTTTTTTTTAAATTCTTACTTTTTTTTAAAGATTGAAATCTGAATAAATTTTTTTTAACACTAACAAAAAATGCTCTCCATCCTCCCTCTGATTCAGAATATACCATTTTCATTATCATAGAATGCTTGATTCAATAGCTGTTAACAAGAGAAAACCGAATACCCAATAAAAAACTAACTTTACCTTAGTGCCTAACCAACCAAATACCTACCAGCTCACTAAAAAGTCAGGTTAACAATACTTTTCTGTTGATATTTTGTCTCAACTTTTGAGCAGCTGAAGGACAAGCCGCACATACAACTGGTAAAGTAAGTTCAATGTAATTTTATTCTTCACATGCTTTGTAAACAACAGGTGTGGACTAACAATGAAATGCTTACATAGGGGCCCTTCCCAAAAATGCAAAAAGAGAAAGAAATAATAGAAAAGTGAAACACGTAATAATAGATACACAATGAGTAACGATAACTTGGCTATACACAAGGGGTACCATTTATATAACTAGAAGTGAAGTGACAGATCGTAAACGGCAGCAGCAGCGTATGTGATGAGTTAAAAACTTTATTGCAAAGGGTCAAGGCAGATCCTGGAAGCTATTTGGTTAGCTATTTAACTAACTAGCAGTCTTATGGCTTGGGGCAGAAGCTGTTCAGGGTCCTGTTGGTTCTAGACTTGGTGCATCGGTACCGCTTGCGAAGCTGTCATCAAGGCAAAGGGTGGCTACTTTGAAGAATCTGAAATATGAAGTATATTTTGATTTGTTTAACACTTTTTTGGTTACAACATGATTCCGTATGTGTTATTTCATAGTTTTGATGTCTTCACTATTATTGTACAATGTAGAAAATAGTCAAAATGATGAAAAACCCTGGAATGAGTAGGTGTGTCAGAACTTTTGACTGATACTGTATATATCATGAATCACCCATATTGCTGTCTCATTGTTATCAGTGATACTTTTTTTTTGTATTAAACTTGTATTTAACTAGGCAAGTCAGTTCAGAACAAATAACTTATTTACAATGATGGACTAGGAACAGTGGGCTAACTGCCTTGTTCAGGGGCAGAACTAAATATTTTTACCTTGTCAGCTCTGGGATTTGATCTAGCAACCTTTCGGTTACTGTCCCAATGCTCTAACCACTAGGCTACCTGCCACCCCAAATTTGATCAGACCACCGTTATGTCGTTGGCAAAATTTATGATAGTGTTGGAGTTGTGGAGTTGTGGGTGAACAGGGAGTACAGGAGGGGACTAAACGCACACCCATGAGGGGCCCCTGTGTTAAGGGTCAGCGTGACGGATGTGTTGTTGCCTACCCTCACCACCTGGGAAGTCAAGGATCCAGTTGCAGAGGGAGGTGTTCAGTCCCAGGACCCATAGCTTAGTGATGAGCTTGGAGTGCACCATGGTGTTGAACGCTGAGATGCAGTCAATGGACAGCATTCTCGCGTAGGTGTTCCTTTTGTCCACACGGGAAGGAGCAGTGTGGATGCAATCGAGATTGCGTCATCTGTGGATCTATTGGGGCGGTAGACAAAATCAAGTGGGTCCAGGGTGTCTGGGAGGATGGTGTTGATGTGAGCCATGACTATCCTTTTAAAGCATTTCTTGGCTACATATGTGAGTGCTACAGGGTGATAGTCATTTAAGACAGGTTACATTGGCGTTCTTGGGCACAGGGACTATGATGGTTTGCTTGAAACATGTGGGCATTACAGACTGGGTTCGGGAGAGGTTGAAAATGTCAGTGAAGACACTTGTTGGCTGGTCAGTGCATGCTCTGAGTATGCACCCTGGTAATCTGTCTGGCTCTGCGGCCTTGTGAATGATAACCTGTTTAACCCCCTACTTTTTTCAATTTCCGCCTGAAGACATACCCAAATCTAACTGCCTGTAGCTCAGGCCCAGAACCAAGGATATGCATATTCTTGGTTTCATTTGAAAGAAAACACTCTGAAGTTTGTGTAAATGTGAATTGAATTGTAGGAGAATAAAACACAATAGATCTGGTTTAGATAATACAATGAAAAAAACATACGTTTTTTTTTATTGTTGTATCATCATCTTTAAAATGAACAAGACAAAACAAACATTCAGATAGGATGATGGGGACAATTTCAGTGAAAAACGCAAGAGGGCAACAGTACTTGTGCAAAGTTTTAGAATGATAACTTACAAAATGTGTGTGCTACATGACATTTATCATGAAGTCACCCAGGTGTCCCACACAAGTATGCCAAATGTACCTAAGTGGCCAAATTGGTGAAGTTATACATTTTGAATGGAATAACTATATACAAAATACCAAAATGGTATTCAAACACACCCCCCCCCCAAAAAAAAAATGGAGAAAAAACATGAAAAAATATATATATACATTTACAAAATAACACTTTCAATATTTGGAAGACCATCAGTCCTCTACACAATATTGTGCTGCTGATGCCAGGTGCCATAGCAGTCTCTTTCTGCTGTAAAGCAGAGGGTCACCAAGCATGTGGTGCAGGTGATGGGGGACTTCATTTAGCAAAGAACACATCGACGCCTCCATGCTGTGCCCTTTTGGCACATCCATAATAAATTTGGGCAGATGAACACCACTTGTGGCAGGAGCAGAAGGGACAGAGGTAGAGGGGCCAGAACGTGGTGCAGTGGTGCTGTAGCCAGCAAGCTCCTTGATGAGCAGTTCTCTGAAGGCTAGCTGTGAGATGGGGGGCTTTCCACAGCTCTTAGCCATTTCCTTGTGTAGGATGAATGCATTCACCACAGCAATGTCGATGAAATGATAGAAGAAGGTCTTGTACCATTTGATCGTCTTATGGAGAACATTATAATAGCCTATCAGCGCATCTGACAGGTCCACACGTCCCATGCTCTTGTTGTAGTCCTTTATTGCAGTTGGTCCATGCCCCAGTACTGGCTTAAGCAGGGGGACACGTCTGGCACTGCAGGATTTGAGTCCCTGGCGGCGTAGTGTGTTACTGACGGTATGCTTTGTTACTTTGGTCCCAGCTCTCTGCAGGTCATTCACTAGGTCCCCCCCGTGTGGTTCTGGGATTTTTGCTCACCGTTCTTGTGATCATTTTGACCCCACTGGGTGAGATCTTGCGTGGAGCCCCAGATCGAGGGAGATTATCAGTGGTCTTGTATGTCTTCCATTTCCTAATAATTGCTCCCACAGTTGATTTCTTCAAACCAAGCTGCTTACCTATTGCAGATTCAGTCTTCCCAGCCTGGTGCAGGTCTACAATGTTGTTTCTGGTGTCCTTTGACAGCTCTTTGGTCTTGGCCATAGTGGAGTTTGGAGTGTGACTGTTTGAGGTTGTGGACAGGTGTCTTTTATACTGATAACAAGTTCAAACAGGTGCCATTAATACAGGTAACAGGTGGAGGACAGAGGAGCCTCTTAAAGAAGAAGTTACAGGTCTGTGAGAGCCAGAAATCTTGCTTGTTTGTAGGTGACCAAATAGTTATTTTCCACCATAATTTGCAAATAAATTCATAAAAAATCCTACAATGTGATTTTCTGTATTTTTTTTCTCATTTTGTCTGTCATAGTTGTAGTGTACCTATGATGAAAATTACAGGCCTCTCTCATCTTTTTAAGTGGGAGAACTTGCACAATTGGTGGCTGACTAAATACTTTTTTGCCCCACTGTATATAGAGTACAGGGAACATAAGGTTGAATATATTATTATAGACCTGCTAGATCCACTGTCTCATTTATATTATGACAGACCAGCTAGATCTACTGTCTTTATTATATTACAACAGACCAGCTGTATCTACTGTCTCCATTTCACTTTGGCCATTGTTGTGGGCCTGCCCTCCCCTCAACAGCCTCAAATAGGCTATTTCATGTTCGGGTGGGGTGGGGTGGAGCGGCAGACACACGCATCTCGGCCATGCTCCCTCTAATCCACAATATGTATATATACACACACAAACATAGGCAATGGGTCATACACATACATACAAACATACCCCCACCCACAATGTATAGCCAACATGTACTTTACACATTTCATTAAAAAATTATATATTGCTACTAAAATTTACAAAAAAATCACAAATCATATTTTATATTATTAATTTCAAACAACGGCATTAGCATGAGAAGAACTTACCAGTCCAAACCGATGTCCTCTCCGTTCAAAAAAATATTCCTCCATTTGGGAATCAAAGCTATGCTAGCTAAATGAATAGTCCTCCAACAATCTCTGTCTCACTTTCCAGATCAATTTATTTTAAAATTGTGTGTACATCTGTATATCTAGACTTAGATGTAGCTTTCCCTGACTTAGTCGCCATACTGATTGATATATAAACAGCTGAAGATGCGCTTTACCAAAATAGTGCTGTGCGTAACATGCGCTCCTTCCAGAATGAATCTTCAATGGTGAATGACCCTCTTTACACCGGAGTTTACTACATGGGTTGGTCTTCCAACACATAACCATTACATATTGCCATTTACCTCAGCTCATTGGCTATCTACCCAGCTAGATTTCAAGACAATCAGTGGTCATTGGGTTAAAATACAGTCAATCAACGAAACAGCGGTCATATCATTGGTGCACAATGATGTCATTACTTGTTGTCTTCAAATCGATTTCTTTCAGTCAATACGTCCCGCGAAATGACCCATCACGTTTGGTTGTGTTACAAACAACCAGTTGATTGCAATGAAAACAAACATGACTGGAAAAGTCACGTTTAGTGTGTGTATTTACATTGAATGTGTCGTCGAAAATTGAATGAGACGGAATTCACGACACAAGCGGTTCACAAAATGTTTCGTGTTAGGCTATAAAAATTGATTTTATCAAACAAAAGACGAGCATTGGGATTGCAAACAGAGGAAGATCGTCAAAGGTAAACAATTTATTTTATTGCAATTTGTGATTTTGTTTTACCTTTAAGGTTAACCTTTACAGTTAAGAACAAATTCTTATTTTCAATGCCTAGTGGGACAACTGCCTGTTCAGGGGAAGAACGACAGATTTGTACCTTGTCAGCTCGGGGATTTGAACTTACAACCTTCCGGTTACTAGTCCAACACTCTAACCACTAGGCTACCCTGCCGCACCTGTCCTCAGATAATCGCATCGTATTCTTTCGCAGTAAATACTTTTTTAAATCTGACAACGCAGTTGGATTAGCAAGATTCTAGGCTTTCGAAACATGTGAGACACTTGTATTTTAATTAATGTTTAATATGACTATTTATGTAGCGATCACCGTATGTTGTCGAATTTAATCCCGGTTCGGTCCGCAGAGATGTTAAAGGTCTTACTCACAGCGGCTATGGAGAGCGTGATCACACAGACTTCCAGAACAGCTGGTGATCTTATGCATGGTTCAGTGTTTCTTGGCTCGAGGCATTTAGCTTGTCCGGTAGGATCGTGTCACTGGGCAGCTCGGGAGTGGGGGAGGGGAGGGAGAGAAGGAGGGAAAGAAGGAGGGATGAGAGCGAGAGGTAGGGAGAGAGACAGCCAAAATAGTTGACATGATTGAAAATAATTCACAAACAGAAAGATTGTGATTAAAAAGTTCTGATTTGCGGCAATGTTCAGCTATTGCTACTTTTGTTGCTGATTGTCTTCTCACGATGCCGCCTCTAAAATTGCAACAAGAGAGGGAGGGAGAGAGAGAGAGAGAGAGAGACTCAGCCAAAATAGTAGACATGATTGAAAAAAATGAACAAACAGAAAGATTGTGATTAAAGGTTCTGAATTGCGGCAATGTTCAGCTACTGCTACTTTTGTTGCTGATTGTCTTCTCACGATGCCGCCTCTAAAATTGCAACAATATTACTGCAATCAAAAGGCATACCAAGACTTGTTACAGTTACAGTCTGCGGCTGTCACAACAATGTAACAACATAGTAACTGATAGACATATTGCTATTGTAGCATATAAAATGTATATTTTCTTTCATGAATTATAGTATTTAGTGTTTGTTTGGATTGAGGGCTTTTGGCATAGTGAGGGTACTCTGTTCCTAATCTGTTTGTAGAGGGAGGGAGGGAGGGAGGGAGGGAGGGAGGGAGGGAGGGAGGGAGGGAGGGAGGGAGGGATATTTTTTGGGCTTATAGAGGGTAGTTTCACTGGCTGGCAGGATATTGAAATGTAAACAACCCCAGTTCTTTGGCTCACTGGACTGAAAATACAATTTTAAGAAGTCTCTCGTTTGCTGAGACCTAAAGAGAATTCCTTTTTGTTTTTTGTTTGTATAGTTTTTTTAACCTTTTGTTTGTCTATGGAATCATTTTGGCAAAGAATTTATTTTGCACCTTTTTTTATTGTTAATAGTTTTATTGCGTGTTGCTCTTCCTCTTTTTGTGATTAGTGACTAGTTTTTCACTCTTTTACATGTCATTAACAATCTATCACCAGCACAGCTTCACACAGCTTCACACCTGTGCAGTAACCCCCCTCTAATGGATTTTAGTACTACGTGGTAATATTTGCATTCCATGTCAGATCAGAGTTGATTTAAATACTTATTGCACAGCCAAAGTGCAAATAATAATTTGTTTTGTGAGTGGAGAGTGAGTGGTAAACTGACCTCCGTTAGGAAAGGATCTGTTACACTGTCCTTCACCTTGTGTGACACAACAGGCAACAACCTCCTAGGGACTTGACTAGAGGGGCCTTGTATGCAGCAATAACTGCTCATTATGTTTCGTGTAATGTGATACTGTTTGGTTTGCCTACAGAGGGGTGGTCTAGTAGGCAACACTATCTCTGTTTTCTATGGCCTCCTGCACTGATTTGAAAACACAGGAAATATGCAAGCAATATGAATACCTACTGGGAGTTGGCTTTCACAAGTCCAGTTCTTTCCCATCAGTGTTGGTTGAGGGAAATGGAGAGGAGAAAGGGAAGGAAGCCACTTCAGACAATTGGGACACACCCTAATGTTGAATGATTAATTTGCAATAGAATTCCACTTCCCTCAGATCAAAGCTTTTCACAGGCATTACATAACATTTACTGTAACATGCCCTGCCCAGAACTGTAAAAAGAAAGAATGAAAAGCACAAAAGTGGTTCAAGTTTGTTACTGGAGTTTAAAAGGTTTATTGAGCGCACTCAGCCTGTCTCAGTTGCCTGTGTGTATTGTACTCATAAGCCTAAGTTAAATGTGTGAGTGTTAAGAGTCAATGAGTACGTCATCTTCTCAGAGTAGACCTTTGGTCGACATAGATTGTATTATCTCCCTCACTCTGTCTCTGTGTGTGCACTTGCGTGTTACTATGAAAAACAAAGTGAAATGTGGCTGGCTGGGTCAGTCAGGAGGATCAGTCAACAGTAAAAGGGAATTGGTCTGGCAGCCAAAGTTGAGTGATGATGTCACCAGTCTGTCAGTCCCTGATGACACCCAACTCTCACCAGTCATCCAGCTCCGCGTTCAACACCATAGTGCCCACAAAGCTCATCACTAATCACTAAGGACCCTGGGGCTAAACACCTCCCTCTGCAACTGAATCCTGGACTTTCTGACGGGTCGTCCCCAGGTAGTAAGGGCCCCTCAGGGGTGCGTGCTTAGTCCCCTCCTGTACTCCCTGTTCACCCACGACTGTGTGGCCAAACACGACTCCAACACCATCATTAAGTTTGCTGACGACACAACAGTGGTAGGCCTGATTACCGACAATGATGAGCAAGCCTATAGGGAGGACGTCAGAGACCTGGCAGTATGGTGCCAGGACAACAACCTCTCCCTCAATGTGAGCAAGACAAAGGAGCTGATCGTGGACTACAGGAAAAGGAGGGCCGAACAGGCCCCCATTAACATTGACAGGGCTCTACTGGAGCTGTTCGAGAGTTTCAAGTTCCTTGGTGTCCAAATCACCAACGAACTATCATATTAAAAACACACCAAGACAGTTGTGAAGAGGGCACGACAACACTTTATCCCTCTCAGGAGACTGAAAATATTTGGCATGGGTCACCAGATCCTATAAAAGTTCTACAGCTGCACCATCAAAATAATCCTGACCGGTTGCATCACCGCCTGGTATGACAACTGCTCAGCATCTGACCATAGCGCGTTACGGAGGGTAGTGTATACGAACCCCCCCCCCCCCCCCCCCATTTGTTTTTACTCTGCTGCTACTCGCTGTTTATTATCTATGCATAGTCACTTTACCCCTACCTACCTATGTACAAATGACCTCGACTAACCTGTACCCCAGCACATTGACTCGGTACCGGTACCCCCTGATTATTGTTATTTTATTGTGTTACTTTTTATTTATTTTTTTACTTTAGTTTATTTGAACTCTTTCTTGAACTGCATTGTTGGTTAAGGGCTTGTAAGTAAGCATTTCACAGTAAGGTTACACCTGTTATATTCGGTGCATGTGACAAATACATTTGATTTGATCTTGTAGTGTTTACCACAGCATTTCTCGTTGCTTTATAATGCAAAATTGATTATAAATTATTTTTGCAGAACATGGCATGCTTTAAAACAAGATTCTGTAGATAAGGCTTCAGATGGCCATCTTATTTGATCTCTTGTTTTAGCAAAGCAGAAGAGTCTGAATACATATGCAAATATTTGTTATGGCAGAACTGTTACAAATGGAGGTCTGTGTTATTCTGATCTTCTGACTTGCCTTAAACTGGGGTCAAGAACATAATTAGTTGAAGCAGAAGCTCAATTTCAAAGAGAGTAGTCAGATTAGATAGCAGATATGATACTGCCATAGAGCTGATAGTGCAAGTCCTACTGGCACCAAGCCAGCTACCGTACCTAGTGGCTTTATGGGTGTGTCCTTCGGTTGTCTTTCATTTCATCCATTACGTAGTGTTTATCAAGTCTTCACTCTTTCACTCACGCTTATCGAGCTGAAGAATATCAGTGGGAACTACAGTAATAAGAATAATTTTCATTAGAGCACTTTCAAACAACTGTTTAGAATTAAGATTTTTATTGTATCATTATTTACTTATTTATTTGCTGGATATTAAGTAGACAGCTGTGCATTTCGGAGGCTCAAAGTCTAGTTGAGTTCCACCTTAAAACCTGGGGTAGAGAGCCGTATTCACACAATGGGAAAGCGCCTGACTACCCCCTGCCTACCCTCCCCTCGGTGAGAAAGTGTGTCAGTAGGACAGAACTGCATGACAGGCTACCGCGCCTGACCGATATCCCACACAACCAACCCCCGACAGGCCCTGCCCGACCCCAGCCAATGGGAGCTGCAGCGGCAGAGAGGAGGCGGGGTGGTAGCTAGAGTGACCTCCCTGAATGAGTATGTTTATGAAATGGTCGCAGACGAGAGTTATACAACTGAGCGGAGTGTTTATGAAATGCTCGCAGATGAGGGTTATATAACTGAGCGAGTGTGTTTGTGAAATGCTTGCAGACGAGTTATATAACCGAGCGGAAGATTGGAGAGAAAAGAGGGGGCAGAAGACAGGACATGCTATTCCATGACATGCCTGCAGCTAGGGCTGGGCGATATGGCCTAAAAATCATGTCGGACGATTTACGTTTTTTATATATATATATATATATATATATATATATATATATATATATATTATATTGTTTAATTTTTCTCCAAATAAGCTTTGTTGTACAATTAAAGGTCAAATACACTGCATTTCAAACAGTCAGTAATAATCTAATGAATACAGGACTTGTGAAATTATACATAGGCTAAATTATAAACCTTTCACAACCATAAGACCCACTGATAATGCTATTATTTTATCAACATAGTTTAACCTGCTTTTTTTTGCAATAATCGTTCATCTGGCTTTAAAGTCAGTCTATGATAATGCCATTTTTGTTACAAGTTTAACCAGAACCATGCATTATGCAGGCATTATAGAAAATGAACACAGGTGTCATGAATAATCTCTCAAACACAAGCCCACGTGCTAGTGAGTAGCCAGCTAATATTTATATGAAAAGTTTAGTCAAATTGGATTTATTTGCTAGCTAACTTGGCAGAAGTAGCTAACTAGGCCTTTTAATTGTTATGAACACACCCTTTCTACCTGTCTCCAACTGTTTGAGTAGCATGCTAGCCTGTCCACTTTGTTCAGATGTTGAAATCAAATGCCCTACCTTATTTCTCAGAATGCCAAATCAAATTGTATTTGTCACATACAACCGGTGTAGACCTTACAGTGAAATGTTTACTTACAAGCCCTTAACCAACAATGCAGTTTTAAGAAAAATAAGTGTTAAGGAAGTATTTACTAAAATAAACTGAAGTAAAAAAAAAAAATTAATTTATTAAAGAGCAACAATGAAATAACAGTTGTGAGACAATATACAGGGGTTACCAGTACAGAGTCAATGTGCGGAGGCACAGTTTAGTTGAGGTAATTGTGGTAATATGTACATGTGGGTAGAGGTAAAGTGACTAGGCATAATAAACAGAGAGTAGCAGCAGCGTAAAAATGGGGTGGGGGGGAGGGGGGGTAGCCATTTGATTAGCTGTTCAGGAATCTTATGGCTTGGGGGTAGAAGCTGTTAAGAAGTCTTTTGGACCTAGACTTGGCACTTCTGTACCGCTTGCCTTGCGGTAGCAGAGAGAATAGTCTATGACAATACCGTAGATAATTGTGTTTTAAAACCTGGATTCTTGCAATACAAGTATTTTGAATATCGCGCAAAAACATACATTCTAATTAATTAAATATATCGCCCAGCCCTACATGCAGCTGGCCCAGTTGCTCTGTGTCTTTTCTTCATTACTTAGAGGAGAGAACAGCAGACTTTTACCCTTTTTTTCATAGAGAGAGTGGGAAAAACAAACGCATTTAAAGTGACGTTCGCCAACATGTAATGCCACAACAACAATGCATTAAATCTCTGAGAGGTAAATGAGTTTCTATATGTCTGCCTCTCAGAGGACTACAGATCCCATGGTTCATATGTCTGCCTCTCAGAGGATGACAGATCCCATGGTTCATATGTCTGTCTCTCAGAGGACGACAGATCCCATGGTTCATATGTCTGCCTCTCAGAGGACTACAGATCCCATGGTTAATATGTCTGCCTCTCAGAGGACTACAGATCCCATGGTTCATATGTCTGCCTCTCAGAGGACGACAGATCCCATGGTTCATATGTCTGTCTCTCAGAGCTCTACAGCTCCCATGCGGGACTACATATCCCATACTTCATAAATTACACAGATTCGTTATCTCTGTCTTTGGCACAAACATTAAATAGACTGGCAGATTGAGCAGTGATAGCATATCACACGAATGAGTTGGTTGTTTCTATCTCTGTGTAGTACTATGGCTGCTGTGAAGTAAAATAGCCAACCGGCTACATCTGTTTAAACTAAAACAAGTTTTTCTTCACATACGACTGCCCTCCATTTTAGGCCCTTATATGGGCCCCTTGTATGTGAGAGGGAAAGATAGTGTGTGAGGAGACTGGGTTTCTGACACATGACTCTTGTCTATTTCTGGCTTTCACCTCACTGGGTCCACAGACAGACTGACAGCATGAGAGACACACGGCCAGGTTCAGTTTCAAAGTCACTTTAATCAAATAATTTCCCCACTCTTTTTTTATTGCATACTATGTTTACTTGTATTATTCTCTGTGCTGCGGCAATCTGTGTTAGTATGAAATATGGCACATAGATAAGGCATGATTAAAGTCAATATTTGTCCATTTGAATACCTTTCATTCTGCTGCTATGACACTCAGAGCATGCAAGGCAGAGCCAAACTGACAGCCTGCCTCTCACTTCACAAGATGTTGATCATAGCCACATGCCAGGTGGAAACCTGTAAACCTGTTGCAAATGCCAATATTCAATCAATCAAACTGTATTTATAGAGCACATTTCTTACAGGGGATGCATTTCAAACTGCTTAAAAAATAAAATAGAGAAGGTGAGAAAGATAACGCAAAAGGTTTTCTAAACGAGACAAATGAAAAAAGTCCTCCCTCCGTCGTATCAGAATCTTCCAGTGCTAGCCCTGCAGTTTGTCTATATAATGTATGTGTGAACGTTGCAACACATTATGCAATGAAATCTGGTCATGATCTGAGCTTTTGGCCGTGCCCCAAGAGAGAGATTGGCCTCAGCCAGGGTGTTACTCAATAGTGAGAGTTGTTTGTGTGCGGCCATATTAGTCCCAACTCATATCCTTATTTTGAGATCTACTAGCTGTAGACTTGGCAGGGCGGTAATATTTTTATGGATTCTCATTAGCTTTTAATACAGGTTTAATAACTCACTTGATGGGTTGAGCTTCACAGCTTTTGTAATCTCTCTCTCTCTCTCTCTCTCTCTCTCTCTCTCTCTCTCTCTCTCTCTCTCTCTCTCTCTCTCTCTCTCCAGCTCAAATAGAAGTAATACCCTGCAAGATCTGTGGGGACAAGTCCTCAGGTATCCACTATGGGGTCATTACCTGCGAAGGTTGCAAGGTGAGCTAGTAGTAGTTGGGTTTCTTCTTTACCTTCTTCATGTGTTCTTTAACAATATGAAACAAAGACAAGCTGCAATTGAAAATATCCTTAGTTGTGATCAATGAAATAATTCTTCCATTTTGTAACATGTAGGTTTATGATACTGGAATTCTATACATTATGTAATCATTTGACTCATCCTTTGTGTAGGGGTTCTTCCGCCGCAGCCAGCAGAACAACGCCATGTACTCGTGTTCCCGCCAGAGAAACTGTCTTATTGACCGAACCAACCGCAACCGCTGCCAACACTGCAGACTGCAGAAGTGTCTGGCTTTGGGCATGAGCCGGGACGGTGAGTCACACACACACACAGACGTGCGTGGAGCCCAGAGGAAAACTCATGACAGGTAGTCAACACTTATTTCCACACAGACATACTGTATTGTATATACAGTGCATTCGGAAAGTATTTAGACCCCTTGACTTTTCCCACATTTTGTTACGTTACAGCCTTACTCTAAAATGGATTAAATAAAAATGTCTATATAAGGTCCCACATTTGACAGTGCATGTCAGAGCGAAAACCAAGCCATGAGGTCAAAGGAACTGTCCGTAGAGCGCCGAGACAGGATTGTGTCGAGGCACAGATCTGGGGAAGGGTACCAACAAATGTCTACAGCATTCAAGGTCTTCAAGAACACAGTGCCCTCCAGCATTCTTAAATGGAAGAAGTTTGTAACAACCAAGACTCCTAGAGCTGGCCACCTAGCCAAACTGAGAAATCGGGGGAGAAGGGCCTTGGTCAGGGAGGTGACCAAGAACCTGATGGTCACTCTGACAGAGCTCCAGAGTTCCTCTGTGGAGATGGGATAACCTTCCAGAAGGAAAACCATCTCTGCAGCACTTCACCAATCAGGCCTTTATGGTAGAGTGGCCGGACTCAAGCAACTCCTCAGTAAAAGGCAAATGACAGCCCACTTGGAATTTGCCAAAAGGCACCTAAAGGAATCTCAGACCATGAGAAACAAGATTCTCTGGTCTGATGAAACCAAGATTGAACTCTGGCCTGAATGCCAAACGTCACGTCTTGAGGAATCTCAAGCTCATCACCTGGCCGATACCATCCCTACGCTGAAGCATGGTAGTGGCAGCATCATGCTGTGGGGATGTTTTTCATCAGCAGGAACTGGGAGACTAGTAAGGGTCGAGGCAAAGATGAACGGAGGAAAGTACAGAGAGATCCTTGATGAAAACCTGCTCCAGTACACTCAGGACCTCAGACTGGGGCGAAGGTTCACCTTCCAACAGGACAACGACCCTAAGCACACAGCCAAGACAACGCAGCAGTGGCTTCGAGACAAATATCTGAATGTCCTTGAGTGGCCCAGCCAGAGCCCGGACTTGAACGCGATTGAACATCTCTGGAGAGACCTGAAAATAGCTGTGCAGCGACGCTCCCCATCCAACCTGACAGAGCTTGAGAGGATCTGCAGAGAAGAATGGGAGAAACCCCCAAAATACAGGTGTGCAAAGCTTGTAGCATCATACCCAAGAAGACTTGTGTCTGTAATCTCTGCCAAAGGTGCTTCAACAAAGTACTGAGTAAAGGGTCAGAATACTTATGTAAATGTGATATTTAGCAAAAATGTCTAAAAAACAGTTTTTGCTTTGTCATTATGGAGTATTGTGTGTAGATTGCTAAGGGGAGAAAAAACAATAAGGCTGTAACGTAACAAAATGTGGAGAAAGTGAAGGGGTCTGAATACTTTCCGAATGCACTGTATATAGATCAATATATGTACATTCTGATACTTATCTTGTCTCCCTCCAGCGGTGAAGTTTGGCCGTATGTCTAAGAAGCAGCGAGACAGCCTGTACTCTGAGGTTCAGAAGCACCAGAAGAACCAGGAGCTTATGAACCAGGAGGTTGTGAACCAGGGGTGTCTGAAACAGGGTTTGTCCCTGACCAGGGAAGATGTGGCAGGGGGAGACAGCGAGGGGGACAGGCACAGGGAGCTCAGTCACTCCTGCAGCAGCGGCGGCTCCAGCTCCACCCTGAGTGACCTGGATGACATCCCCGACCTGTTTGACCTGCCCTTGACCCCGGAGGAGGCCCACGAGTACTGCAGCCTGGAGCTGCTGGGAGGCCACGACGGAAGCACCGGGAACACCTCAAACTCTTCATCATCGTCATCATCCTCTAACAATTCGTCCAATCAGAACTCGCCGCAGCAGAATCTGCTGGATGTCACAGACGCCAATGGAATCAAACATGAGTACCAGATGTTGTCGCACACACAAGCCGCGCTGCTGGAGCCACTGGCCAATGACTGCACTCTAATGGATATAGGTAAAAATTCTATTACTATCTCTACAACTAACATCACCATCAAAATTGTGCCGTTTCTGTTTCAGAGCGTATCACCCAGAGTGTGCCGTTTCTGTTTCAGAGCGTATCACCCAGAGTGTGTTTCTGTTTCAGGGTGTATCACCCAGAGTGTGTTTCTGTTTCAGGACGTATCACCCAGAGTGTGTTTCTGTTTCGGGGCGTATCACCCAGAGTGTGCCGTTTCTGTTTCAGAGCGTATCACCCAGAGTGTGCCGTTTCTGTTTCAGAGTGTATCACCCAGAGTGTGTTTCTGTTTCAGGGCGTATCACCCAGAGTGTGTTTCTGTTTCAGGGCGTATCACCCAGAGTGTGTTTCTGTTTCAGGGCGTATCACCCAGAGTGTGTTTCTGCTTCAGGGCGTATCACCCAGAGTGTGTGTCTGTTTCAGGGCGTATCACCCAGAGTGTGTGGCTGTTTCAGAGCGTATCACCCAGAGTGTGCCGTTTCGGGGCGTATCACCCAGAGTGTGTTTCTGTTTCAGGGCGTATCACCCAGAGTGTGTGTCTGTTTCAGAGCGTATCACCCAGAGTGTGCTGTTTCTGTTTCAGAGCGTATCACCCACAGTGTTCCGTTTCTGTTTCAGAGCGTATCACCCAGAGTGTGCCGTTTCTGTTTCAGAGCGTATCACCCAGAGTGTGTTTCTGTTTCAGGGCGTATCACCCAGAGTGTGCCGTTTCTGTTTCATAGCGTATCACCCAGAGTGTGTTTCTGTTTCAGGGCGTATCACCCAGAGTGTGCCGTTTCTGTTTCAGAGCGTATCACCCAGAGTGTATTTCTGTTTCGGGGCGTATCACCCAGAGTGTGTTTCTGTTTCAGGGCGTATCACCCAGAGTGTGCCGTTTCTGTTTCAGAGCGTATCACCCACAGTGTGCCGTTTCTGTTTCAGAGTGTATCACCCAGAGTGTGCCGTTTTTGTTTCAGAGCGTATCACCCAGAGTGTGGTCAAGTCCCACTTGGAGACGAGTCAGTACAGTTCTGACGACCTGAAGCGGCTGACATACAGTGGGATTCAGTACTCACCTGAGGAGACCCGCAACTTCCAGTGCAAGGTGATGACACACACACACACACACACACACACACACACACACACACACACACACACACACACACACACACACACACACACACACACACACACACACACTGCTACTCACTAATGTCTTGCATTATTGTTGTATTAAATTATGATTTCTCTATTTCTCCCAGTCTGAAGAGTTTATGTGGCAGCAGTGTGCCCACCACATCACCAATGCCATCCAGTACGTGGTGGAGTTTGCCAAACGCATCACTGGCTTCATGGACCTGTGTCAGAACGACCAGATAATTCTGCTCAAAGCAGGTTCGTACCTTTATACATGCACACATCCAGATTACACGTACCGCTCAAACCATTTTAGGACATGCACACACTGATTGTTATGTGATCGCTCTTTCTTACACACACACATACAAACAAACATGGATAACATTGAAGCACATTCCTGTAATGAGTGAAGAAATTGCAGAAGTCCTTTATCTTGTCCTTCTTTTTTCCAACCTTCTTCCTTGTGCTCTTTTTGTTTTTTACAAACCACTCATCACTGCTCCGACCATTTCACTAAACCGTCTCTGAAACATCCATTTCACTAAACCGTCTCTGAAACATCCATTTCACTAAACCGTCTCTGAAACATCCATTTCACTAAACCGTCTCTGAAACATTATTTCACTAAACCGTCTCTGAAACATCCATTTCACTAAACCGTCTCTGAAACATCCATTTCACTAAACCGTCTCTGAGACATCCATTTCACTAAACCGTCTCTGAGACATCCATTTCACTAAACCGTCTCTGAAACATCCATTTCACTAAACCGTCTCTGAAACATCCATTTCACTAAACCGTCTCTGAAACATCCATTTCACTAAACCGTCTCTGAAACATCCATTTCACTAAACCGTCTCTGAAACATCCATTTCACTAAACCGTCTCTGAAACATCCATTTCACTAAACCGTCTCTGAAACATCCATTTCACTAAACCGTCTCTGAAACATCCATTTCACTAAACCGTCTCTGAAACATCCATTTCATTAAACCGTCTCTGAAACATCCATTTCACTAAACCGTCTCTGAAACATCCATTTCACTAAACCGTCTCTGAGACATCCATTTCACTAAACCGTCTCTGAAACATCCATTTCACTAAACCGTCTCTGAGACATCCATTTCACTAAACCGTCTCTGAGACATCCATTTCACTAAACCGTCTCTGAAACATCCATTTCACTAAACCGTCTCTGAAACATCCATTTAACTAAACCGTCTCTGAAACATCCATTTATCTAAACCGTCTCTGAAACATCCATTTCACTAAACCGTCTCTGAAACATATTTCTATTATTCAACAACCATTATATCTGCACACACACACATTGATTTGACGATAACTCAATTAATGTTTGAAACCCCCTTTTGATAAATTCTTGATAATCCTTATTGCCCTGCTGACTTTCAAATAGTTGAAATGACTTACATCTGCTATCCTCCAATCTGGAATGTTTTACTTTCCTTTGGGTGTTTTTTCTTCTGCATGTCGTAACATCTTCTGTGCTCTAACATCCCCCTCTTCCACTCACTCCTCTTTCTCCATTTCTGTGGCTCTCGATGGTTGCCTTTGCAGGCTGTCTGGAGGTGCTGTTGATCAGGATGTGCAGGGCGTTTAACGCTAACACCAACACCATGTTCTTTGATGGCAAGTTTGCCTCCGCCCAGCTCTTCAAAGCCCTCGGTAAGCACCTCAGATAGGTTAGCCTACCCCTTGTCTGATACAGTATTTAGAATGTATAGAGCTGATACTGTTAACTACTCCAAATACAATTCAGTGGAATATGATGTGTGCATATCTAATATTGGGATTTTTCTCTGCAGGTTGCGATGACCTGGTCAGTGCCGTGTTTGACTTGGCTAAAGGTCTCTGCCGCCTGCAGCTAACCGATGAGGAAATGGCTCTGTTCAGCGCCGCTGTCCTTCTGTCACCAGAGCGACCATGGCTGACCGACAGCCAGAAGGTCCGGAAGCTGCAGGAGAAGCTCTTCTTGGCTCTGCAACACAGTCTGCACATGAGCGGGGCCTCCGACGAGAAACTAGACCAGGTAGAAGGGATCCAGATTTTGTCAAATTAACGTCAGATTTTACTTTTTGTAGCAGGTTTAAGGAACAAATTTAGCAGGCTAAGAGAATTGGGTTACGTTTATGAAAAGGGTTAGGGTTAGCCAAAATGCCCCAAAATTCTACTTTTGAGGTTAGTTTGATAAAAGCTAGATCCCTTCTAGCCATAAGCGGGAATACTCAGCAAACGGCACGATGACAAAACACAGCCCACAGCCTCTAGCCATGACCCAGTTGTCATTGGCTGAGATCCACCATATGGGAATCACTGGTGTAGCATACGTCTCCTCTCCAAGCACTTTATGATACGGTCCTCTACAGAATATTCCAAACAGCTGCATAAGCATATTTTATGGGGCCTTAAGGCCCTGTGCTGTAGAGTAAACCAGTGGTTCCCCAACTCCAGTCCTCCAGTAACCCCAACAGTGCACATTTTTGTTGTAGAGCCGGACAAGCACACCTGATTCAACTTGTCAACTAATCATCGAGCCCTCGACAAGTTGAATCAGGTGTTTGTCCAGGGCTGCAACTAAAATGTGTATTGTTGAGGGTTCTAGAGGACTGGAGCTGGGAAACGCTGCTGTAGACATTCTTTAAATCAAACTAAAACAAACAGTTAAACAGTCTAGTGTTGTAAGCCGGATCTATCCCATGCAACTTAGCTTACGTCCATACACATTTCATGCGTTCTCTGGATTTCTTCCATCCCACCATGTCCATAGATATTGAGTGTATTTTCCTGACTTGTCCCGGTGTCCTCTTCTCCTGTAGATGGTGTCCAAGCTGCTGATGATGAAGTCCATCTGTAATCTCCACGTCAACAAGCTGGAGTTCTTCCGTCTGGTTCACCCCGAGACCGCATACAGCTTCCCACCACTCTATCGGGAAGTGTTCGGGAGTGAGATCTCTCTACCCGACTCTACAAACAGCTCCTAGAGAGAAATATGGAGTGAATGTGTTAGAGGCAGGTTAAGAAAAGTGTGGAGATATAGAAGCGAAAGGGGAGATTGAGCGAGGGATATAAATATTGAACTCAGAAATAACCAGCAGTTAACTAGACAATCCAGGACTTAAAATACTCAGTTTCCCAGCATGCTGTGGCGTTATTCCTCCACTATCCTAGCAGGCCATGCACCTTACACTACAGACTTCACCTTCAGGGTCCTTTTGTATAGTAGCACTTTGGACAAACTAATGGGCAATATGCATATTCTACAGTGTGAACATAGATCATTTACCTTTAGAACATCGATGCTCCCCAACCCCGTCATGAATGTACCTCACTGACAACCACCAATGCACCAGCCAGAACCACACACCGAATGTACAGTGGGGCAAAAAAGTATTTAGTCAGCCACCAATTGTGCAAGTTCTCCCATTTAAAAAGATGAGAGAGGCCTGTAATTTTCATCATAGGTACACTTCAACTATGACAGACAAAATGAGGGAAAAAAATCCAGAAAATCACATTGTAGGATTTTTAATGAATTTATTTGCAAATTATGGTGGAAAATAAGTATTTGGTCAATAAACAAAAGTTTATCTCAATACTTTGTTATATACCCTTTGTTGGCAATGACAGAGGTCAAAAGTCTTCACAAGGTTTTCGCACACTGTTGCTGGTATTTTGGCCCATTCCTCCATGCAGATCTCCTCTAGAGCAGTGATGTTTTGGGGCTGTTGCTGGGCAACACGGACATTCAACTCCCTCCAAAGATTTTCTATGGGGTTGAGATCTGGAGACTGGCTAGGCCACTCCAGGACCTTGAAATGCTTCTTACGAAGCCACTCCTTCGTTGCCCGGGCGGTGTGTTTGGGGTCATTGTCATGCTGAAAGACCCAGCCACGTTTCATCTTCAATGCCCTTGCTGATGGAAGGAGGTTTTCACTCAAAATCTCATGATACATGGCCCCATTCATTCTTTCCTTTACACGGATCAGTCGTCCTGGTCCCTTTGAAGAAAAACAGCCCCAAAGCATAATGTTTCCACCCCCATGCTTCACAGTCGGTATGGTGTTCTTTGGATGCAACTCAGCATTCTTTTTCCTCCAAACACGACAAGTTGAGTTTTTACCAAAAAGTCATAAGTTACTGACGGTAGGCTTTGTTACTTTGGTCCCAGCTCTCTGCAGGTCATTCACTTGGTCCCCCCGTGTGGTTCTGGGATTTTTGCTCACCGTTCTTGTGATCATTTTGACCCCACGGGGTGAGATCTTGCGTGGAGCCCCAGATCGAGGGAGATTATCAGTGGTCTTGTATGTCTTCCATTTCCTAATAATAATAATAATAAGCTGCTTACCTATTGCAGATTCAGTCTTCCCAGCCTGGTGCAGGTCTACAATTTTGTTTCTGGTGTCCTTTGACAGCTCTTTGGTCTTGGCCATAGTGGAGTTTGGAGTGTGACTGTTTGAGGTTGTGGACAGGTGTCTTTTATACTGATAACAAGTTCAAACATGTGCCAATAATACAGGTAACGAGTGGAGGACAGAGGAGCCTCTTAAAGAAGAAGTTACAGGTCTGTGAGAGCCAGAAATCTTGCTTGTTTGTAGGTGACCAAATACTTATTTTCCACCATAATTTGTAAATAAATTCATAAAAAAATCCTACAATGTGATTTTCTGGATTTTTTTTCTCATTTTGTCTGTCATAGTTGAAGTGTACCTATGATTAAAATTACAGGCCTCTCTCATCTTTTTAAGTGGGAGAACTTGCACAATTGGTGGCTGACTAAATACTTTTTTGCCCCACTGTACGTATTAACACTCTGGGACAGTTTGACTGGTTGAATTAGAATCATTGTAATGCTATGGTTCTACTCAACAGACCCAGGGTTCTTTCATTTATAGTCCCAAAGACACAGTTCTCAGTGGTACCCATATGTAGACTGCATGTATGTTGGACATGTATGTACTCACCAGCCCTAAGAGACCAAGATTATCATTCAGTTATTCCTCTGTTACAAATGAGGATATAAACAGGTATGACATGCCACACTACTTGGTCATGGCCTTATTGGTCAATTATTCTTTATTGATTTATAGCAAACTCACAGAATGGTCACACACTTACAGACATAGGCACTTCTGACAGTGTTTGGTGCTGCCCTTTGTAGACTTAAAAAAATGCAATGAGAAACCTCAGCCGCTCATCTTCTTCCCATGAGAGAGAGAGAGTTGGGTTTCCATGGCAACACCCACCCCCATAGCAACCCAATGGGGTTACGCAATGTATGTCATTTGACCATTCGGGAGGCTGAACACTCTTTGCATAGTGAACACTGCCAAGGTAGGCAGCCCAATCACACGAAGGCAAAGGAGGGTCTCTAGTAGAATGGCCCAACATTGTCAATGAAACGGATTCTTGCCTCATGAGACCACGCTGGGTGAAAGAAACAGCAGAAGACAGAACATAAGAAGAGACGAGGATACTTTATGAACTCTGAATAACAAAGAGACTTGAGGAGAACAGCTCCTCTGTGAGAGTCCCTAACCAGCAACCTCCAGCCAATAGGAATAGTCTCCCATTCACTAATGCCTTGTCTTTGGGTTACAGTTAAATTGTCTGTGTGTAAACTCTCTTTACTGGTTGGATCAACTGTATTATTTTTGTACATTGCTGTTTCCGTGTCATCTACTCCTCACCAAATGTCAAAGATCTTTCCTATCCAGGATCCCACTGGGCGAGCACAAGTCTAAGGCTGGACCCAGCTACCAGCTACCCGCCTGAGTTAGACATCATTTGTATAAGGTTTATGAGTCAGACAGGGCATCTCTTAACCCTTTGAGGAGCATGGACAGACAACATATCCTGATTCTATTTGTTCTTATTGAACTGTAAAGTTCCACAACAGAATACTGAGAATAAGGTTCTATGAACTCACTCCACAAAGGGCTAAAAGTGACTCGTAGCCACTCAGGGAGCTAGCTCTGCTCTGTCATTCTCTCTCTACTAGCAGTGTCTTCTACTAGCAGTGTTTTCCTCTCACCTTGCAGCTAAGACAAGACCTATAACCTTGATCACTGTGTTCGTAATCTTTGTTTGGGAATGTTACTCACACAGTGTCAGAGATCTTTCCCCTTTATTCTCAATATTATAACACAATCTGAATTTTACAAGACACAATCTAAAAAATATACATATTTTTAGAACATGTTATTCTTGGGATTTAATGTTGCTTTTGTTGTGAGTGTTATTTCTGTTGGTCTTTGATCTTTTTCCTCCTGTTATGTCATCACATTTTTGTCTTGTAAAATAAGTGATCTATTTTTTTAAAGAAAACCTTTAAAAAAAACAGAAACTTTTTTTCCTCTCTATTCCCCTTAAGACAAAATGTACAATAGGTATATTGTCAGTCAAAGAGTAAATAAGTTACTCAGCTCAATGTACATTCTTGTATGTTGGGATACTTTACATGTGCTTTAAAGAATATAATAAAAGTATGTCTTTTTCTTTTGAATATGTGAAGTGTCTGTCTTAAAAATGTTAACTCTCTCATCACACACTTGGTTTATTTCCATAAAAAAAGGATAATACCACTTACAGAATAGTGGTAATAGTATGGAAACATTATTTGCCTAGATACCTAGATGCCTAGATACCTAGATGCCTAGATGCCTAGATACCTAGATGCCTAGATACCTAGATACCTAAATACCTAGATACCTAGATACCTAGATACCTAGATACCTAAATACCTAGATACCTAGATACCTAGATACCCCTTCATTTCATAATCATATACTTGTTTCTGGGTAATACACTACATACAGTGCATTCGGAAATTATTCAGAACCCTTAATTTTCCCACATTTTGTTATGTTACAGCCTTATTCTAAAATGGATTTAAAATATAATCGCCTCATCAATCTGCACACAATACCCCATAATGACAAAGCAAAAACAGGTTTAGAATCTTTTGTAAATGTATTAAAAATAAAAAACTGAAATATCACATTTACATAAGTATTCAGATCCTTTACTCAGTACTGTGTTGAAGCACCTTTGGTAGCGATTACAGCATCAAGTCAGGGTGGCAGGTAGTCTAGTAGTTGGGCCAGTAACCAAAGGGTTGCTGGATCAAATCCTTGAATCTGTTGTTCTGCCTGGTAGGCCGTCATTGTAAATAATAATTTGTTCTTAACTGACTTGCCTAGTTTAAAAAAAAAAATTGTACTATTCATGGGTATGCCCCTACAAGCTTGGCACACCTGTATTTGGTGAGTTTCCCAAATGTAATCCATTTTAGAATAAGGCTGCAATGTAACAAAATGTGGAAAAAGTCAAGGGGTCTGAATACCTTCCAAATGTACAGTACATTGTGCGTAACCATAGCTACAAGAACAATATCTGAAAGGAACAGATAGACGGCAGTATTATCGTGATGGCTCCCCCTAGCTTTCCAATAAGCTAAGTGGAGTTTCTGCCATATTTCTCTCACGGATCCAGTCCATCCAGATCTGTGAACACCACTGAAGTGGTAGGAGCTGGATGATAGGGATAGGGACCAAATGGAACCGTGCCTAAAATCGAATCAAATGTATTTGTCACATACACAGTTTACAGCAAGTATAAAAGGTGCAGCCAAATGGTTATGTGCTAGCTCTCTCAACAATGCAGTACGCTAATCAATAATCAACAATCAATAATAACAATGAAAAGAGTTGAGAGTCTCATGTATAACACATTAGCCTGGTCCCAGATCTGTTTGTGTTTTTTCAAACTCCATTGTCATTGTTTTGGCATGACATTTCCATAAGGAGTTGGCTAGAGAGCAGAGTCAGACTGGGACCAGGATAACAACACGCCACACTCCGAACTGCAGAGTGGGACCTGGATCATTCAGGATGGCACCACATTGTAAAATGTATCGCGCTGAACAGACATGATTCTCTGCAATTAGAAAAGGTATGACATCAGCACCATACATTTTTGTATATATTCTGCAGCATTGTAAATATTGTACCTCTCTGAATAAGGCTCTAATGTTGCCAAAAACATTCACGCCTTGGGAAAGAAAAAGGAGCCGACTGGGAAAAAGCCATTGTCTTCAGCAGAGCTGTCACTGACTGCCACCCCTGTGACCCACAGCTAGTCCCTTCCCCAGCGTCTCCTTTCCTTCTCCGGCAATGCTGTAGGGGGAGGGGACTGGGTAAAGGTGAAAGAAGATTCCTGGTGGCATCCACCTTTTATTTGAAAATATCGGTCCTCTCACAGATCTGCAGATAAAGAAGATGAGATTAGGAGAGAAATCGAATGCTTCTGAAATACAATAAGGTCCAGTTTCCTGGACACAGATAGTCCTGGACTAAAAATGCAATTTCAATAGAGATTTTCAGTCCATGACTAGGTTTAGCCTCATCTGTGTCTGGGAAACTGTCCAGATGTCTTCAAAAATAAATGGCTAGTCATCACATGGGGACATCACTGAAAATCAATCAGAGCAAATAAATTCGGATGGAATACCTTATCCCCTGAGTGTCTATAGGCAAGCAGGCAGGCAGGCAGGCAGGCAGGCAGGCAGGCCTACAAAATCTGTTTCCAATCTATTACTTGTTTTCCCCATTATGCCTCACTTAATCTGCTTGAAAAATAGCAGGAACTGCAAATCCAGTTTATATACACTGAACAATAATATAAATGCAAAATGTAAAGTGTTGGTCACTTGTTTCATGAGCTGAAATAAAAAATAGCAAAAACTTTCCATACATACAAAAAGCTTCTTTCTCTCAACTTTTGTGCACACAATTGTTCATATCCCTGTTAATGAGCATTTCTCCTTTGCTAAGATAATACTTCACCTGAGGTGTTGCATATCAAGAAGCTGATTAAACAGCATAATAATTATTACACAGGTGCATCTTGTGCTGGGGACAATAAAAGGCCACTTTAAAATGTGCAGTTTTGTAGCACAACACAATGTCACAAGTTTTGAGGGAGCGTGCAGTTGGCATGCTGACTGCAGGAATGTCCACCAGAGCTGTTGCCAGTGAATTTAATGTTAATTTCTGTACAATAAACTGCTTCCAACATCGTTTTAGAGAATTTGGCAGTACCTCCAGCTTCACAACCACAGACCACTTGTAACCACGCCAGTTCATGGGGGGGTGCTGAGGAGTATTTTTTGTCTATAATAAAGCCCTTTTGTGGGAAAAAACTCTATCTGATTGGCTGGGCCTGGCTCCCCAGTGGGTGGGCCTATGCCCTCCCAGGCCAATTTATGGTTGCACCCCTGCCCAGCCACGTGAATTCGATAGATTAGGGCCTTATGAATTTATCTCAATTGACTGATTTCCTTATATGAACTGTAACTCAGTAAAATCTTTGCGTTTATATTTTTGTTCAGTATAGCAGAAGCTACTATGCCTTGCAGGAAGTAGACTGATTGCCAGGCAAGTTCCACTCGCAAAGGAAAACTAGCTTGAAGGAGAGTATGACCCACTGTTGAGGACTAAACTCCACGGTGAAGGAAGTTTAGTTCGCTGCGGAGAAAACGACACAGAAGAGAAACTTCAGCGAGCTATTCCTATAATCAAACTTTCAGCAATTATTTAAAAGCAACTTGCACGTAAAGAAAGAAGCTGATATCCTGCATCAAAAATGTCAGTCGCAGGCTTCAAGAAACAATTTTACAAAGCAAGCCAGGTCAGTGAACAACTTTTTACTTCGGCAAACGTTGTTGTATGTTAGCTAGCTAAGTTCGCTAGAAAGCTAGCGACGTTAGCATTACTTGTGCAATATAGCTAACTAGTTAAATGTGCCTTTCGACAAGGAAATATCTGACCCAAATGTTTTATTTATTAGCTAAATTATTTAACGTTTACATTTGTCTAATGGCTAACTCCAGTGGTCTGAAAAGTCCTCGTAAAGTTAAATCTGCATAGCTCCAGTGAGTTGGCTATGCTAGTAGCTGTCAGTTCAGCACATAACGTTACTTTGTCGTGTCGTAATGAGATTGACACATTGTTTCAATTTACTATAAAAACAGTGTTTGAAAACAGCACCATTGTTTCGGTGTGTCATAGCAACTTTTTCTATGCAAACATAAACAAACTAACGTTAGTGAGTTTCGTATCAGAACGTTTACATGATTCACTTTAAATACTCCCCCCCCCCCTTTCTGAGTTTAGCAAAACATTTTCTTCATTGGAGGAACGGATAAATCGGTGTAGACTAGAGGGGAATTAATCTAGCTGTATGTGATAAACCCTTTTCATTTGAGCTCAGGATGATCTCATTTCATGGACATTGTATTACGATAACACAGTACCAGTCAAAAGTTTGGACAACTACTCTTTCCAGGGTTTATTTTTATTTTTGTATTTTAACATTGTAGAATAACAGTGAAGACATCAAAACTATGAAAAAAACACACATGGAATCATGTAGTAACCAGAAAAGTATTAAACAAATCAAAATATAGTTCTGATTCTTCAAAGTAGTCACCCTTTGCCTTGATGACAGCTTTGCACACTCTTGGCATTCTCTCAACCAGCTTCATGAGAGAGTCTCCTGGAATAGATGTCAATTAACAGGTGTGCCTTGTTAAATTAATTTGTGGAATTTCTTTCCTCAATGTGTTTGAGCTAATCAGTTGTGTTGTGACATGGTAGGGGTGGTATACAGAAGATAGCCCTATTTGGTAAAAGACCAAGTCCATATTATGGTAAGAACGGGTCAAATAAGCAAAGAGAAACGACAGTCCATCATTACTTTAAGACATGAAAGTAAATCAATCTGGAAAATTAAGAACTTTGGAAGTTTCTTCAAGTGCAGTCGCAAAAACTATCAAGCACTATGATGAAACTGTCTCTCATGAGGACCGCCACAGAAAAGGAAGACCCAGAGTTACATCTGCTGCAGAGGATACGTTCATTAGAGTTACCAGCCTCAGAAATTGTTGTCCAAATAAATGCTTCACAGAGTTTAAGTAACAGACACATCTCAATTATCGACTGCATTAATTAGGCCTTCATGGTCGAATTGCTGCAAAGAAACCACTACTAAAGGACACCAATAAGAAGAGACTTTCTTGGGCCAAGAAACATGAGCAATGGACATTAGACCGGTGGAAATCTCACTCTTGGTCTGATGAGTCCAAATTGGGATTTTTGGTTCCAATCGCTGTGTCTTTGTGAGACGCAGAGTAGGTGAATGGATTATCTCCGCATGTCTAGTTCCCAACGTGAAGCATGGAGGAGGAGGTGTGGGGGTGCTTTGCTGGAGATGCTCTCAGGGATTTCTTTAGAATTCAAGGCACACTTAACCAGCATGGCTACCACAGCATTCTGCAGTGATACACCATCCCATCTGATTTGTGCTTAGTCCCACTATAATTTTGTTTTTCAACAGTACAATGACCCAATACGCCTCCAGTCTGTAAGTGCTATTTGACCAAGAAGGATAGGGATGGAGTGCTGCATCAGATGACCTAAACTGGCTTCCACAATCCCCTGACCTCAACCCAATTGAGTTGGTTTGGGATGAGTTTGACCACAGAGTGAAGGAAAAGCAGCCAACAAGTGCTCAACAATGTCATGAATAACAACATAGAATGCACCTCTGAAGTTACTCTCACTTGTCCGTTTATTAGGAGGGATGCAGGGAATGTTTGGTGTTTCTGGAAGGGAGATGGACATTCCATTCCCTCCAGTGCCACCACACTGGTCTCTTCCTTTCCCCCTCTCCCTTTCCCTTCACCTGTCCATCTTCATGAGAAGTGATATGTGTTTGGAGTGATTGTGCCAATTTGCAGATGAGTCCATGATTGATGGTTCCATAGCTAGGCCTACCAGCCATGGCAGGTTGTCTTCCTCACTCACACACTGATTAGCACCTACTCGCCAGATACAAACATGCTTATTACCTTTATGTGGAATGTATCGCCTGTTTCAGAAGTACTTAACATGTGCAAAGGAAACACCTGAAACTAGATTCATTACATACTGGTCTTGGGGGGAAGAAAACTGTTGGGAGGTTCTCTTCTGCAATGTTCAACCAATCCAGTAAATGTCAAGGAGGAGTTAAGATAAGTGTCGCCTTGTTAACGTCCAAAAGCGGATGTTGCGTCACAGGCTCAATTTTTTTCATATCCCCTGAAAACCGGAGGCTAGGAAGTACTAGTGGTGTAACACAAATAAAAGGGTTGTTATTGCATTGGATGGATCTGAGATACATTATAGCCTTTGCAGATACTACTACAAGCTGCATTTGGCCACAAGTGAAGTAGTTACAGAACAGGTTGTAAGTAGTCCTAAGGAAGTCATCTGACAGCTTTGAGAGGCCAATTTGAACCGTTTCTATTTGATCTTTAGTAGTAAATACTCTCGAGGCCTCCATAATTAGTGATGTAACACAATTTGTTGTGTGTGAACTGGAATGGCCTGACTGTCCCACTCACCTCACTACTATAAAATAGTCTGACTGGTTTTTGGGTAAATGAGCACGAAGGCACCTTAGTAGGCAAGGCCTAGTCACTCTCAAACCCCTGTCATTAAATATCTCTGGGAGAAATCAGGGCGTGGGTGTCTGAGTGTACTGACCCTTATTATGAGGCCATCTGTTATGTTATAGGGGCCTGTTTTGGAAATAGGTCAGTCTATTGGTGTGTTGCTCACACAGCTGTGAGTGATTGTTGGGTGAGTTGTTCTCCTGGCTCCGGTGTGCTTTGGAATCCTGGCAATGTTGCAGTAGTGCCCAAACCGGATTCCTGGGTTGTTATTAAGCCAGGAGAACAGACTCGGTCAACAGCCTGCCGGTAAACACACACTCACTTGCTCACATGGGATTATCTAATGGGATGTTCCACTAATTTGGGGCCTTTTTTGAGAAGTGTTAAAAAAAAGAGCACATGTTCAACTTCATAAACACATTTTCCCATCTCGGGGTTAAAAAATAGGGATGCACGATATATATCGGTGAACATATCGGAATCGGCCGATATTAGCTTAAAAATGCCTACACCGGTATCGGCTTGATGTATAGTTTAACGCCGATTTGCAAAATCGATGTCAAAGCTGACATGCATACCAGTCTACATGACGCAACGTAAAATTTTGCACTACACTTGCAACACAGTATTCCTAACCTAGCCCACAATGTCTGCTGTGTGGATCAAGCAGTCATTTGAAAAAGTAAGAACATTTCAGCGAGACAACTCAAAAGGCGAAAAACCATTAACGCCAGAATAATGGAATTCATTGCCCTTGACAATCAACCGTTCTCTGTCGTGGGCGATGTTGGCTTTCGCGACTGATCGAGCACCGGTACACACTAACGTTACCAAGTGTGCTATTTTTCAGATGTTGCCCTACTAGACTTACACAGTAATAGCGTCACTGCTATTGGCTTCACGACATTCTATGGAACGCTGTTTAGGTCGTGTCAAAGATGCATGTCAAATAACACTATTCCACACGTTAAATAACAGTTCTATTATAGAATGTTGTGTTCTAAATTTGCTCTTGTAAGCCAAGTGCCACCACTACTATCAGTAGCTCTATCAAAGCTGTACAAAAGTCTGCAAACACTGGCCACGAACAATGTGTTTACAATACAGCGTTGGTAATAAAGCATTATTTGTTCGGCCGCACTTCTGGGGTAGCTAGCTAGCTAGCTTTAGATTGTTACTTAGCTAGCACCAATACAATCAGCCTGAAAACAATGACCAGTAGAAATTGCAGTCATTTTCATTATTCTTAGCAATGATTTAGGAATCCTTGTGTTTTAGTTAGTCACTTGTTGTTCGCCTATTGAAATTTGAACTTCAGTTCATGAAAATAAATAGCTATGCAGCTACTTAACCCTGTTGCCCAAAGCTAACGTTATAAGCAGCCAGCTAGCGTCATCTGGCTTGTGAGGCTCGACCAGAACGGGTTATGTGTTGTGAAGCTATCCACAATAAGGATTAAACACACTAGTGGAATTTGAGTTTTGTCTTCAAAATAAAAGTACCTCTTAAAGTAATGTAGAAGGTTACAATTGGTAGAATCATATTTAGACTAGATCATGTTAAACAAGGTTGGAATGCGAAGCAATGAACTGGGGTATCAGTCTACTCGGTGACACCCACAGAACACAACTGTGAAGAGTTTACACAAATATCTGTGTTGTAGTTTTTATCACGGGACTGTGACTGTGTGAAATCACCTCTCCAGTCAGCCTATTGTGTGTATTGACGTTCATGTTGCACTGTACAGCTTGCCCTGGGGATCAATGAAATGGGGTATTGGTCTACTCAATACCCAAGCAATTTTTTTCCAACGTCCTCCTCAGTTATCAGACTCCAAAACATCCATGCAGTATTGTTTTTCCTCGGGAATACTGTTCAATACACATAGGTTGACAGTAAATGTGGCTCAATTCAGTTGTTTCAGAGTCCCGCAATAATAGCTTCAACGCTAATGCTATCTGGGTGTCACTGAGTAGACTGATACCCCGTGTCATTGATCCACAATCCATAGGTAAGGCTGTAGAGTGAAATAAGCATGCCCCCAATGCAATTCTAAAGTGAAATCACACTGGATGTATTATAACAGATTAATAAATAGTATTTTGTTGATTTTATATAACATTCCAACCTTGTTTAGCATAATCTATTCAATTGTGCCATAATTATACTATTTGTATTCATTTGCATCACTGTCAATTACATACTTTTATTTTGAAGGCTAACTGCAAAGTCCGCTATTGTGGCTAATCCTTATTGTGGCAAGCTTCACATAGATGGGTCCGACCAGCATTAATCAAATAAGAACTGCCTTATAAATGAGGGTTATTTTAGATGACAGTTAGCTAGCTAACTATAGCTACTGAAACAGATTGTTTTGCCATGTTTTGGGGGAAGAACAGTGTTTGCATCCATGAGCTAGCTAGCTTTTTTTTTATGACCGGGACTGTAGGTGCGCCGGACAACTTTACCAGCGTTATAGCATACGTATCAACAAATCATTATGACATATGAAATACGAGTGAGTGTAATCAATGTGTAATAACTACACAAAACAAATGTATGAACGTGTTAAATTATTATGAGACGTGCAGTCATATTCAGGTCCTGATTGGTCAACAAGCTTATTTGACATGTCAAATTGTGTTATTTGACATGTATCTTTTTTGACACGCAAAGGCCCAAACTGTGTTCCATAGAAATCCTGGTTGAGACGACTGAACAAATGAACAATTAAACAGCACAACAGGTAAGTGAAAGGAATAGGTTTTGATAATGTTTTACTGGTAATGGGGACATGCATAAATGCCAACAAAATAACTTATTGTGTGTGTGTGTGTGTGTGTAACTTTAACTAGGCAAGTCAGTTAAGAACAAATTCTTATTTCCAATGACGGCCAAACCCAGACGACACTGGGCCAATTGTGCGCCGCCCTATGGGACTCCCAATCACCGCCAGGTGTGATGCAGCCTGGATTGAAACCAGGGACTGTAGTGATGCCTTTTGCGCTGAGATGCAGTACCTTAGACCTGCGCCCGCGTGTGTGTGTGAACACTTTAACTGTACTAGAATGCTTAAAAGGCAGCTAAAATTTTAAATATCGGTATTGGTTTTTTTTGGGCAAGGAAAATATTGGTATCTGCTAAAAATGTAGTATTGGTGCACCACAAAAAAATAAATGACTGTCGTAATTGCCAAATAAAGAGTGTTGAAGATTTATTCTTAAATCAGCCATGAATCCCCTTGTAACAGGGGGAATGGAAGCATGTTGTGTGCAGCCGGGAGTGGCAATTGAATGCAAGCTTCACCCAAAAAATGAAATTAACATTTCGAGCCTGTCTAACAGTGTTATGTTTGACCCACTCAGTTTTCCACCAGAAAATTGCCAAAAAGAGTAGAACCATCTGAACTGCTTTTACTCTGATTTGGCTTTTTTTTTTTTTTTTTCAAATTTTATCATAAGGAATAGTTTTAACATATTGAAACAAGTTCAGTTGACGTAACAGGGTTGACCTTAAAATGAGGGACAGATGTCAAATGAATCACTAATCACATGAAATAAAAGAGAAATCTTCAGAAATCACTGTCAAAGCAACAAAATAACTAGGACTTTACAGTAACCAGGTTTCCATCCAACCTTTTTATGTGAGTAAAATACATGACAGCCCTGATGGGAACAGCAAATTTGTCGGTAAACTTTCCAAATGTTGACACAACATCACGCTAGACAAGGTAGGATCTTTTTGTTTGTAAAATTTAATTATGCAAGGAATTATGTTTAAAATGCCTTTTATGAGTAAATCTTTTTTATAATAACCATATGTTGTGTGGTCCTCCCACTACGACTCGGTAAACCATGCAGTTTATTAGGCTACAGATGAAATGTTATGATGAACTTCACAGCGTGCTGAAAGTGCACGGTGATGAGCTTGATGCTGCTTTACATTAAATATTGAGGGTATTTTTCTGGTGACATGATGAGCGATGCTTGGCTGCTGTTTGACAAATAAAAAGGATCTTGCTCTTTTGTCTGTAATAGGAATCTCATCATGTAGCCTAGGTAGCTAGCACTGTATCTGCCAGCTGTTGGTAAGAGCGCACGCGCAAAGACCAGAGTGGGCTCATTCGCTATACATAAAATGAATAATTTGTACGTGACAAAACAAGTTGAAAACGCGTTTAAAAACCCATTTAACTTGTATTCAATGATTCGGTACATGTGAATTTAACCGCAAAACGTATTTTTATGTGCACCACGTCATCATGCTCTGCGTTTTATCCACAAACAAGTCAATTTGATAAACTCATCTCTGGTGGGAAAAGGAGGCATGAGGACTGCTGATGGGATACGGCCACATTTTAATGAACCGCTGATGGGATACGGCCACATTTTAATGAACCGCTGAGGGGATACGGCCACATTTTAATGAACCGCTGAGGGGATACGGCCACATTTTAATGAACCGCTGAGGGGATACGGCCACATTTTAATGAACCGCTGAGGGTATACGGCCACATTTTAATGAACCGCTGATGGGATACGGCCACATTTTAATGAACCGCTGAGGGGATACGGCCACATTTTAATGAACCGCTGATGGGATACGGCCACATTTTAATGAACCGCTGAGGGGATACGGCCACATTTTAATGAACCGCTGAGGGGATACGGCCACATTTTAATGAACCGCTGAGGGGATACGGCCACATTTTAATGAACCGCTGAGGGGATACGGCCACATTTTAATGAACCGCTGAGGGTATACGGCCACATTTTAATGAACCGCTGATGGGATACGGCCACATTTTAATGAACCGCTGAGGGGATACGGCCACATTTTAATGAACCGCTGATGGGATACGGCCACATTTTAATGAACCGCTGAGGGGATACGGCCACATTTTAATGAACCGCTGAGGGGATACGGCCACATTTTAATGAACCGCTGAGGGGATACGGACACATTTTAATGAACCGCTGAGGGGATACGGCCACATTTTAATGAACCGCTGATGGGATACGGCCACATTTTAATGCACAGAAAGGAAAAACTGTGAAGCCGCTGAACTGAGTCGTATGAACACACACACCAGAAAGACATGTTGATTACATGAACACAAACACCACAAATATATTCCCACTCCCAGGCAGGCCCACCGCCTAGTTATGTCATGTAGCATAATGAGGACGACAGCTGTCAGTAGCTGGTCCTCATCATGTACCTCTTTATAGAATGTCTCCTGCACCTAAAATATAAATAGTACCAGCACCCAAAATGATTGCCGGAACTTATTTGAGTCCAAGTCTAGCACTGACAAGAAGTAATCAGGTAGGCCTATTTTATGTTTCCACAAGATCAGAGCATGACATTTCTCCCTTTCATGTGTGTGGTTATTGAAAGGGAAAGCGCTGGAAAGATTTTTCAAATACATTGAGGAACTATTTATCTTTTTCAATGGAAGTTAAAAACAGACTTTTTTGTTTCCTGTTTTGAGGTGAAAACATTATTTTGAGACGCTCCACATGTCATTAGTGGTGGTGTGTTAAGCCAATCAGAAATACTATCAGATCCCCAAATGGGCACATTTATATGCCTACATTAGAGAGCAGACCAGGTAGCCTATAAGCTTAATCAATATTGACAGGAGCGCTCCAAACAAAAGACAATGACTAAATTGAATTGACAAAACTCCTAAATGGTATGAAATAAACTAAAACTTGTTTCTCACAAGTGTTGCATTTGGTTGTGCGCTATGCACAATGAGAACGGTAAAAGGAATAATAATATATTGAATGCATTAACAAAAAATACCTTAACCAAACAAACATTGTAGATTACAAATTATAAGATTTAACGGTAAATGTACTACTGGTGATATATGTAATGGGGAGTTGATCTACACTAACAATCAAACGCAAACAATTCACACAATGAAGTTATGAAACAATGAATGTGCACCAATTGGCGGGAGAGAAGGCATTCTGGAGAGAGAAGTGCACTGTGAATCTGGGCGCTGCATGGTCAATCCGACATCTGCATTGGCCATGCAGCATTTATGGTGATACGGCCTCTGTAGAAGTTAGGGCATTCATACTTCTTGTGCTCCACGCAGCGCAGAGCTGTTGTGAAGGAAGTTTTCATGGAAATTAATTTGTATTTATACAGGATGATTTGGCCTCTGCATGCCTCCGGAGGCTCCACAATTGGTCATACCCTCAATATGGATCCACTGGCCACATTTTCACATCAAGCATAAATTGGCTTTTAGTCTAGGACTCCGCAATGGATTAGTTCACTGAGATAGGTGTGTGTGTGTATGTATATATCTCTCACACACTACCGTTCAAAAGTTTGGGGTCACTTAGAAATGTCCTTGTTTTTTAAAGAAAATTGTTGTTGTTTTTGTCCCTTGTCCCACTCCCTTCACAGAACAGTGCAAACTGGCTCTAGCGAGAATGGAAAGGGAGGGAGGCCCTGGTGCACAACTGAGCAAAGGGACAAGTACATTAGAAGACCAGCATCCCAGAGTCCCCTCTTCACTGTTTTACATTGAGACTGGTGTTTTGCGGGGTACTATTTAATGAAGCTGCCAGTTGACGACTTGTGAGGTGTCTGTTTCTTAAACTAGATACTAATGTACTTGTCCTCTTGCTCAGTTGTGCACCGGGGCCTCCCACTCTTTCTATTCTGGTTAGAGCCAGTTTGCACTGTTCAGTGAGGGAGTAGTACACAGCGTTGTACGAGATCTTCAGTTTCTTGGCAATTTCTCGCATGGAATAACCTTAATTTCTCCGAACAAGAGTAGACTGACGAGTTTCAGTAGACATTTCTGTGTTTCTGGCCATTTTGAGCCTGTAATCGAACCCACAAATGCTGTTGCTCCAGAAACTCAACTAGTCTGAAGAAGGCCAGTTTTATCGCTTTAAACAGCACAACAGTTTTCAGCTGTGCTAACAATTGCAAAAGGGTTTTCTAATGATCAATTAGCCATTTTAAAGTAATAAACTTGAATTAGCTAACACAACGTGCCCTTGGAACACAGGAGTGACGGTTGCTGATAATGGGACTCTGTACGCCTATGTAGATATTCCATTAAAAATCAGCCGTTTCCAGCTACAATCGTCATTTACAACGTTAACAATGTCTACACTGTATTTCTGATCAATTTGATGTTATTTTAATGGTAAAAAATGTGATTTTTCTTTCAAAAACTGACATTTCTAAGTGACCCCAAACGTTTGAACGGTAATTAATATTAATGCTGCAAAAAAAAGAACCGTCCACACAGTCAACTGGGTTTATTTTCAGCAAACGTAACGTGCACATATTTGTATGAACATAAGATTCAACAACTGAGACATAAACTGAACAAGTTCCACAGACATGTGACTAACAGAAATGGAATAATGTGTCCCCCTGGTGTGGCCATCAGCTGCATTAAGTACTGCAGTGCATCTCCTCATGGACTGCACTAGATTTGCCAGTTCTTGCTGTGAGATGTTACCCCACTTCCACCAAGGCACCTGCAAGTTCCCGGACATTTCTAAGGGGAATGGCCCTAGCCCTCATCCTCCAATCCAACATGTCCCAGATGTGCTCAATGGGATTGAGATCCGGTCTCTTCACTGGCCATGGCATAACACTAACATTCCTGTATTGCAGAAAATCATGCACAGAACGAGCAGTATGGCTGGTTGCATTGTCATGCTGGAGGGTCATGTCAGGATGAGCCTGCAGGAAGGGTACCACATGAGGGAGGAAGATGTCTTTCCTGTAACGCACAACGTTGTGATTGCCTGCAATGATAACAAGCTCAGTCCGATCATACTGTGACACACCGCCCCAGACCATGACTGACCTCCCACCTCCAAATCGATCCTGCTCCAGAGTAACGCGATAAACGCGAATCCGATCAGCACCCCTGGTGAGACAAAACCGCGACTCGTCAGTGAAGAGCATTTTTGCCAGTCCTGTCTGGTCCAGCGACGGTGGGTTTGTGCCAATAGGCGACGTTGTTGCCGGTGATGTCTGATGAGGACCTGCCTTACAACATGCCTACAAGCCCTCAGTTCAGCCTCTCTCAGCCAATTGCAGACAGTCTGAGCACTGATGGAGGGATTGTGCGTTCCAGGTGTATCTCGGGCAGTTGTTGTTGCTATCCTGTACCGGTCCCGCAGGTGTGGAGTTCAGATGTACCGATCCTGTGCAGGTGTTGTTACACGTGGTCTGCCAATGCGAGGACGATCAGCTGTCCGTCCTGTCTCCCTGTAGTGCGGTCTTATGCGTCTCACAGTACGAACATTGCAATTTTTTGCCCTGGCCACATCTGCAGTCCTCATGCCTCCTTGCAGCATGCCTAAGGCACTTTCACGGGGATGAGCAGGGACCCTGGTCTTCTCTCTTTTGGTGTTTTTCAGAGTCAGTAGAAAGGCCTCTAGTGTCCTAAGTTTTCATAACTGTGACCTTAATTGCCTACTGTCTGTAACCTGTTAGTGTCTTAACGACTGTTCCACAGGTGCATGTTCATTAACTATTTGTGGTTCATTGAACAAGCATGGGAAAATGGTGTTTAAATCCTTTACAATGAAGATCTGTGAAGTTATTTGGATTTATATGAGGTATCTTTGAAAGACAGGGTCCTGAAAAAGGGATGTTTATTTATTTTTTTGATGAGTTTATTCTAATGCTCGACTACAAAAAAAAAATCTTGGTCGACCAAAAGCCTATCGACCGAACAATCGACCTGCCGACTAATTGGGGTCAGCCCTAACAAAATCGCAATAAAATAAAATCGTTCTCCATCACGAGGTCCGTGCATCATTTCACTTCTATATGCTACTGTTCTGTTTGAATTAGGAACGGCTTTGTTGTCCTGTGCAGAATGCATGTAAAAGACTTGAACTTATTATTCTCCTTTTGTAGATGGTCAGTGAGAAGGTTGGAGGTGCAGAGGGAACCAAGCTGGATGAAGACTTCAAAGATCTGGAGAAGGTAAGTGATCTCTCCCCAACACAAAAAAACATACACTCCTATTAACTTAAGATTGGATTTTCCTATCGCTCCATTTTGTCAGAGTAGATTGTGCATTCGCTGTCTCTCCTTCTTCCCTTCCTCACAGAGGGCAGATGTGACCAGTAAAGCGGTGGTGGATGTCATCTCTAAAACATCGGAGTACCTGCAGCCCAACCCAGCGTCCAGGGCCAAGCTGACCATGCTGAACACAGTGTCTAAGATGCGGGGCCAGGTGAAGAGCCCTGGCTATCCCCAGGCTGAGGGGCTGCTGGGGGAGAGCATGGCCAAGTTCGGACGAGAGATGGGAGAGGACACCAACTTTGGTAAGAAAGAGAGTGATTTCATAAACTACCATAAGCTTATTTTACCTTTGTGCCCTAGCCTTTGGCTCTCAGAATATTGAATTCCAGGTGTGTTTGTGTGTGAAGTAGGGACCACGTACTCAACAGAAGAACCTTGTCCTTTATTGTGGCCGGTGAGGGGATTGTGTGCTCACTCATGTAACTGTCTTTGTCCTGTAGGTGGCGCCCTGGTGGACGTGGGTGAGTCCATGAAGAGGCTTGCTGAGGTCAAAGATTCCCTGGACATCGATGTCAAACAGAACTTTATCGATCCACTGCAGGCCGTCGTCGACAAGGACATCAAAGACATCCAGGTAGAGACCTAGAATGAGATGAATAAGGGATTCTCAACTCTCCCTCAACGTTACACATTTTATTTTCTAACCCTTCACAATCAACTAATTGAGGACTCTCTCCTCCCTCCTCAGCACCATCTGAAGAAGTTGGAAGGCAGGCGTCTGGACTACGATTATAAGAAGAAACGCCAGGGGAAGATCCCAGACGAGGAGCTGAGATCAGCCCTGGAGAAGTTCCACGAGTCCAAAGAGATGGCAGAGAGCTCCATGCACAACCTGCTGGAGACTGATGTGAGACTTATCTCAGGAGTCAAGGGTTAGAGTTGAGGGATCTGGGGAATAATGCCAGAGATGGACAGCAACAATCAATCTCATTTTATTCGTATGGTGCTTCTTGCAAATTAGTTAGTCGCAAAGTGCTTACTTTCACAGCAACAAATGGGCTTAAACTCATCGAAAGCAAGTAGAAACAACAGAAGCAAGGAAAATCTGTTTAGTTAAGAAGAAAGAGGCTATTTTCCATTGGTTGGCTGGGTAGAAGTTCAGAATTCAGGCTTCATTCTCCCAAACCATAATACCCAGTAGGGGCTTCAACATCTGGCATTGGCATTAGCAGTAGCACTGGCGCTAGCATTGGCAACAATGTTAGCATTAGCGTTGATGAGTATTTCAGGACCAATATGCAGTCAGCTTGCCACGACTCCATAGCTAGTGAGTGGAACAGTTATGTAATGTCACAGCAATGCGTATTAGGTGACGATTCTAGTTTTCCACTTTGACTCTGCAACCTAAGAACGTGCCAAACCTGTCTTAGATGGCCTGTCTCTGGTAATGACCTTTTATTTCATCAGATGAGGAGACTGAGTACAACATGTGTTAGTGCCATGTAAGTGGCGTGTCAATCTGAAACAAAGCAGTTTCGAGAGTCGGGAAATTGACCTCGGGGTGGTGAGGGGGGAGAACAAAAGTGTAAATTAACCATAGTAATGGCGTTTCTAGTCCAGCCCCCTGGTAATGGCGTTTCTAGTCCAGCCCCCTGGTAATGGCGTTTCTAGTCCAGCCCCCTGGTAATGGCGTTTCTAGTCCAGCCCCCTGGTAATGGCGTTTCTAGTCCAGCCCCCCAGGTAATGGCGTTTCTAGTCCAGCCCCCCTGGTAATGGCGTTTCTAGTCCAGCCCCCCCGGTAATGGCGTTTCTAGTCCAGCCCCCCCGGTAATGGCGTTTCTAGTCCAGCCCTCCCGGTAATGGCGTTTCTAGTCCAGCCCCCCCGGTAATGGCGTTTCTAGTCCAGCCCCCTGGTAATGGTGTTTCTAGTCCAGCCCCCTGGTAATGGTGTTTCTAGTCCAGCCCCCTGGTAATGGCGTTTCTAGTCCAGCCCCCTGGTAATGGCGTTTCTAGTCCAGCCCCCCTGGTAATGGCGTTTCTAGTCCAGCCCCCCAGGTAATGGCGTTTCTAGTCCAGCCCCCCCGGTAATGGCGTTTCTAGTCCAGCCCCCCCGGTAATGGTGTTTCTAGTCCAGCCCTCCCAGTAATGGCGTTTCTAGTCCAGCCCCCCCGGTAATGGCGTTTCTAGTCCAGCCCCCTGGTAATGGCGTTTCTAGTCCAGCACCCTGGTAATGGCGTTTCTAGTCCAGCCCCCTGGTAATGGCGTTTCTAGTCCAGCCCCCTGGTAATGGCGTTTCTAGTCCAGCCCCCCTGGTAATGGCGTTTCTAGTCCAGCCCCCCTGGTAATGGCGTTTCTAGTCCAGCCCCCCAGGTAATGGCGTTTCTAGTCCAGCCCCCCCGGTAATGGCGTTTCTAGTCCAGCCCCCCCGGTAATGGCGTTTCTAGTCCATCCCCCCCGGTAGTGGCGTTTCTAGTCCAGCCCCCCCGGTAATGGCGTTTCTAGTCCAGCCCCCCAGGTAATGGCGTTTCTAGTCCAGCCCCCCAAGTAATGGCGTTTCTAGTCCAGCCCCCCAGGTAATGGCGTTTCTAGTCCAGCCCCCCTGGTAATGGCGTTTCTAGTCCAGCCCCCCTGGTAATGGCGTTTCTAGTCCAGCCCCCCAGGTAATGGCGTTTCTAGTCCAGCCCCCCAGGTAATGGCGTTTCTAGTCCAGCCCCCCTGGTAATGGCGTTTCTAGTCCAGCCCCCCGGTAATGGCGTTTCTAGTCCAGCCCCCCCGGTAATGGCGTTTCTAGTCCAGCTCTCCCGGTAATGGCGTTTCTAGTCCAGCCCCCTGGTAATAGCATTTCTAGTCCAGCCCCCTGGTAATGGCGTTTCTAGTCCAGCCCCCTGGTAATGGCGTTTCTAGTCCAGCCCCCCGGTAATGGCGTTTCTAGTCCAGCCCCCCGGTAATGGCGTTTCTAGTCCAGCCCCCCCCCGGTAATGGCGTTTCTAGTCCAGCCCCCCAGGTAATGGCGTTTCTAGTCCAGCCCCCCAGGTAATGGTGTTTCTAGTCCAGCCCCCCAGGTAATGGCGTTTCTAGTCCAGCCCCCCAGGTAATGGCGTTTCTAGTCCAGCCCCCCTGGTAATGGCGTTTCTAGTCCAGCCCCCCTGGTAATGGCGTTTCTAGTCCAGCCCCCCCGGTAATGGCGTTTCTAGTCCAGCCCCCCCCGGTAATGGCGTTTCTAGGCCAGCCCCCCAGGTAATGGCGTTTCTAGGCCAGCCCCCCAGGTAATGGCGTTTCTAGGCCAGCCCCCCAGGTAATGGCATTTCTAGTCCAGCCTCCCAGGTATTGGCGTTTCTAGTCTAGCCCCCCAGGTAATGGCGTTTCTAGTCCAGCCTCTCTGGTAATGGCGTTTCTAGTCCAGCCTCTCTGCTAATGGCGTTTCTATTCCAGCCTCCCTGGTAATGGCGTTTCTAGTCCAGCCTCCCTGGTAATGGCGTTTCTAGTCCAGCCTCCCTGGTAATGGCGTTTCTAGGCCAGCCCCCCAGGTAATGGCGTTTCTAGGCCAGCCCCCCAGGTAATGGCGTTTCTAGGCCAGCCCCCTGGTAATGGCGTTTCTTGGCCAGCCCCCCAGGTAATGGCGTTTCTAGTCCAGCCTCTCTGGTAATGGTGTTTCTAGTCCAGCCTCTCTGGTAATGGCGTTTCTATTCCAGCCTCCCTGGTAATGGCGTTTCTAGTCCAGCCTCCCTGGTAATGGCGTTTCTAGTCCAGCCTCCCTGGTAATGGCGTTTCTAGTCCAGCCTCCCTGGTAATGGCGTTTCTAGTCCAGCCTCCCTGGTAATGGCGTTTCTAGTCTAGCCCCCCGGTAATGGCGTTTCTAGTCCAGCCTCCCCGGTAATGGCGTTTCTAGTCTAGCCCCCCCGGTAATGGCGTTTCTAGTCCAGCCTCCCCGGTAATGGCGTTTCTAGTCTAGCCTCCCCGGTAATGGCGTTTCTAGTCCAGCCTCCCCGGTAATGGCGTTTCTAGTCCAACCCCCCCGGTAATGGCGTTTCTAGTCCAGCCCCCCCGGTAATGGCGTTTCTAGTCCAGCCCCCCCGGTAATGGCGTTTCTAGTCTAGCCCCCCTGGTAATGGCGTTTCTAGTCCAGCCTCCCTGGTAATGGCGTTTCTAGTCGAGCCTCCCTGGTAATGGCGTTTCTAGTCCAGCCCCCCTGGTAATGGCGTTTCTAGTCCAGCCCCCCTGGTAATGGCGTTTCTAGTCCAGCCCCCCTGGTAATGGCGTTTCTAGTCCATCCTCCCGGTAATGGCGTTTCTTGTCCAGCCCCCCTGGTAATGGCGTTTCTAGTCCATCCTCCCGGTAATGGCGTTTCTAGTCCAGTCTCCTGTTTTGATGAATCTGACTGGTCTCTGTGCTTGTCTCTAGGTAGAGCAGGTGAGTCAGATGGCTTCTCTGGTCGAGTCACAACTGCAGTATCATAAACAGGCTGTGCAGATTCTGGAGGAGCTGACTGACAAACTCCGAGACAGGTAGGTCAGCTGTGTGTGTGGACTTCTACAATTCAGTTGAAGCTGTTTGTGTTGTGTGTATCTGTGTGTATTTACATGTGACTGATTCATCCCCTCTGCTGTGTGTATCAGGGTGAACGAGGCCCAGTCTCGCCCCAGGCGTGAGTACACTCCAAAACCCAAAGCCTCCTTTGACTACGAAGAGCAGGAGCATTCAAATGGAGAGTACTCCCCCTCTGCCAACCCCCCTTCATACTCCTCAGGTAAGACTGGCACTTAGCTGTGTGTGTGCCTCTGTGTGTTTCTGTATGTATCTCTCTATTGTAGTCTTGTCTCACCAGCCCAAAACTGATCTTTCTCTATGTATAAACCCCCCCCTCCCCATAGACGTCACATCCTTCCACAGAACACGGTCCATGAAGAACAGTCAACACTGTGAGTGTGAGGGAGTCTGATTGAGGTTAAAAGAGTGGCAATTAACATGGTACTTAATCGACTCTATTTCAGGAGAGTTTTACTAACATGGAATGGTGTGTGTGGGAAGCTTTAACCCCTTACTGCAGCCAACTCACTTCACTGTTGCAGAAATTCTGACATTTTTTTCTCCCCAATTTCATGGTATCCAATTGGTAGTTAGTCTTGTCCCATCGCTGCAACTCCCGTACGACTCGGGAGAGGTTGACGATCGAGATCCACGAGTCCTCCAAAACACGAACCTGCCAAGCCGCACTGCTTCTTGACACAATGCCCGGAAGCCAGCCGCACCAATGTGTCGGAGGAAACACTGTACACCTGGCGACCGTGTCAACATGCAGGCGCCCGGCCTGCCACAGGAGTTGCTAGAGCGCGATGGGACAAGGACAAACCCTCCCCTAACCCGGACGACGCTGGGCCAATTGTGTGCCGCCTCATGGGTCTCCCGGTCGCAGCCGGCTGCGACACAGCCTGGGATCAAACTTGGGTCTGTAGTGACGCTTCTAGCACTGCGATGCAGTACCTTAGACCGCTGCGCCCCACAGGAGGAAATTCTGACATTTTGCATGGCAAAATGCAAATATGTTTTTCAAATGACTTGCGAAAATACGCTGACGAGCGAAAAAGTTTGACTTGTGGCTTGATTGAACCATATTATGCAGTAAATGTGCAGTAATTGGTTGATTTATGCAAGCCCTCTTTTTGTACTGTGATGATGGGTCAGTTTTGTGTGAAAATATTGCTGTGGTTTGACTGTTTAATTGCGGAACTAGTGCAGTGATTGGACAACAGAATCCTGGAGGGACTAAACTAACCCCGCACACTGGATCTGGTAACGGGTAACGTCTCCCTTCAACCCTGTGAGCGCAGCGGTTTGGACGTTTATGAAGTGTTCTGGTCCCTTTCCTGCCTCTCACTTTGAAAAGCAAAGCTGCTGAATCCGTTTCAGAAGAATGTCAAATTAAAGTTTATTTTCTCTCTTTCCCTCTTCAACACATTCCTCCCCTTTCCTTCTCCCCAGCCTCTGAGCCGTGCGCTAAGGCCCTTTATGACTTCGAGCCAGAGAACGAGGGTGAGCTGGGCTTTTGCGAGGGCGACATCATCACGCTGACCAACCGCATCGACGAGAACTGGTTGGAGGGCACTATCCGCGGCCAATCAGGATTCTTCCCCAACAACTATGTGGAAGTGGTGGTGCCCCTGTAACACTGACAGAACAAGGGGAGGGATGAGGAGTGGGAGGGAGGGGGAAGATGAGGGAGGGAGGGGGGGGGGGGGGGGGGGGCTGAGGAGATGAGGGAGGACAGCGGTAGATGACGGGGGGGGCATCTCAAAAGTCTAAAATGACTTCTTCCTGTTAAATAAAGCAGGACAAGGAAATATCGGTGTAAGAAAATAAATGAGAGGTCACCTTAGATTGAGATTCACCTAATGATGGATGGATAGAAAAAGTGTGAGGAAAATGTTGATGGAGAGAAAGGTTAGCACAAGGAATGTGTATCTTTGTTTTCATTCTCTGTACACTACACCTCTCTTACCGGGACATATGGAGATGGGGTTACTAGAGGAGATGTTTGTCATTATGGGTGACCTGTACCCATGAACACTACCAGAAGTGTGCTTTAAGCAGACCTAGAAAAAAACCTGCAACAAAATTGCCTTGAAATTGTTACCTTTAATCACCTATTTACACCTATTTTAGCCCCTTAGTTCTAGGGAAAATGGTTAAATATGTTTTGTTCTTCCACAATTGGGAATCTTTGCATGAAAATCTGGTTAATTTTAATGCACACTCTTTTTCTTATATAAAAACACAAAATCCATACACCAATTATTTTCCTCCCTGGCATGGAGAGTTAGATCTTGGCTTTAGCTGTCCTATGCTGCCCTCTGGTGGTTTAAGCCTGTTATACCTTCAGGAGTAGGATAAAGTTGCCCTGAGACTGATGTAAGATCAGTTTAGTATGTTTCCCACTTATGGTTAAGGTTAGGATGTACGAACTGTAAGCTGATCCTAGAACTGTGCCCAGGGGCTAGTCCTGCATGGACCTCAGTGCTGATTTTTGTTTATTTTATGGTTCTTTTTCTAATTCATCCCATACCTGGTAAATGTGATTGTTCAGCTTTTCTCTGGGTCTAAACTTACGTGAAGAGTTGGCCTGTTTGCTTACCTATTTCTACTAAAGCCAACGTCGCCATTTCCTTGGCAAGGCAAATATATGGTGTTGTTGGAAACAGTTGGGCACCTAGGCTAGTAAATAACTGTAGGCCAGGTATACTATGTCTCTAAACACTATAACACTATCTCCGTTTAGTACTGTTACGGCTGCAAGGCTGCCTTTCATTGACTGGGAAGATCTCAATTGCTTTCTCCTCGTCTCCTGCTCAAACCCATTGGATGAGAAAGCCAGCCGGTCTGTCCCCTCTGGCCTTTTCTTCCAATGGGTTTTCGAGAAAAAGGAGTATGCAATTGAGGTCTTCCTTTTGTCTGCTATACCCCTTTGCCTCCCTCTTCTGTCTCTTATTTTTGCTAACTCTTATATGGTCAAAAGATGAAAAAGGGAAACGTTCCATTGCCCATCCAAGTGCTTTGTTCTGTTTGTGTTGTTCTAACTTAGATTTGAAGCCATCTGCTCCTTCTGGCTTAACCCTGTGTGCCTGAGGGCTGAAGCCAAAGTAACAGTGTAGAGTGACCTCCTATTATTCACTTGCTACAGTCAGTTTGCAGACAGTGTGTTAGTGGTGCTTGGATCAGCTGTTTTAACACCCGCAATTGCTAATAACCCATCCGCAACCGCCTGACGATGATAAAGTGAACGTCCGAGGCCCGACCCTAAACCGCAAATATAGAAAATGCACTATAGGCTAGTCAGACTACAGGAATATTTTTTGGGACCGAGAGTGCAGGGACTTGTTTTGGGACCGAGGGTGCAGGGACTTGTTTTGGGACCGAGGGTGCAGGGACTTGTTTTGGGACCGAGGGTGCAGGGTCTTGGTTTTGGACCGAGGGTGCAGGGACTTGTTTTGGGACCGAGGGTGCAGGGACTTGTTTTGGGACCGAGGGTGCAGGGACTTGTTTTGGGACCGAGGGTGCAGGGTCTTGGTTTTGGACCGAGGGTGCAGGGACTTGTTTTGGGACCGAGGGTGCAGGGACTTGTTTTGGGACCGAGGGTGCAGGGACTTGGTTTTGGACCGAGGGTGCAGGGACTTGGTTTTGGACCGAGGGTGCAGGGACTTGGTTTTGGACCGAGGGTGCAGGGACTTGGTTTTGGACCGAGGGTGCAGGGACTTGGTTTTGGACCGAGGGTGCAGGGTCTTGGTTTTGGACCGAGGGTGCAGGGTCTTGGTTTTGGACCGAGGGTGCAGGGACTTGGTTTTGGGACCGAGGGTGCAGGGACTTGGTTTTGGGACCGAGGGTGCAGGGTCTTGGTTTTGGACCGAGGGTGCAGGGACTTGGTTTTGGACCGAGGGTGCAGGGACTTGTTTTGGGACCGAGGGTGCAGGGACTTGGTTTTGGACCGAGGGTGCAGGGACTTGGTTTTGGACCGAGGGTGCAGGGACTTGGTTTTGCCTTATTTAGACATGTTTCTGCTTATGATTTCTGACATTTTGGAAGGCTATTTGTTAGTCAACTTGTCTATAATTATATATATACAGCTTCTCTTCTGTCATATGTTGCCCTAGAATACTAACTAAACCCTTGCTTTCTAGAATGTCATAAATCAATAGAATGAATGCTTCAATCTAGTTAACATCGGTAAAGTTTCACGGAGCAAAGACGTTTAGCGATTGGAGAGAGAATGCAATAACAAAACATTTTATATTTTTTACAGTTTTATGTGCAAGATTCCCAAATTACATCAGTTTGACTAGGAAATAGAAAGCTGTGAACGACCTAACATGTTTTTGATAAGGTTTCAGTTCGGCTTGGATGCAAATTATGTGGTTTGAAATTGTAGCATTCACATTCTCTCAAGATGCTGGGGGAAAAAATCATTTCTCCAGTCCTGTTCCCAAGTCCACATATTTCCTACATTTAGTGTATAATTTTACTGCAAGACATGCTTAATTCTGCAGGAGTTCATATTAAGTATGAGATTATAGACCTGCACACAGTCAGTGTCCAGATTTCAGTTTCCATCTAACCCATCTGAACAGCAGGCTACAGTTCCCTTGACATGCCATAGGCCTATTTGAAGGCCGTCTTGGCTGACATTTTTTTTAGTGCCTCACAATCATCACATGTATAAACTCCCAGCAATTGAATGGGTATTTACCAACGTTTCAGGAATCACTGTGCCTTCCTCCTACCCTGAGGAAGGCACAGTGATGCCAAAACGTTGGTAAATACCCATTTTTAATTCACAGTCATCACATAGCATAGTGCTCTTTTACCACTTCACCACATCTTTCCCAAACACTACTTTTCTGGCCCTCCCTTCTCTTTATTTTCAACCCTCCTTTTGTAGCTTTTCTCTTATTGAAACTCCAACATTGTCCTTTTTGCCTCCGTGGATCGAAAAATGTTCTGCCTGTTCCTAAAAGTGATTGGTGTATATGCTAGTTGTCGTGCGTACAGGTAGGCCCTAAAGTTTAGGCTTATGCACTAATGCCAGATAGCCTAAGATAATGAAAGAAATACCTCAATGTAGCCTAAAGATATAAATTGCACAGAATGATACATTTATGGATTTTTTTTAAGGTATTATTTTCTCTTTATTCAACCCACCCGCCTACAACCTGCCCTTCATCCACACAATATTTAATGGCCCTAAACCCATCCCTTCAGAGGATATAACCGCAGGGACTGTTCCATCCAACCCGCTGCCAAAAGGGGATTTGAAAGAAGGGTTGTTTTTGTATTTACACGTGTCACCCCATGGTGTGGGTGGGTGGGAGAGACAGGAAATAGTACTGTATATGACCATGGACTTTATTAGTCTTTCTGGGTGTTTCAATTCAAGCTACGCCTTTTTTTACCCAGAGCCTCAGAACTGTGATGAGCCCTACCCACAGCCGATAACTGTCTACCCTCGTTATCTAGTTACTACACTCCTTCACGGCACCCGTGGAATTGTAACCGGAACAGACGCATTGTTTTTATGTCGAAATAGGCACAGGACAGCTTATACCCTACCCCCACTCACTGGCTATCTGCCCCCATTCCGCTGCCCCCTCGCCTCCTACCCCTCTCACACCTGCCCCTGTTCTCCCATTTTTATCCCTAAACCCCCTTCTGACATCTCTTAATCCTCCCCCTCAAACACTGTTTCTCAAAGGTCACTACATACCCCCCCCCCCCCCCCCCCCATCTCCCTCTCCACTACTACCCTCCACTCCTTCCCTAGAACATGCAGCTCTACCAAAAAAAATGACTAACCTATGTGCATAAACTAAACACGTTCCTCCTAACTTAATGTTTACATGTCTCTTGGGCTATATTTGTTGTGTTAACATGGGTTTTAGTGCCTCTGTAGGTGATTAATGTTCAGGTGTGGGTTACCACATCCCATTAGCCTAAATAAAAGGAACAAGGCAGGTGGGGGGGAGGAGCTCCAGTTGTCTAAGTACCTTGTTTACCGGTGTCTATGAGTAATGTAACAAAGGGCTCAGATCAAGCATGTCCGTTTTTGCGGACTGGTGTCGTTGTCTTCAACTATTCTAATGCTGTTGGTGACAATCTATTTATGTTTTTCACACTACATTCGAAGATGGGTATTTCTACCAAATCCCACAAGAGTATCATATTATTTTGATATTACGAGTATTATCTTAATAGCAGCTTTATTTTAATATACAGAATCATTTTGTGAAGTGTCCATTGTAAATTGCTCGTTGCCAGCATGTGTCTATAGGTTATGTGTCTTGCTTCAGCGATGATGCCTTATTTTGAGGCTTCGTGTTTTTGGTAATTTACGCTCTCTGTGGATGGAGGTTTGAACCAAGGCAGGATTATCTTTATGTGGATTCTTTTATCTTTGTATTGTCATTTATTGTATATTTTTGGGGAATGTTGTCCGATCGCTTCTTAAATAAATATGAAGGAAAGTGAAGTGGCCCTCAGTCTGCTGGATGTGTCTTCAGGGGGATGTGAATGATACCTTCATTTACATATAAATTACAATTTCCAGAGAAGTCTCTTTCATATTCATTCTTTCATTGTAGTTGTCTATTGTACACCCATTTTCATTTACATGCTCCTGTAGGTAGCTAAAATTAATAGGACAATCTAATCAGTGGTTTAAAAAAACAAGTCAGTTGTGAAAAATACATTGATCTGTCAGGCTTTGAAATACATTTCCAAGCAGGTGTGTTATAATATTCAAGCAATAGATGTCACAACCAATCGCTCAACCTACTGAAGAAGCCTAACCTAATCAATCAATGCAAACTGCACAATAAACCACATGACATCTCCTATACTGACTGACACGTCCTATTCTGACTGACACGTCCATTATAAGGACATGCACGACAGACAGTTTTTGGCGAATATCCATGGCATTCTCATAAAAGGAAGGCGTGCCCTTTTCGGTTTGCCCAGCCAGTCAGCTATACTCATGGCTGCTACACCTAAGAAACCGCGCTAGGGGTCGGCTGGAACCAGGGAGCAGCTCCCGCCTTGCTACTACAAAGGATACTTGGAAAAACGGACCCGAACTTTAAAGGTTGGTGCGTTGCATTGCATGCTGTGATAAAGTGTCACCCATTAGTGAGGTCGGCACTGATGTTGGGAGATTAGGCCTAGCTAGCAGTTGGTGTTCCAATTCACCCCAAAGGTGTTCAATGGGGTTGAGGTCTGGGCTCTGTACGGGCCAGTCAAGTTCTTCCACACCAACCTCGACAAACCATTCTTTATGGACCTCGCTTTGTGCACGGGGGCATTGACATGCTGAAACAGGAAAGGGCATTCCCCAAACTGTTGCCACAAAGTTGGAAGCATAGAATCGTCTAGAATGCAATTGTATGCTGTAACATTAAGATTTCCCTTCACTGGAACTAAGGGGCCAGAACCATGACAAACAGCCCCAGACTATTACTCCTCCTCCTCCAAACTTTACAGTTGGTACTGTGCATTGCGGCAGGTAGCGTTCTCCTGGTATACACCAAACCCAGATTTGTCTATCGGACTGCCAAATGGTGAAGCATGATTCATCACTCCAGAGAACGCGTTTCCAGAGTCCAATGGCGGTGAGCTTTACACCACTCCAGCCAACACTTAGCATTACTCATGGTGATCTTAGGCTTGTGTGCGGCTGCTTGGCCATGGAAACCCATTTCTTGATGCTACTGACGAAGAGTTCCTGTACTGACATTGCTTCCAGCGGCAGTTTGGAAATCCGTACTGAGTGTTGCAACTGAGGACAGATTCAGCACTCGGCTGTCCCGTTCACAATAACAGCACTTACAGTTGACCGGGGCAGCTCTAGCTGGGCAGAAATTCAATGAACTGACTTCTCGGGAAGGTGGCATCCTATGTCGGTGCCACGTTGAAAGTTACTGAGCTCTTCAGTAAGGCCATTCTACTGCCAATGTTTGTCTATGGAAATTGCATGACTGTGCTCAATTTTCTACACCTGTCAGCAACGGGTGTGGCTGAAATAGCCAAATCCATTCATTTGAAGGGGTGTCCACATACTGTGGTGTACTTCACTTGCTTCTTACTCAGAAGTGATTGTTATTAAAGTAGACTGAACTGGAGTCCAAATTAATTAAGCGCCTAAGCATACCACTATTACCCTAGGGTTGGACCAATGACTGTACAGTTGGACACTGAACTAGATTGGATAACACTGCAGAAATGGCCCAGTGATTGTAGCCGAGTCAAGGCAGAATCTGTCATTATGTCAATAACAACAAAGAATGTACAGGCAGGCCTATTTTATAGACCAGGGATGGGCAACTTTGATGGGGGTGGGGGCCACAAAAAATGTTAACTCATCAGGAGGGGGCGCATTTGCTCGCCGGCCTATGTACCCACATTACTTTTTTAAATTTTAGAGTTCTTTTCGTGCAATTACATTTTTTTGCCATGGGGCTAGAGAAAATGTTGCTGTTTTTAAAGCAAGTTTGCTGCAATTCAACACATTTTGCCATGGGGCGGCGAGAAGATTATGCCATTTTATAACTCATTTCCTGCAATTATACTCATTTTGCCATGGGTCGGAGAGGTTATTGAGCTGTTTTACAGATAATTTCCTTCAATTGTACACATTTTGCCTTAGGGTGTAAAGAAATGTTAGTCAGTCTCACTCAGATATATTAAAAACTGCTAACAAGATCAATGGGGTTCCCCAGGCGGGTAATTAACCATGATTACTAACTTAGTCTAGCGGCCAGATAACTTACCAATCTAAAAAAAAAAAGACAGCTGTCAATGTTCAGCTCACAATTCTGACTGAATGTCACAAGCATTCCTAACCTTTGAACTGTCATTGAAAATGCAATGAACATGTGCCTGTAAGAGGAGGATTTGTCACTTCTTGTTGCCTATGCTTGAATATAACTGTCCCTGAGGCATTGTCATTTTTAGTCTATTCATCCTTTTTTCCTAGAATCCAAGAGCCTTTTCCTTTACACAGTAGCGAGTCTATATGACCTTACTAGTGAATTGATTGTAGAAATGCTTTTAATATGGCCATCTCTGAGAGATGGTGCCACTGTTCTATGGTGTTTTGGAGATGAGCGAAGCATGGTGTTGTCAGTGGCTGCGGTTTAATAACACTGCCTGGCCACAGCTTGGAGGGAGGTAACGCCAGATGTTTGGGACTGGGGTTCAGGTGCACTTTATCGAATGGAGGATCACATGCCCACGGATTGACAACAGCTGTGGTGCAGAATCATCCCCTGGGATCATTATAGATCCCCATATTGGAGGTGTCATAATACCCATAAAACCTAGCGGTCAAACAGGGAATGGTTCAAATCGTTTTTCCGCCATTCATTTTTCCAATAGGGGATTAAAGAAACACTTAAAATACGGGCTGTGTTTTGTGTAGGCTTACCCTGGCGTGACGTTTTGATAACGATGTAAATCTCTCGCGGACAAGATGGCTTTCATTAATATGTTCAGCTCTATTTACTCTCAGATATGAAAATGCTAATTAGCACCAAAGAAGACATCATGCAAGACCATAAATCCCTGCAAGCTCCTGCATGTCATCTCTAGCTGACTCCTTTGCTAACAGTTACATTTAAGAAATGTAGCCTATTTATTAATTACTACATTTAGCTAACATTAGGTAGTTAAATCAAGAGATTCTTACCTTTGCCTTGATTCGACGGTCTCGTCCAGAAAATCATGGTGTTTGTAGTTCTTTATGATAGCCACATTAGCAGCCAATTAGCATTTCATTTGTTGGTGGTAAATACATGCAAATATATTGATAAGTCACCTTGTACGAGAGAGATTTACACGGCTATCAAAACGTCACACCAGGATACGCCTACACGAAAGACCGCTCTGATTTGAAGGGTTTCTAAAATCCCCTATGGCAGAAAAACAAGGTTTTATGGGTGAGAGAGATTGAGTATGAGGTAACAATGTACGATAATGTTAAGATTTTTCAGTGAAAAACTGGTATGCAGCTCCAATATGTCTCTGATTTCCTCTGAATCTCTCTGCGTATCTGTATTTGGGGAGTTTTTCCCATTTTTCTCTGAAGTTCAAACTCTGTCAGGTTGGATGGGGAGCGTTGCTGCACAGCTATTTTCAGGTCTCTCCATAAATGTTAGATCGGGTTCAAGTCCGGGCTCTGGCTGGGCAACTTAAGGACATTCAGAGACTTGTCACAAAGCCACTCCTGCATTGTCTTGGCTGTGTGCTTACGGTTGTTGTCCTGTTAGAAGGTGAACCTTTGCCCCAGTCTGAGGTCCTGAGCGCTCTGGAGCAGGTTTTCATCAAGGCTCTCTCTATACTTTGCTCCGTTCATCTTTGCTTTGATTCTGGCTAATCTCACAGTCCCTGCTGCTGAAAAACATCCCCACAGCATGATGCTGTCACCAACATGCTTCACCGTAGGGATGGTGCCAGGTTTCCTCCAGACGTGACGCTTGGCATTCAGGTCAAATAATTCAATCTTGCTTTCGTCAGACCAGAGAATCTTGTTTATCATGTTCTGAGAGTCCTTTAGGTGCCTTTTGGCAAACTCCAAGTGGGCTGTCATGTGCCTTTTACTGAGGAGTGGCTTCTGTCTGGCCACTCTACCATAAAGGCCTGATTGGTGGAGTGCTGCAGAGATGGTTGTCCTTCTGGAAGGTTCTCCAATCTCAAAAGAGGAACTCTAGAGCTCTGTTAGAGTGACCATCGGGTTCTTGGTCACCTCCCTGACCAAGGCCCTTCTTCCCCGATTGTTCAGTTTGGCTGGGTGTCCAGCTCTAGGAAGAGTCTTGGTGGTTCCAAACTCCTTCCATTTAAGACTGATGGAGGGCACTGTGTTCTTGGGGACCTTCAATGCTGCAGAAATGTTTTGGTACTCTTCCCCAGATCTGTTCCTTGACACAATTCTTCGATCTCATGGCTTGGTTTTTGCTCTGACATGCACTGTCAACAATGGGATCTTATATAGACAGGTGTGTGCCTTTCCAAATCATGTCCAATGAATTTAATTTACCACAGGTGGACTCCAATCAAGTTGTAGAAACATCTCAAGGATGATCATTGGAAACAGGATGCACCTGAGCTCAATTTTGAGTTTCATAGCAAAGGGTCCAATTTCTGTTCAAAAACAATACAAATAAAAAAGTCATTCATTGCAGTTAAGGGAGAACAGAATAAAAATAATTGAATGAGCACAGGTTTGCTTGATGTTTGTATATTCTGTGAGTAGAAGAGCATGGTATAAGGTATTTCTGCTTTTTAGGTTGTATAAGTTAGCAAACATTTCTACAACTGATTTCGCTTTGTCATTATGGGGTATTGTGTGTAGATTGAGGATTTTTAAAAATGTAATGCATTTTGGAATAAGGCTGTAACGTAACATTTGGAAAAAGTCAAGGGATCTGAATACTTTTCGTAGGCATTGTACTGGCGGAAAGTAATAACCTCTCCTCTGTTCTCTTTTCCAGGGTGCCAATCTGGAGGCTCGAGAGCTGTGGAAAGGTTTCATCTACTCTGTCATAGATGTAAGTCAGACACCCTACATCACAGTATAACCCTGTCTGATTGGCGGTTGCTCCCTGACCTCACAGTAACCCCCTGCGTGATTGGTTATTGTAGCTGAGTGTGCCCAGCTGTCTGATGTTGCTGCCGGGGCAGGTCCAGATACTGAGAGAGGTGGTGGACAGAGAGCGGAACAGACGCAGAGTAACATGCCCCCCACTATGAGAAAACATGAGGGTCTCTGAACCTTCAGTAGACCTCTAAACAGCAGGAAAATAATCTAAAACAGTCAATTGAAAGCCTTGCAACTTATCTGTTTCTTCCACAGAGTTGTTCACAGTGAAGAGTGTTGGTTAAAGTCTGGGCTGAGGAAATATATCTCACATATACAGTGCCTTCAGAAACTATTCACACCCCTTGACTTTTACCAAATGTTGTTGTGTTACAGCTTGAATGTAAAATGGATAAAAAATGGATTTGTCACTGGCCAACACACAATACCCCATATTGTTTAAGTGGACTTATGTTTTTAGACATTTTTACAAGTTCATTAAAAAGCTGAAATGTCTTGTCAATAACTATTTAACCCCTTTGTTATGACAAGCCTAAATAAGTTCAGGATTAAAATGTTGCTTATCAAGTTACAATAAGTTTCATGGACTCACTCTGTGTGCAATAATAGTGTTTAGCCAGATTTTTAAATGACTACCTCGTCTCTGTACCCTAAATATACAATTATCTGTAAGGTCTCACAGTCAAGCAGTGAATTTAAAACACAGATTCAGTACAGGGAGGTTTTCCAATGCCTCACAAAGAAGGGCACCTATTGGTAGATGGGTAAACATTTTTAAAAAGCAGACATTCCTTTAAACATGATAAAGTTATTAGTTACACTTTGGATGGTGTATCAATACACCCAGTCAATACAAAGATACAAGCGTCCTTCCTAACTCAGTTGCCAGAGAGGAAGGAAACTGTTCAGGGATTTCACCATGAGGCCAATGTTTTAAAACAGTTACAGAGTTTAATGGCTGTGATAGGCGCAAACTGAGGATGAACCAACAACATTGTAGTTACTCCAAAATACTAACCTAATTGACAGAGTGAAATGGAAGTATGCACAACTCAAATATTCCAAATCCTGCATCCTGTTTACAACAAGGCACTAAAGTAAAACTGCCAAAAAAAATCCCTTTTTGTCCTGGATACAAAGTTTTTGTTTGGGGCAAATCCAATACAACACATTAATGAGTACCACTTTTCATATTTTCAGGCCTTGTGGGTGGCTGTATCATGTTATGGGTATGCTTTTAATCAGTAAGGATTGTGTGAATACTTATGTAAATTTGATATTTCTATATTTCATGTTTAATACATTTGTAAAAAATGTCTAAAAACATATTTTAACTTTGTCATTATGGGGTATTGTGTGTAGATGGGTGAGAGAATGTAATCCATTTTGAAAATAGGCTGTAACACAACAAAATGTGGAATAAGTTAAGTGGTATGAATACTTTCTGGAGGCAGAGCTATAATTTTTTAAGGTAAACATTTGTTCTAATTATATAAAACATAAGAACAAACATCTGGAGATTGTGCTACACTACAATCAATACACTCAACGTGAATGTGAAAGTTTGTCTCTTTAAAAAAAAAGAATTATTATTCATTTCTCTCATGTAACCAGATGCCTGTGAGCTCACATTGGACCCAATTACAGCAAGCAGAGAGCTGCGTCTGTCTGAAGGCAACAGGAAAGTAACAATTATGAGAGAGAAGCAGCCTCATCCTGATCACCCAGAGAGATTTGAAGACTGGTATCAGGTGCTGTGTAAAGAGGGCCTAACTGGGCAGTGTTACTAGGAGGCAGAGTATAGTGTTTGGGCTGGTATAGGAGTGGCATATAAAGGAATCAGCAGGAGAGGAAGTTTTATTGTTTGCTTAGATACAATACAAAGTCCTAAGTGCTTTGATAATAGTTACACTGCATGGCACAATAATGAGTACTGCCATGCCTGCTCCCTCCCTTCAGTCCCACAGAATAAAAACACTCCTAGATTGGCCTTTTACAGTGTCCTTTTACAGTGTCTCATCAGACACACTGACCCACCTGCACACATTCCACACCACATTCTCTATCCAGAGTTTTGGGTTTGGTGGTTTGACACATAAGCATCCCTGTGTAACCTGGAATAACCTCAAAAAAATAACTGTACTACACTAATAAGTACACAAACATGATTGATACTGTAGTCCCATATCTCACTGTTAGAGGTGAAAACATATACTGAACAAAAATATAAACGCAACACGTAGGTCACATTTTTCATGAGCTGGAATAAAAGATCACAGAAATGTTTCATATAAACAAAGTGTATTTCTCTAAAATGTTGTGCACAAATTTGTTTACATCCCTGTTAGTGAGCATGTTAGGCCTAATTTATTTACACTTAGTAAAATCTTTTAAATTGTTGCATGTTATATTTTGTTCAGTGTTAAGTACTATATATATACTATAGTACTATATTCCATATAGTTATATTATATTTATAGTTATATTAAGAATTTGACAAAAAGTAATTCTGATATGCTCCCACCGTAGACAATGTAATCAGCCCACTGGAAGCTTTGTCAGGTCGTGAAAACCTGCAATGTTTTTCTAACAATTACATACTTTCAAAACTTTATGTAGGGTTAAATACACTGCTCAAAAAAATAAAGGGAACGCTTAAACAACACAATGTAACTCCAAGTCAATCACACTTCTGTGAAATCAAACTGTCCACTTACGAAGCAACACTGATTGACAATACATTTCACATGCTGTTGTGCAAATGGAATAGACAACAGGTGGAAATTATAGGCAATTAGCAAGACACCCCCAATAAAGGAGTGGTTCTGCAGGTGGTGACCACAGACCACTTCTGTTCCTATGCTTCCTGGCTGATGTTTTGGTCACTTTTGAATGCTGGCGGTGCTTTCACTCTAGTGGTTGCATGAGACAGAGTCTACAACACACACAAGTGGCTCAGGTAGTGCAGCTCATCCAGGATGGCACATCAATGCGAGCTGTGGCAAGAAGGTTTGCTGTGTCTGTCAGCATAGTGTCCAGAGCATGGAGGCACTACCAGGAGACAGGTCAGTACATCAGAAGATGTGGAGGAGGCCGTAGGAGGGCAACAACCCAGCAGGAGGAGCACTGCCAGAGCCCTGTAAAATGACCTCCAGCAGGCCACAAATGTGCATGTGTCTGCTCAAACGATCAGAAACAGACTCCATGAGGGTGGTATGAGGGCCCGACGTCCACAGGTGGGGGTTGTGCTTACAGCCCAACAACGTGCAGGACGTTTGGCATTTGCCAGAGAACACCAAGATTGGCAAATTCGCCACTGGCGCCCTGTGCTCTTCACAGATGAAAGCAGGTTCACACTGAGCACATGTGACAGACGTGACAGAGTCTGGAGACGCCGTGGAGAACGTTCTGCTGCCTGCAACATCCTCCAGCATGACCGGGTCAGTCATGGTGTGGGGTGGCATTTCTTTGGGTGGCCGCACAGCCCTCCATGTGCTCGCCAGAGGTAGCCTGACTGCCATTAGGTACCGAGATGAGATCCTCAGACCCTTGTGAGACCATATGCTGGTGCGGTTGGCCCTGGGTTCCTCCTAATGCAAGACAATGCTAGACCTCATGTGGCTGGAGTGTGTCAGCAGTTCATGCAAGAGGAAGGCATTGATGCTATGGACTGGCCCACACATTCTCCAGACCTGAATCCAATTAAGCACATCTGGGACATCATGTCTCGCTCCATCCACCAACGCCACGTTGCACCATAGACTGTCCAGGAGTTGGCGGATGCTTTAGTCCAGGTCTGGGAGGAGATCCCTCAGGAGACCATCCGCCACCTCATCAGGAGCATGCCCAGGCATTGTAGGGAGGTCATACAGGCACGTGGAGGTCACACACACTACTGAGCCTCATTTTGACTTGTTTTAAGGACATTACATCAAAGTTGGATCAGCCTGTAGTGTGGTTTTCCACTTTAATTTTGAGTGTGACTCCAAATCCAGACCTCCATGGGTTGATAAATTTGATTTCCATTGATAATTTTGTGTGTGATTTTGTTGTCAGCACATTCAACTGTGTAAAGAAAAAAGTATTTAATAAGAATATTTAGTTCATTCAGATCTAGGATGTGTTGTTTTAGTGTTCCCTTTATTTTTTTGAGCAGTGTATTATATATGGTCAAACTCATTTTAGACATTTTCTCTTACTACATGCCAGACATATTGTAATGCATCACTGTAGGACAAAGTACAATTTAGCAAAGAAGCATGTATTTCTTTGCCCTACTAGTCCTGGGGTGTAAAGGCATAATGTAGGCATAATGTACAGACAAGGGTGTGGTAGGATGGGAGTACAGTGGAAGTAAACCTATGCATTGCGTGACGATGAGAGAGGTTTCGTCTCTGGGGGCATCAATTCATCTGAGGTCTCAGCATGTGTGTGGGGTGGGACGAAAGAGCTAAGGCTTTTTGAGTGGGACTCGCCAAGACAGCAGTAGACAAGGCATATTGACAGAGTCATGAAGCAATCACAGGTGTTGATCAGGAGAGCTAAGACACGGGTAAATGGAGATGAATGTGCAGAGCGGGTCAGTTAGGTACATTCAGGACCTGAGTTCGAGGCTGGAGCCGACAGGTAAATGGAGATGAATGGGCAGAGCGGGTCAGTTAGGTACATACAGGACCTGAGTTCGAGGCTGGAGTCGACAGGTAAATGGAGATGAATGTGCAGAGCTGGTCAGTTAAGTACATACAGGACCTGAGTTCGAGGCTGGAGCCGACAGGTAAATGGAGATGAATGGGCAGAGCGGGTCAGTTAGGTACATACAGGACCTGAGTTCGAGGCTGGAGCCGACAGGTAAATGGAGATGAATGGGCAGAGCGGGTCAGTTAGGTACATACAGGACCTGAGTTCGAGGCTGGAGCCAACAGGTAAATGGAGATGAATGGGCAGAGCGGGTCAGTTAGGTACATACAGGACCTGAGTTCGAGGCTGGAGCCGACAGGTAAATGGAGATGAATGGGCAGAGCGGGTCAGTTAGGTACATACAGGACCTGAGTTCGAGGCTGGAGCCGACAGGTAAACAAAGTTAGGTATCGTGTTGAAACAGTCCAGGGGGCATCAGCTGTGTAGCCGAGTGATCATAGGGTCAAAAGAGCAGCAATAGGTGAGTCAGGATGCTGTTCGGTTGTCATTAGTAGCTGGGCGAACAGGACACTAGCTGGGCAAGCAGGGAACACGGCGTTCAGAAAAGCTAGCGGGCCGGAGCTAGTAGATGGTTCTGCGGCGATATCGTAACAGAATAGCCTGTTGAGACCACATCGGGTGATCAAGTCGGCAGTCCAGTCGTGATGGATCGTGTCGACAATAAAGGGTCCAGGCCAATTGGCAGAGGAGGTAACAAGCGAAGCGTCTGGACATGAAAACAGAACTAATAATGGCTGATTCGTGAGGCTACAGAGTGCTAGATAAAGGGGAAGTAATCAAGGTAGTGATGAAGTCCTGGTGAGCGTAATGATGGGTCACCAGGACAGGTGGTTAGTAAACAGGCAACGTCAAGCGCCGGAGCGGGAGAAGGCGTGACACACCACACAAGGGTGAACTCTATTTTCCTAATAAGTCATTGCTTATTGTGATAGTCACATTATGTGAGTTAGGATCTCATAGTAGGACATATCTCTATTTCACTGTCATGTGTTTCCTTGCTGGCCTTACTACCCACCACATACAAATGGGTATGAGGAAAATATGTATATACATAATGTTAAAAAAGCCATGTCTGTCCCATTAGGGTGTCTGTCTCAGGGCTGCGTTCAGTACATTTTCACATTCTGGAACGTTCAATTAAATGGGAAGATTGTGCGTGCATCAACAAACAAACAAAAAGTCCATCCTTTTGTAAGCTAAAGATGTATATACCACACTTATATAAACCCTTCAGTGGAAGTGTGTGTTTTAAAAAACAAACAAACATTTGACCAATTAGGGACATTTAGTTAGTCCCCATGAGGTCAAATGCTATTTCTAGGGGGTTTAGGGTTAAGGTTAGAATTAGGTTATGGGTTAGGGTTAGTTTTAGGGTTAAAGTAAGGTTTTTGGGTTAGGGAAAATAGGATTTTGAATGGGACTGAATTGTGTCCCCAAACAAGGTTAGCTGTACAAGACTGTGTGTGTGAATACTTTAGTGTATGGTGATGATGAACATAAAAGTCCTGGACAGAAGATTGCACAATGTTCTTTTCAGACAGCCTGTGGTGAGTCAGAACGCTCAGACGAGCTCCAGCTAGCAGTTTTCATCACGTAATAAATGTTACAAATGTTGTACCCTCATCTTGCTTCATTTGTTCTTATGTGTGGTTATGAAAAGAATTGACTTTATTTATTTATTTATTTATTTGCAGTGGTGTGTGTATTCATAGATGCCAAGAGAAGCCTGGCTTCCACAAACATTTGACCAATAACAATTATATTGTTTATTTACCATTTTTTTTTCGTCTCTGTGTGTAAAAAAAGGCTGGCCCTCTGACCTTCAATCAGGGTGCATGGGTGCATTCCAGAGCTCAGCCCACACACCTCCAATCAGAGCATGTTCACCTGCCGCCTCGAGAAGATGCAAGTTGTGTAGTGACGGGCTCTCACATGCTGTTTTCTATCTTGAAGGGTTGTGTGTCCATCATACAGTAACTACAACACCTATATAAACCCTTCAATGGAAGCAGCTGTGTGTGTGTGTGTGTGTGTGTTTGGTAATGGTTACAATTAAGTGTGCCTCTACATTATGTTCTGACCGGACAGCAAAACCAATCAGCATTAAGTACTAGCAGGTGAGGGCATTCACAACTGACTGCTCAGATGAGCTCCAGCTAGCAGTTTTTTTTACTGTGTTTTCATAATTTTCCTTAAATTCCCTGAATCTATCTCACCGGAGAAATCATCCAAGCGAGGGAAACAGTGCCCCTCTGTCTCAGTATGTGTAGCCCATGTATCTGATGCTGTCTGGACAGAAAGAGTATGACATGTTGCCGCTGTAGCATTTCATTGATTGATGCCAGCAAGCATTTGGCCACCCTTGAAAATAAAATAAAAAGTATAAAATAATTAGCCAATCCGCGTAGAGCTGAGCTCAACTGTACGTAGACAGGGGTGCATTCATTTTGCTTGAACTCTTCCTACTCTTCCTCTTCCTACTTTGCAGAATGTTTTCCTAAGACGTTCTTGTACATTCTTGAATTGACTTTGAGGTACGTTTTCTCCTGTTTGGTGGGTGTAGTGAGGTGTGGCTTGAAGCAATGAGTGACTTGCAGTGGCCATACTGACAGCTTTCCACAACCCAACCCAACCCCTCACAGTTTAACTGGTTGTTCAGTACAGCAACATTTCCGTTCAATTGAATGTTCCAGAATGTAAAAACTTATGTTTTTTATTTCAATTTGTACACACACACACAAATCAGTACCATAGACATTTAGCAACATTGATTGGACTAAATTGTTTTTGGTATCTTTTAAGTTTATTTTCAGTGTAATAAACTAAGCATTAAGCCTTGTCGACTTGATGTTCAAATGTTTAAGTTGAAATTGTGCTGAAATAGTGGAGACAGTGCTCCTGTTGTCTTTGTACTGACTTGCGGTAACTCTGGGGTTCTAAGTCAGTAGTTGTTTAGTAAACTGTCAGAAACACTGACTTGCGTGATAACTATAACTGTTTGCTACATGCAATATTTGCTTTGTGGACTTCATCTGACAGATGCTGCTCTCCGGTTTTGTGACGAAACAAACATTATGTGTAGTTGAATTTATTCTGCCACTGTGTGACTGTTGTGTTTTTGTTGTCACACCTTATTGTATATCACGGTGGCATATCAACGAATGGGTCATAGAGCAAACAATGCAATTATTACAACATAGGTTGTAATATGGCTTTTTTTACTGGCCTGGCTTCCCCAGTGATTTGACCCACACACTGCTACTGTTTATTTGTGGTAATAAAAATACTTCCTGTAGGTTGCTCAGATGCATCATAATGTTCTTGCCCTCTCTCAGCTGTGGGTGTTCCAATGTATACCAGCAGCTAGAAGCAAAAGCAAACATGAATGGGAGAGTCATAATCTACTGGCTTCAAAACATATTGTCAGTCTGTTTTGTTTGTTGTGCCATAGTTAGGCTATAATATCACATTTCAAACAATAATGACTGCCATGTTACATTCCTTACCTGGGACTAACCAACTAAATTGACTAATCTTAAGTGTAAATTGAGGGGAAAATGTCACCTTATAGTGAAAAGAAGAGAATTAGGAAAATGGAGGAGAGAAATTGGTACCAGAATATGTACCATAATCAATGCACACTTCATCCAGTGGTGAGTACAATACAGACCACTGTGCATAGTGTTTCACCACTGCAATGGGAGGAAATCCATTATAGGTACTGTACTAAGATCATGTTTACGGTGATGGATTCCGTGATATTAGAGTAGATGGTCATTCACTGTGTTAATAATTAATGGAACATTCTTCTACGGAGGGAATGACTCCGTCTGGACTCTGGACTGCATCTTAAGCTGCCCTGGTTTTTGTAAGGGCCACTAAACTACACACAAAAAATGGCTGTGTGTATAATGCAAACGTCTAGCAACCAAAAGGTTGTGTGTTTGAATCTCATTAATGGACAATTTTAGCTAATTAACAACTTTGCACCTACTTGGCATGTTAGCTAACACTAACCTTAACCTAACTCCTTTTTATTTAACCTTTATTTAACTAGGCTAGTCAGTTAAGAACAAATTCTTATTTACAAGGACTGCCTACGAAAAGGTCTCCTGCGGGGACAGGGCTGGGATTAAAAATAAATAAAAAATATAGAACATATAAGACAAAATACACATCATGACGAGAGAAACACCACAACACTACATACAGAGAGACACCACAACACTACATACAGAGAGACACCACAACACTACATACAGAGAGACACCACAACACTACATACAGAGAGACACCACAACACTACATACAGAGAGACACCACAACACTACATACAGAGAGACACCACAACACTACATACAGAGAGACACCACAACACTACATACAGAGAGACACCACAACACTACATACAGAGAGACACCACAACACTACATACAGAGAGACACCACAACACTACATACAGAGAGACACCACAACACTACATACAGAGAGACACCACAACACTACATACAGAGAGACACCACAACACTACACACAGAGAGACACCACAACACTACACACAGAGAGACACCACAACACTACATACAGAGATACACCACAACACTACATACAGAGAGACACCACAACACTACATACAGAGAGACACCACAACACTACATACAGAGAGACACCACAACACTACATACAGAGAGACACCACAACACTACATACAGAGAGACACCACAACACTACATACAGAGAGACACCACAACACTACATACAGAGAGACACCACAACACTACATACAGAGAGACACCACAACACTACATACAGAGAGACACCACAACACTACATACAGAGAGACACCACAACACTACATACAGAGAGACACCACAACACTACATACAGAGAGACACCACAACACTACATACAGAGAGACACCACAACACTACATACAGAGAGACACCACAACACTACATACAGAGAGACACCACAACACTACATACAGAGAGACACCACAACACTACACACAGAGAGACACCACAACACTACACACAGAGAGACACCACAACACTACATACAGAGAGACACCACAACACTACATACAGAGAGACACCACAACACTACATACAGAGAGACACCACAACACTACATACAGAGAGACACCACAACACTACATACAGAGAGACACCACAACACTACATACAGAGAGACACCACAACACTACATACAGAGAGACACCACAACACTACATACAGAGAGACACCACAACACTACATACAGAGAGACACCACAACACTACATACAGAGAGACACCACAACACTACATACAGAGAGACACCACAACACTACATACAGAGAGACACCACAACACTACATACAGAGAGACACCACAACACTACATACAGAGAGACACCACAACACTACATACAGAGACACAACACAACACTACATAAAGAGAGACACCACAACACTACATACAGAGAGACACCACAACACTACATACAGAGAGACACCACAACACTACATACAGAGAGACACCACAACACTACATACAGAGAAACACCACAACACTACATACAGAGAGACACCACAACACTACATACAGAGAGACACCACAACACTACATACAGAGAGACACCACAACACTACATACAGAGAGACACCACAACACTACATACAGAGAAACACCACAACACTACATACAGAGAGACACCACAACACTACATACAGAGAGACACCACAACACTACATACAGAGAGACACCACAACACTACATAAAGAGAGACACCACAACACTACATACAGAGAGACACCACAACACTACATACAGAGAGACACCACAACACTACATACAGAGAGACACCACAACACTACATACAGAGAGACACCACAACACTACATACAGAGAGACACCACAACACTACATACAGAGAGACACCACAACACTACATACAGAGAGACACCACAACACTACATACAGAGAGACACCACAACACTACATACAGAGAGACACCACAACACTACATACAGAGAGACACCACAACACTACATACAGAGACACCACAACACTACATACAGAGAGACACCACAACACTACATACAGAGAGACACCACAACACTACATACAGAGACACAACACAACACTACATACAGAGAGACACCACAACACTACATACAGAGAGACACCACAACACTACATACAGAGAGACACCACAACACTACATACAGAGACACCACAACACTACATACAGAGAGACACCACAACACTACATACAGAGAGACACCACAACACTACATACAGAGACACAACACAACACTACATACAGAGAGACACCACAACACTACATACAGAGACACCACAACACTACATACAGAGAGACACCACAACACTACATACAGAGAGACACCACAACACTACATACAGAGACACAACACAACACTACATACAGAGAGACACCACAACACTACATACAGAGAGACACCACAACACTACATACAGAGAGACACCACAACACTACATACAGAGAGACACCACAACACTACATACAGAGAAACACCACAACACTACATACAGAGAAACACCACAACACTACATACAGAGAGACACCACAACACTACATACAGAGAGACACCACAACACTACATACAGAGAGACACCACAACACTACATACAGAGAGACACCACAACACTACATACAGAGAGACACCACAACACTACATACAGAGAGACACCACAACACTACATACAGAGAGACACCACAACACTACATACAGAGAAACACCACAACACTACATACAGAGAAACACCACAACACTACATACAGAGAGACACCACAACACTACATACAGAGAGACACCACAACACTACATACAGAGAGACACCACAACACTACATACAGAGAGACACCACAACACTACATACAGAGAGACACCACAACACTACATACAGAGAGACACCACAACACTACATACAGAGACACCACAACACTACATACAGAGAGACACCACAACACTACATACAGAGAGACACCACAACACTACATACAGAGAGACACCACAACACTACATACAGAGAGACACCACAACACTACATACAGAGAGACACCACAACACTACATACAGAGAGACACCACAACACTACATACAGAGAGACACCACAACACTACATACAGAGAGACACCACAACACTACATACAGAGAGACACCACAACACTACATACAGAGAGACACCACAACACTACATACAGAGAGACACCACAACACTACATACAGAGAGACACCACAACACTACATACAGAGACACCACAACACTACACACAGCGACACCACAACACTACATACAGAGAGACACCACAACACTACATACAGAGACACCACAACACTACATACAGAGAGACAACACTACATAGAGAGAGACAAGACTACATACAGAGACACCACAACACTACATAAAGAGAGACACCACAACACTACATACAGAGAGACACCACAACACTACATACAGAGAGACACCACAACACTACATACAGAGAGACACCACAACACTACATACAGAGACACCACAACACTACACACAGAGACACCACAACACTACATACAGAGAGACACCACAACACTACATACAGAGAGACACCACAACACTACATACAGAGACACCACAACACTACATACAGAGACACCACAAGACTACATACAGAGAGACAACACTACATAGAGAGAGACAAGACTACATACAGAGACACCACAACACTACATAAAGAGAGACACCACAACACTACATACAGAGAGACACCACAACACTACATACAGAGAGACACCACAACACTACATACAGAGAGACACCACAACACTACATACAGAGAGACACCACAACACTACATAAAGAGAGACAACACTACACTACATACAGAGAGACAACACTACATACAGAGAGATCTAAGACAACAACATCAAATTGTATTTGTCACATACGCATGTTTATCAGATGTTATTGCAGGTGTAGCGAAATGCTTGTGCTTCTAGTTCCGACAGTACAGCAATATCTAACAAGTAATATCTTACAATTTCACAACAAATACCTAATGCTCACAAATCTAAGTAAAGGAATGGAATTAAGAATATATGGATGAGCAATGTCAGAGCAGCATAGACTATGATACAGTAGATAGAATACAGTATATACATATGAGATGAGTAAACATTATTAAACATTAAACATTGTAAACATTATTAAAGTGACTAGTGTCCCATTTATTAAAGTGGCCAAAGATTTCAAGTCTGTATTTGTAGGCTGCAGCCTCTCTGTGTTCGTAATGGCTATTTAACAGTCTGAGGCCTTGAGACAGAAACTGGTTTTCAGTCTCTCAGTTCCAGCTTTGATGCACCTGTACTGACCTCACCTTCTGGATGATAGAGGGGTGAACAGGCAGTGGCTCGGGTGGTTGTTGTCCTTGATGATCTTTTTGGCCTTCCTGTGACATCGGGTGCTGTAGGTGTCCTGGAGGGCAGGTAGTTTGCCCTCAGTGATGCGTTGTGCAGACCGCACCACCCTCTGGAAAGCCCTGAGTTGTGGGCAGTGCAGTTGCCATACCAGGCGGTGATACATCTCGACATAGCAAGGCAGCAACACATGACAACACAGAATGGTAGCAACACATGACAACAACATGGTAGCAACACAACATGGCAGCAGCACAACATGGTACCAGCACAAAACATGGTACAAACATTTGGTCACAGACAACAGCACAAAGGGCAAGAAGGCAGAGACAACAATACATCACGCAAGCAGCCACAACTGTCAGTAAGAGTGTCCATGATTGAGTCTTTGAATGAAGAGATTGAGATAAAACTGCCCAGTTTAAGTGTTTGTTGCAGGTCTCCTAACCCTAGCCTAGCTAACGTTAGCCACCTAGCTAATTGGAATTTGAAACATATCATACATTTTACAAATTTGTAACATATTGTATGAATTTCAATTGAATGATGAATGAATGATGGACATCCACAAACGAATACATCCCATAGGAAACGTAACATATCTTACTAATTGGAGTGTCCCGGATTTACATTTACTAGGATGTATTAACATGGCATAAGTCATTGCAAAATGTGTAGAATTTGGGGAATTTTTCACAAAAGGGCAATGCCACACTTTTTTTTGACGTTAGGTTCCACCTCCGAAGTATGATGCGGGATGCTAATACATATTCACAAATTGGGGGTGGGACTGGGAATGTTGTGGTGATTTCCACATGGATTGGAGAAATAACAAGTGCTGCTGACTGCTGCTAGCTAGCATACTAACCTTATCTAGCTAATGTTATCTGTTGTTGCTACACCGTATTCAAAAGATTAGTCGGCTGACTAAGCTATGGCTGGTTCTGGAGCTGGATTTGTCATAAGCATTTGGGGGAAACTTCACCACAGATGGATAGGGGAAACCAGTATCTTTGACTTTGCCATCTATTGTTATCTCAACTTTGGCATGTTGCATAAATTGCGGCCACGAATCTGCCATAGAAATAGAAAGAATGAGATGAAGCTCCGGTAATATGGATAGTCTAACTATTGAACGGTTTGGACAAGAGATGCGTTTTTCTACATTGTGATGGACACGGCGCAACCTTTGGTAAACTGCTGGTAGGCTATTTGGCTATGCTACAGCAATTCCAATTGCACGGGATGTGTGTGCTCTGCCTTTGTTTCTCTCTCTGTCCACCACCTAAACAGCTGTCCCTGCTTTGCATTCTGTCTCTGGCAGGGCCGGCTCTAGCCCTTTTGGGGCCCTAAGTGAGATTTTGTTGGGGGGGGTCCCCCCATCTCACGGCAAAACATTTAGTGGCCTCTCTTTTGAAGGCGGAGAGAACATTTTAGTTTTCAAGTTCATTTCCTGCAATTCTACACATTTTGCCATGGGGCAGAAAGAACATTTTGAAATTGTATAACAAATGGAGTACAATTCTACACATTTTACCATGGGGCGGAGGGAACATTTTGACATTTTATAACAAATGGAGTACAATTCTACACATTTTACCATGGGGCGGAGGGAACATTTTGACATTTTATAACAAATGGAGTACAATTCTACACATTTTACCATGGGGCGGAGGGAACATTTTGAAATTTTATAACAAATGGAATGCAATTCTACACATTTTACCATGGGGCGGAGGGAACATTTTGACATTTTATAACAAATGGAGTACAATTCTACGCATTTTGCCATGGGGCGGAGGGAACATTTTGAAATTTTATAACAAATGGAATGCAATTCTACACATTTTACCATGGGGCGGAGGGAACATTTTGACATTTTATAACAAATGGAGTACAATTCTACACATTTTACCATGGGGCGGAGGGAACATTTTGAAATTTTATAACAAATGGAATGCAATTCTACACATTTTACCATGGGGCGGAGGGAACATTTTGACATTTTATAACAAATGGAGTACAATTCTACACATTTTACCATGGGGCGGAGGGAACATTTTGACATTTTATAACAAATGGAGTACAATTCTACGCATTTTGCCATGGGGCGGAGGGAACATTTTGAAATTTTATAACAAATGGAATGCAATTCTACACATTTTACCATGGGGCGGAGGGAACATTTTGACATTTTATAACAAATGGAGTACAATTCTACACATTTTACCATGGGGCGGAGGGAACATTTTGAAATTTTATAACAAATGGAATGCAATTCTACACATTTTACCATGGGGCGGAGGGAACATTTTGACATTTTATAACAAATGGAGTACAATTCTACACATTTTACCATGGGGCGGAGGGAACATTTTGACATTTTATAACAAATGGAGTACAATTCTACACATTTTACCATGGGGCGGAGGGAACATTTTGACATTTTATAACAAATGGAGTACAATTCTACACATTTTACCATGGGGCGGAGGGAACATTTTGAAATTTTATAACAAATGGAGTACAATTCTACTCATTTTGCCATGGGGCGGAGGGAACATTTTGACATTTTATAACAAATGGAATGCAATTCTACACATTTTACCATGGGGCGGAGGGAACATTTTGACATTTTATAACAAATGGAATGCAATTCTACTCATTTTGCCATGGGGCGGGGAGAACATTTAGACATTTTATAACAAATGGAATGCAATTCTACTCATTTTGCCACGGGGCAGAGAGAACATTTTGAAATTTTATAACAAATGGAATGCAATTGTACACATTTTACCATGGGGCTTAGAGAACATTTTGAAATGTTATAACAAATGGAATGCAATTGTACACATTTTACCATGGGGCTGAGAGAACATTTTGAAATTTTATAACAAATGGAATGCAATTGTACACATTTTACCATGGGGCTGAGAGAACATTTTGAAATTTTATAACAAATGGAATGCAATTCTACTCATTTTGCCATGGGGCGGAGGGAACATTTTGAAATTTTATAACAAATGGAGTACAATTCTACTCATTTTGCCATAAGGCAGAGATACAAAATTGCAGTTTTACAGCTAATTTCCTGCAATTTTGCGGAGAGACATTTTTAGCAGTTTTAAATACCCAGTTTTAGCAAAAATTCACTTTTTTTCAGCTGAAAGACAATGCTCATAGCTTACCCATGATGTTGCACAACAATTTAAGTCAATAAGTTGTCGTTTTAGTAAAGATATGATATATTTGGGGTTGAAGTGGTAAATCCGAAGTGATAAATTCACTTCGGATTTCACTTCGGACTCCTCCCATCATAGGGGAAACACGCCATTGACACAGAAAATATCTGAATGTATCACTTCGGATTTCACACTTCAACCCCAAATATATCATACCTTGACTAAAACGATAACTTATTGACTGATTAGCTGTAAAACTGCCATTTTTCAGTCTATGTTTCTTTCAGGGCTGGATTTTACTTGAATGTTACCACCCACCAGCATGGCATTGTTTATTAATCAGAAACACCGGCAAAGTTCTTCCTCTTGGCGAGTATCGACTGGTCTGAGCATTATAATCAATCATCTCTAGAAGCTACAGAAGTTCATCGCTGACCAAAGTACTGCAGGCATTGTTAGCAGAAAACAGGATCCCCCATTATAGTGAATAGGAAAATGGCAATGCATATATAATTAAAAAATCTAAGACAATCATGGTAACCAATAATTGCTTCTAATATACCAGATTTATGTCCTTGAACTGATTATTTTCACAGAAGGATAATTTAGTCGATCAATCAATCAATACATGTATTTATGAAGCCCTTCTTACATCAGTCACAAAGTGCTGTACAGAAACCCATCCTAAAACCCCAAACAGCAAGCAATGCAGGTGTAGTTGATACTAGACCCCAGTCGGTCTTCAACTTAAGTTACTCAATAAGAGGGGCAGCACTGAGCTAGCCTGCATCGTCACTTCTTGGAGTAGCTCAAACTGGGCATGTTATGTCTCCATCTTAAAAGGAACATTTATAACATTCATAAATGGCCGTGTGCAGTGAAGGAGATATTTGTGGGCTATACTCAGCCTTGTCTCAGAGTAAGTAAGTAGTAGCCTGTTGATACACCACCAGTCAAAAGTTTTAAAATACCCACTCATTCAAGGTTTTAAAATACCCACTCATTCAAGGTTTTAAAATACCCACTCATTCAAGGTTTTAAAATACCCACTCATTCAAGGTTTTAAAATACCCACTCATTCAAGGTTTTAAAATACCCACTCATTCAAGGTTTTTCTTCTTCTTTAACTACTTTCTACATTGTAGAATAATAGTGAAGACATCAAAACTATGAAATAACACATGGCATCATGTAGTAACCAAAAAAGTGTTAAACAAATCAAAATATATTTTATATTTGAGATTCTTCAAATAGCCACACTTTGCCTTGATGACAGCTTTGCACACTCTTGGCATTCTCTCAACCAGCCTCATGAGGTAGTCTGCCTCAGGACCTCAGGACGACCATGCCTCAGGACGACCATGCCTCAGGACTACCCGGCCTGATGACTCCTTGCTGTCCCCGTCCCCAGTCCACCTGGTCGTGCTGCTGATGCAGTTTCTGCTGTTTTGCCTGTGGCTATGGAATCCTCACCTGTTCACCAGCCGTGCTACGTTGTTATGCTCCTGCTCCAGTTTAAACTGTTCTGCCTGCGGCGATGAAACCCTGACCAGTTCACCGGAGGTGCTACCTTGTCCCAGACCTGCTGTTTTCGACCCTCTCTTAACATTTAGCTAATTGTCTGTTTATTTTGTTAGGAGTATTAGTGTGCAGGGTTTGTGCATTTACATTTTATTCCAACTCATAACTGTCTGGTTGGAGACAACTACACTGACTAAGTGCAAGTTTAAGTTGAGGGAAAGTGTTACCTTAAAGAAAGGACAATGAGGAAATGGAAGAGAGAAAGGCTGAGTAATGAAAGCATGGCAGGTTATACCACATAATCAATGCACAGTTCACCCATGCAGTGAGCAGGTGTGTACAATACAGACCACTGTGCATAGTGTTTCACCACTGCAATGGGAGGAAATCCATTATAGGTACTGTATTAAGATCATGTTTGCGGTGATGGATTCCGTGATATTAGAGTATGATGGTCATTCACTGTGTTAATAATTAATGGAACATTCTTCTGCGGAGGGAATGACTCCGTCTGGACTCTGGACTGCATCTTAAGCTGCCCTGGTTTTTGTAAGGGCCACAAGAACTTTATGGGAAAACAAGTTATGCACTCAAGCATGAGATAAGCAAACAGTTAGCAGGACAGATATGATTGTTAGTTGCTTCAAGATGTAGTTAGGCTAAATGTTTTGGATCAATGATGGAGCATTAAATTATTTCATATTTTCTTTCCAACGAGATAGGTCCCTAAAACCCACTGTCCCCACTTTTACAGTGTTGGAAAAAGTGTCCAATTGCCATACTTGAGTAAAAGTACAGATACCTTAATAGAAAGTTACTCAAGTAAAAGTGAAAGTCTAAAAGTATTTGCTTCTAAATATTCTTAAGTATCAAACGTAAATGGAATTGGTAAAATATACTTAAGTACCAACAGTAAAAGTATAAATCATTTCAAATTCCTTATATTAAGCAAAGTGGATGGCACCATTTTCTTGTTTTTTAAATGTACAAATAGCCAGGGGTACACTCCAACACTCAGACATAATTTACATGTGTGTTTAGTGAGTCTGCCAGATCAGAGGCAGTAGGGATGACCATGTGTTCACTTGATAAGTGCTTGAATTGGACGATGTCCCGCTCCTGCTAAGCACTCAACATGCAAGGAGTACTTTTGGGTGTCAGGAAAAATATATGGAGTAAAAAGTACATGATTTTCTTTAGGAATGTAGTGAAGTAAAAGTTGTTAAAATATAAATAGTAAAGTAAAGTACAGCTACCACAAAAAAAAATACTTAAGTAGTACTTTAAAGTATTGTTACTTAAGTACTTTACCCAACTGCTGTACTGTCCACATTTGACTTGAGCACTACACTAAACTACACGAAAAATATAAGTATTGTTGTAGGAACTGTCTTCATTAGCATTTGTAGTATTGTGTTGTTCAAGGGGAGCGTGATATTTCAGTCATTTTTATGTCAGACCTGTCGGGACTCGCCTGTTTTTCACGAGAGAGCGCGCTCATCTTTTCTACCTCGCTCACAGCCTGGTCTCATAGACTAGACATAACATAGTAAATGTAAATCCGAGGCGCTAAAATTAGTATGATATGTTACGTTTGGTATGGTTCCAAAAGACAGATGGTTACTTAAAACCTCTTAAGGATCTGCTTCTTTTTTTTTCACCTGAAATGACATACTCAAATCTAACTGCCTGTAGCTCAGGCCCTGAAGCAAGGCTATACATATTCTTGGGGCCATTTGAAAGGAAACACTTTGAAGTTTGTACATGAAAGGAATGTAGGAGAATATAACACAATAGATCTGGTAAAAGATAATACAAAGAAAAAAACAATCGTTCTTTTGTATTTTTTTGCACCATCATCTTTGAAATGCAAGAGAAAGGCCATAATGTATTATTCCAGCCCAGGTGCAATATACATTTTGGCCACTAGATGGCAGCAGTATATGTGCAAAGTTTTAGACTAATCCAATGAGCCATTGCATTTCTGTTCAAAATGTTGTATCAAGACTGTCCAAAAAATGCCTAATTTGTTTATTAAAAACTATGTTCAAAATTGTGCACTCTCCTCAAAAAATAGCATGGTATTATTTCACTGTAATAGCTACTGTAAATTAGAAAGTGCAGTTAGATTAACAAGAATTTAAGCTTTCTGGCAATCTCAGATATGTCTATGTCCTGGGACATTTTCTTGTTACTTACAGCCTTATGCTAATCGCATTAGCCTATGTTAGCTCAACCGTCCTGTAGAAGGGACACCGATCCCGAAGTTAAGGCAAAAACGTAAGTAGGTTGGTTGGTTAGGGTTGATGGGTGGGCCTATAACCCAAAGGTTGAGAGTTCAAATCTCATCATGGACAACCTTAGCATTTTAGCTAATTAGCAACTTTAACTACTTACTACTTTCTTGCTACTTTGCAACTACTTAACATGTTAGCTAACCCCTAACTTTAACCCTTAACCTAACTCCTGAACTTTACCCTAACCTTAACCCTAACCCCTAGCCAACATATCACATGTTTTGCACAGTGGAGGCTGGTGAGAGGAGCTATAGGAGGACGAGCTCATTGTAATGTTTCAAATGGAATAAATGGAACGGTATCTCAAACATCATACATATGGAATCCACCTTTGACTCCATTCAATGTCTTCTATTCCAGCCATTACAATGATCCCATCCTCCTATAGCTCCTCCCACCAGTTTTAAAGCACGTTTTACAAATTTGCTACATATTGTACACTTTGCAAATAGTAACATATAAACGAAATTGTAATTCATAGCATAATATACAAAATGGGTGATGGACATCCACAAATTAATACATACCATACAAAATGTAAGATATTATACTAAAAGGAATTGCTCGGAATATATGTACAGAATAATACGAAATGCTCAGAGACCAGGTTGCTCAATCAGGGAGAATAATCTGGCATGCTGACGGAGCCATAGCAGCAGCGGTATCTATTCAGGTCCTTCACCGCGGGATCTGAGCGCCTTAACTTTTCCCAACAATATATCCAACAACAACAGTCCCTTTCAACGGATCCGACAGAGACAGAAGGGGGAACAAGGACAGCCGTTTAGCCACTGCCTCTTTGTGGAAAGCGCTTGGCTGTGGGTTTGTACTGTGTTTGAACCAAAGAGCAACCAGACCTGGGCAGTCTCTTGTACACACTCGAGAAAGAACACCTTTCACCTTTAAAGGTAGGTTTAGTCTCTGATTAATATATTTTTTAAGGTATATTTTTGTTACATTTGTCATAAATGTATAATGGGCATAATGAATTTGAGCCTTGATACGTGTGAACAAATTATAAACTCTCACAAATGCTAAACTACTGCGTGCATTTATTTCTGCCCATATGCACCAGACAGGTGACTGATAGGGGACAGAAGTAGAGTAGCTGTTTCCTGTTTCGAGTTACGCAATAGTTTATAACTTTAACTTGTTTGCCAACAGTTGAGGTATTAGGTATGACATTTTATAATAATTCGTTTTTTAAATGTGTTTTAAATGCAACTTTTATTTAACTAGGCAAGCCAGTAAGAACAAATTATTATTTACAATCACGGCCAAACCCGGACGACGCTCGGGCCATTTGTGCTCGGCCCTATGGGACTCCCAATCACGGCCGGATGTGACACAGTCCACAACGTTACACCCTTCACTACTGAAGTTTGTCAATATGTCAGGGTATAAACTATTTGGACAAAGAAATGCATTAAACTACACAGGAAGGTTTTTTCTGCAGTTGCACCACTCACAGACATGCAAACAGACATGTCTCTTATTAGAGATGTGTCTAAATATGAATGCCATTGGTGTAGCCGCAGCATGTGCAGATGTGTTAACCAATGGAGCCTCTTGCCTCAGGGGGTAGATATGTGAAACATCTGTGACATGCATTATGTGACATGCTGTGACTAATCTGCTACACAACCAGCACTCTGACTAATGACACTCCTGGACACACCCACCGTAGTGGGGAAATCCGATCCTCAAAAGAATTGACTAGCAACATTGCAACATTTACAGAACAAGATTGTACAACTGCCAATGTTCTTGTGATGGTAGACCTGGGTTAGTTGTATTTGTGTGTGTGGACATGTTTAACTACACGTGTGGGGACCAGAAGTCCCCACAACAGTAGCACACAAACCAACATTTGACCAACGGTGGACATTTTTCCACCCCCTACAAGGAAAAAGGCTATTTCTAAGGGTTTTAGGGTTAGAATTAGAGTTGAGGGTTAAAGATTATGTTCGGGTTAGGTTTAGAGGTTAGGGAAAGTAGGATTTTGAATGGAATCAATTGTGTTAGTAAAACAAGACTGTTTGTGTGAATTGAACAATATGTGTTTTTCACAATTTGTACCGCTATTTCCCCTGTCCACACAGGATTTGGTATTCTGTGAGGATCTCTTTTTGTGTGGTTTTGTTAGGTCCAGACGAGCTGAAGTCGACACTCCTGCACCCCACTGAAAGCCTTTCATGCCCTCACATTACCATCACTATGGCTGTGACAGAGTTACTGCTGCGCAGACCGTAGCTCACATCACGCTCTTTAAACATACCTTTCTCTAGCTCTTCTCTTTCTTTCTCTCCCTCAAAATATGTCCCCCCTCTCCAGTGTTTCTCTCGCTTTCTCTCTTGCTCTCTCTCTCTCTCTCTCTCTCTCTCTCTCTCTCAGATGGGCCAAAGCAGTCAGCGGGCCAGTGCCTGCGCCTTTTCCCCATGCTATCCATCTTACCATAGACCCCCCCCCCCGCCCCTCTCTCTCTCTCTCTCAGGTCCGTGCCATCCATCTTACCATAGACCACCCTCCTCACTCTCTCTCGCTCTCTTTCTCTCTCCTCCCTCTCTCTCTCTCTCTCTCAGGTCCGTGCCATCCATCTTACCATGGACTCCCTGCTGACAGAGGCCTGTAGAGAGATCAGAAGCCTGTGCTGGAGACTGGCTCAATCACACAGCCATCTATCCTCTGAACACAAAGTAGGCCTAACACGTAGCCTGGGTCTATGAGTGCCTCCTGCCTTCTCTCTACCGGACTGGGTCTATGAGTGCCTCCTGCCTTCTCTCTACCGGACTGGGTCTATGAGTGCCTCCTGCCTTCTCTCTACCGGACTGGGTCTATGAGTGTCTCCTGCCTTCTCTCTACCGGACTGGGTCTATGAGTGTCTCCTGCCTTCTCTCTACCGGACTGGGTCTATGAGTGCCTCCTGCCTTCTCTCTACCGGACTGGGTCTATGAGTGTCTCCTGCCTTCTCTCTACCGGACTGGGTCTATGAGTGCCTCCTGCCTTCTCTCTACCGGACTGGGTCTATGAGTGTCTCCTGCCTTCTCTCTACCGGACTGGATTTAACACAAACTGGACTGGATTTAACACAGACTGGACTGGATTTCCTTTTAAGAGCCATTTAAGGAACTAAATAACATTTTGACAAGGAATAAGCCATGTATCCTCTAGTGGTCATAAGTTTATTTTGGCTCCTCCCTCTCGCTCTGACGCTGGACGCCCATTCGCCACTGGACTGCGTTCCACGTAAAACTGTACCCTATCATAGTAAGTACTGCTCTTGCATTTAAGTGCATCCATCAATATTTATTCACTGCTTCTGTCTATACTGTTTGTGAATATATCTACATATTATATTACTGCTACAGCTACAACCAGGTGTCATTTGGATTAGGGGAAGGTTTATGTAACTGTCATATGTGTCAAAAACTAGTTTACATAACTATCATCCGGTGTAACTGCAGGTGTCTTTGTGAGTAACTATTGGTGTCACTCCGTACGACTTCCTGTATCATTCAATGTCACTCATTCTGCTGTACTAGGAGAGAATGGTCGTATGTTCGGTGAAGAGGGTGTGTGGAACTACTCCACCATGCTGCTGAGAGAGGACCTGGGTCTGTTGCTGCTGGGAGCCAGGGAGAACATCTACGCCCTGGACATCAACAACATCTCCAACAAGAAGTCCTCCGTAAGAACACTGAAGTATTACAGTTTAACAGATTGTTTTGGCTCTTACACTGACAGCTATGAAATGATGTCCTGGAAGACTCATGTCTCATGTTCAACATGCCTTTGCAGCAGCGACTCTTCCTGGTGTTGGGTTCTAAATGAAGAGTAAAAACTCTTGGACGATTAGAAAATCTCAAACCAAGTTTATTCACCCAATGGGTCACACAGCTGCATAAGACCAAGACATTCACACGAGCATTGGTATTTAACCCTTCCTCCTATGCTGAGTCTCCTGATAAACATCTGAACAGCCAATGCATCTCTGTTGCTAGACAGAACTTTAGTGATATATGTTCTTCCTCACTTCATCTGATCTGACCTCGACCCAAATTCCTCACTCTTCCCCAACTGTCGGCTGTCCTTTTGACTTGTACCAGATTGTGGCCCTTCTCCTTTCCATAGGAGCCCCGGTGTCTAACAATAACATATTCTGACAGTTTAAACACTTTTAAAAACATTACAATACAGTCACAGATTTCACAACACACTGTGTGCCCTCAGGCCCCTACTCCACCACTACCATATATCTACAGTACAAAGTGTGTATAAATGTGTCTGTGCCTATGTTTGTGTGGCTTCACAGTCACAGCTGTTCTATAAGGTGTATTTTTATCTGTTTTTTAAAATCTAATTGTACTGCTTGCGTCAGTTACTTGATGTGGAATAGAGTTCCATGTAGTCATGGCTCTATGTAGTACTGTGCGCCTCTCATAGTCTGTTCTGGACTTGGGGACTGTGAAGAGACTTCTTGTGGGGTATGCATGGGTGGCCGAGCTATGCACCAGTAGTTCAAACAGACAGCTCGGTGCATTCAACATGTCAATACCTCTCGTAAAGTGTTAATCTTCCAACTTTATCTTCCATGTATTTTTCAGGTAAGTTGGAAAGTGACAGAGAAGCAGCAGAAGGAGTGCAGCTCCAAGGGGAAAAATCAGGTCGGTCCAGACCAGTCAGTGAACTGATGCTTTCTCTGCACATTTCATGGTGCTTTCCCGTTTCATTTGTATATACATATGTGCATTCTATGCAGATAGCTAAATAAGTAGATACTGTGTTGCAGATAGAGTGTCAGAATTACATCAGGGTCCTGCATACGATGGAGGATGGTAGGATGTATGTGTGTGGGACTAAGGCCTTCAACCCAGAGTGTGACTACATGGTGAGTCAATGGAACACACAACACTCCTTATGATCAACTCCGGTCATAACCTGTAATAGTAGATATCATTCACAAGTGTACCGCTCATCTCTGTCGTTTCAGTCGTACAAAGACGGAGAGTTGACTCTGGAAAACAAGGCAGAGGATGGCAAAGGGAAGTGTCCCTTCGATCCATTCCAGAGATTCTCTTCCATCATGATCGGTGAGTAACTACTCCGGAATTCTGTCAGGAATCCGGGAATATCAATCTCCTTAAAGTCAGAAAAGGCTAGGTTAAGTGATGCAGGTCTGATATTCCTGATCTGATGGCTTGTTTGAGTTGAACCCTCTAGACCCACAATGCTCTCAGGTGAGGACCTGTGCTCAGGTCATGTCTAGATGGGATACAGCTTTTGTCAATTTGACGTTAAAAGTGTTCTCACTTTGTTAGCTAACCCAAACCCTTTTCCTAAACTTAACCTTCTCCTCAAACCTGCTATGTGAATTATTCTTACCTGCTGCATAAGTTCTCCCAACCTGCTACAAAAAGTATGTTTTTGACAAAAGCTATATCTCTTCTAGACAAAACCCTCTATTCAGCCACATCAATGAACTTCCTGGGTTCTGAGCCTGTGGTGATGCGCAGCTCTCCCTCCTCCATACGCACAGAGTTCAAGAGCTCCTGGCTACACGGTAAGACAGTCTTCTTTCAACTCCCTTTTCTTTATTTTTCAACAAGAGGTTAAGTCTTTATAGCCTGGTCCCCAATCTGTCTGTGCCGTCTTGCCAACTCTTATAATGGAAACATAAGGAGTTGGCAAGACAGCACAAACAGATCCTAGAACAGGTTGAAGTCTTTAGGTTGATGTCTACTACATTTGTCTTTGTCAGAGCCCAACTTCATCTCCATGGCCCAGATGCCAGAGAGTAGGAACAGCTTAACTGGTGACGATGACAAGGTCTACCTGTTCTTCACTGAGACCGCTGTGGAGTACGACTTCTACAGCAAACTGGTGGTGTCCCGCGTAGCACGTGTCTGCAAGGTGTGTGTCCCACGGTGGCATTGAGAATTACTTCTCTCCTTAAAGGGGTTTTGGGTGCTTGTATTCTATGAAGATATACCCTTATTGTCTAATTGCAGCTTCATGTAAATCTCTGTCTCTGTGTCTCAGGGGGACCTTGGGGGCCAGAGGACCCTGCAGAAGAAGTGGACGTCGTTTCTAAAGGCCCGTGTGGACTGTCCTGTTCTGGAATCCCAGCTACCCTACATCATACAGGACACCTACCGCTGGTGTGAGGAGGGAGACTGGAGAAGCTGTGTGTTCTATGCTGTATTCACATCACAGTCGTAAGTTGAACTCTGAAGTGTGTGTATGAGTGTGTGTGTTTTGCTTATGTTGAGCACCACCACGGATGGACCTGACTGTTTTAGTTTGTGTGTGTGGACCTCTCTGCAGTGTGTGTCTCTAATGCTCTGTGTGGTTGTATTCCAGGGACAGGGTGGACCTCTCTGCAGTGTGTGTCTCTAATGCTCTGTGTGGTTGTATTCCAGGGACAGGGTGGACCTCTCTGCAGTGTGTGTCTCTAATGCTCTGTGTGGTTGTATTCCAGGGACAGGGTGGACCTCTCTGCAGTGTGTGTCTCTAATGCTCTGTGTGGTTGTATTCCAGGGAAAGGGTGGACCTCTCTGCAGTGTGTGTCTCTAATGCTCTGTGTGGTTGTATTCCAGGGACAGGGTGGACCTCTCTGCAGTGTGTGCATACAGGGTGTTGGACATCGGCAGGGTGTTCTCCGAGGGGAAGTACAAGACCCCGGTAACCGTGGAAACGTCCTTTGTGAAGTGGGTGATGTACAGTGGTGCCGTGCCCTCCCCCAGACCTGGAGCTGTGAGTCAGACTGACTCTTCTTTTCCTTTTGTCTTCTCTCTCTCTCTCTTCCTGTAACATTTCTTTCATTATGATTTTTATTCACAGTCTATCCCTTCAGATTATCTATAGATTTTCAACAGACCAACCTAACCTTGAAAGTTTCCTGATTAAAGTTGTACGTTCTTCCAGGCTTGAATAAACCCTCCCTCCTCTCCCACTCCCCTTTCCAGTGTATAGATGACGAGGCTCGTAACCAGGGAATCAGTCAAACTCTGGACCTGCCAGACCGGACCCTGCAGTTCATTAGAGACCGGCCCCTCATGGACCAGGCTGTTCTGCCCATGGGAGAGCGCCCCTTGCTGGTCAGGAGAGGCACTGCCTTCACACGCATCATAGTACACAGAACACAGGCCCTGGACGGGAAGAAATACCATGTCATGTTCATAGGCACAGGTGTGTGTTTAATAACTCTGAACCGCTGTGTATGGCTTAGTTGCCCACATACAGTATCAGCACTGATGTGTGTTTAATAACTCTGAATCGCTGTGTATGGCTTAGTTGCCCACATACAGTATCAGCACTGATGTGTGTTTAATAACTCTGAATCGCTGTGTATGGCTTAGTTGCCCACATACAGTATCAGCACTGATGTGTGTTTAATAACTCTGAATCGCTGTGTATGGCTTAGTTGCCCACATACAGTATCAGCACTGATGTGTGTTTAATAACTCTGAATCGCTGTGTATGGCTTAGTTGCCCACATACAGTATCAGCACTGATGTGTGTTTAATAACTCTGAATCGCTGTGTATGGCTTAGTTGCCCACATACAGTATCAGCACTGATGTGTGTTTAATAACTCTGAATCGCTGTGTATGGCTTAGTTGCCCACATACAGTATCAGCACTGATGTGTGTTTAATAACTCTGAATCGCTGTGTATGGCTTAGTTGCCCACATACAGTATCAGCACTGATGTGTGTTTCGTGTCTCAGAGGTTGGCAGCGTGTTGAAAGCGCTTAACTACGATAAGGAGATGTTCATCATCGAGGAAGTGCAGCTCTTCCAGCCCCGTGAGCCAATCAAAGTCCTCCGTTTCTCCAACACAACGGTAACGTAAAGCTCTATTTCTTGTCTGTCGGCAGCTGAAATCTGCTGTACAGTATGTATGGCAGTGTAAAGGGTGTGTGTAACGTACGTGTGTGTGTGTGTGTGTGTGTGTGTGTGTGTGTGTGTGTGTGTGTGTGTGTGTGTGTGTGTGTGTGTGTAGGGTCAGCTGTACGCAGGCTCTGAGTACGGTGCTGTTCAGATGCCGTTTAGTAGCTGTGGTCGTTCTCGCACCTGTGTGGACTGTGTCCTGGCCAGAGACCCTTACTGTGTCTGGGACAGAACTACAGCCCAGTGTATCTCCCTGTCTACAGCTAACACAGACAGGTATGGTGCTGCATAAACCAATTGTACAGAGATCTGATGTACTGTTGGCTAACTCTGTCCCTGAACACCTTCCCGTTTCTGTCTCAGTGAACTGATCCAAAGTTTATGGGTTGGAGACTTCTCTCTCTGCCCCACCTCAGGTGAGTGCATGTGTGTCTATTCTATCTTTTCTGTGTGTGTCTGTCTGTGTGTTTTCTAACCAATACATTCTCTTCCAGACCCTGTGAAGACTGTTAATCAGACCATGTGGCTGGGTGGCAACGTGAAGCTCCAGTGCCCCCCCACTTCCAACCTGGCAGAGACCCACTGGGTGAAAGACTCCCTGCCCCTGCCCTCCTCGCCTCGCAACCAGATCCTCCGAGACAGCCTCCTTATCCTCAACGCCTCTGCCTCTGACACTGGCCGCTACCGCTGTCTGTCCTTGGAGCGTTCCCACAGCGGGAAGTACACCACCACCGTGGCTGAGTACCAGCTTAGAGTAGGTCTAGAAGGGCTCTCACTCAGACCTGAAGCCCGGACCGAGGGCCCTTCCCTGGCAGTGCTGCAGGTGTCAGTGGCCTTCCTAGCGATTCTGCTGGCTGTCCTGCTGTGGTGGAACCTGTACAAGGGACACCTGCCCCTGCCTGGGCCCTGTGGGAGAGTGATAGGAGCAGGGAGAGGGCAGAACCAAGGTGCCCCAGAGGAGGGGGCTGCTCACATTGCCGTCGCCCACCTAGAGGTCTCAGAGCCTGGGGAGGCGGAGAGCAAGGCCCTGGTGTCTGGAGAAGGAAATTGCACCAGTAATAACAACCACTCTACTGGGGAAGTGGCATTAGGAGGGGATGAGGAGGGGGAGGGGGAAGCCAGAGTTACTTTCCCCTCATTGCAGTTTATTGATGATGAATCAGAGATATGATCTTACCGCCAATGGTATTTCAGTTTGCTTTATTTTTTGACTGTACGCAGTCAGTATTCAACGGGACTGAACAGTATGCAGCAGATAAACTGTGACTAGATCGGACCAACACACCTGTAATGTTTTGTACAAAGCGCTTGGAAGAGAACTGTATTGTTTGTGAAACTATGTTTGCGTTCTGCTGACGTGACATCATTGACTGGGTCATCGACTGACAGATTGCTATAACATATATGGTTAGCTGATATGTTAAATACCTATCCGAGCGTTGTAAGATCTGACAGGCGTCAGCAACGCCTGAGCAGAGGAACACACCCTATGATTCTGTTACCAGCCAATCAGACCCAGCTTTTCCTGCTCTAGTGCTGGATTGGTCAAGTTGAACTGTGGTGGTGGGGACTGGTTATCAAACTTGTTTTAGATTTACGAGCACCTAAAGCATTAGAAACTTGTGTGACCCACTCAAATGAACAACCATCTCTGCCGGGTATCCAGGACCCACCTCTAACAAGCACTGAGAGAGAACTACAAGGATAGGTAGGAATTATCCTAATTAAATTAATAGGATTGATATGACAATGTTTTACTCTTATTTTTCTCTTCCACTTTATTCCAGAATGTTTTGTTATGTGGTCCCTCTCTCTCGTGCCATTTCTAACCTGTCGAAGTACGTGCCTTCTCAGGATCCTGTTAACTGTATCGTGTCAGTGTTGTCTTTATTAAAACTCTTTCTACTTTCATTGTTTTTGGTGTCACCAATGTGTGTATATAGAATAGCCAATAGGCTTGACAGGTTTCCACCTGGGGCAGGAGTGGACTTGCTAACATTGGGGGTTAATTAGTCTTAAATGGAACAGCTGTGGATAGGTCAACGTTACAGTTAGGGATGGATTCAATCTGTATCGCTGAAGTTCAGCGCTATAGTGGCCAAATCTTCAATTGAGAAAACATATGCAGAGTTTATGGTGAATGAGATTACAGATGGAATCCTGCCCGTAGCCAATGGTAAAGGAGATACTTTACTCAGTGATTTGTTGACATCCTGACTGAGGCATACTTAATGCCACTGAGGAAAATGTAAGTTAAGATGTTTCTTTGATTGAATGATTTATTAGACAGTTTTACCTCACAGCTCTGATTGCATCAAATGGAAGCCAGCTAGGAAAATAATCTTTAATATGTCATTTCAGAGACAGGTACAGTTGAAGTCAGAAGTTTATATAAGTTTATATATACACTTAGGTTTGAGTCATTAAAACTCAACAAATTTCTTGTTAACAAACTATAGTTTTGGCAAGTCGGTTAGGATATCTACTTTGTGCATGACAAGTAATTTTTCCAACAATTGTTTACAGACAGATTATTTCACTTATAATTCACTGTATCACAATTCCAGTGGGTCAGAAGTTTACATACACTAAATTGACTGTGCCTTTAAACAGGTAGGAAAATTCCAGAAAACGATGTCATGGCTTTAGAAGCTTCTGATAGGCTAATTGACATCATTTGAGTCAATTGGAGCTGTACCTGTGGATGTATTTCAAGGCCTACCATCAAACTCAGTGCCTCTTTGCTTGACATCATGGGAAAATCAAAAGAAATCACACAAAAAAAATTATAATAATTATAGACCTCCACAAGTCTGATTCATCCTTGGGAGCAATTTCCAAACGCCTGAAGGTACCACGTTCATCTGTACAAACAATAGTACACAAGTATAAACACCATGGGACCACGCAGCCGTCATACCACTCAGGAAGGAGACGCATTCTGGCTCCTAGAGATGGACATACTCCGGTGCGAAAAGTGCAAATCAATCCCAGAACAACAGTAAAGGACCTTGTGAAGATGCTGGAGGAAACAGGTACAAAAGTATCTATATCCTCATAACCTGAAAGGCCGCTCAGCAAGGAAGAAGCCACTGCTCCAAAACCGCCATAAAAAAGCCAGACTACAGTTTGCAACTGCACATGGGGACAAAGATCGTACTTTTTGGAGGAATGTCCTCTGGTCTGATGAAACCAAAATAGAACTGTTTGGCCATAATGACCATCGTTATGTTTGGAGGGAAAAGGGGGAGGCTTGCAAGCCGAAGAACACCATCCCAACAGTGAAGCACGGGGGTGGCAGCATCATGTTATGGGTGTGCTTGCTGCAGGAGGGACTGGTGCACTTCCCAAAATAGATGGCTTCATGAGGAAAGAAGGAAAATGATGTGGATATATTGAACATCTCTAGACATCAGTCAGGAAGTTAAGCTTGGTTGCAAAATCGCTTAAGGACAACAAAGTCAAGGTATTGTAGTGGCCATCACAAAGCCCTGACCTCAATCCCATAGAAAATGTGCGGGCAAAACTGAAAAAGTGTGTGCGAGCAAGGAGGCCTACAAACCTGACTCAGTTACACCAGCTCTGTCAGGAGGAATGGGCCAAAACTCACCCAACTTATTATAGGAAGCTTGTGGAAGGCTACCTGAAACGTTTGACCCAAGTTAAACAATTTAAAGTCAATGCTACCAAATACTAATTGAGTGTATGTAAACTTCTGACCCACTGGGAATGTGATGAAAGAAATAAAAGCTGAAATAAATTATTCTCTACTATTATTCTGACATTTCACATTCTTAAAATAAAGTGGTGATCCTAACTGACCGAAGACAGGGAATTTTTACTAGGATGATTAAATGTCAGGAATTGTGAAAAACTGAGTTTAAATGTATTTGGCTGAGGTGAATGTAAACTTCTGACTTCAACTGTACATTGAAAAGCAGTAGCTGATCAAACAAAAATGAAAACCATTCTTTGTGACAACGGAATGGTCTGGGTTGCCGTAGTGATAACAAAGAGAAAGGTTACACCAATAAAAACACAATAGATACAAAGTACATTAACATTGCATATCTATGGTTAAAACCGGGCAGTCAGAGGTTCCCAGTCTGGGTTGGTGTTGGACAGTTAGCCAGTTCTATCTCCTGTAGCGGTACCTCTTGAAGTGGAACCACAGCTGGAAAATCCCATTGGCGAACTGACAGCGGAACCCATGACGGTGAGAGTACTCCCACTCGCGGTTCACGATCTTAAAGGCAATGTCCTCGTACGGCGGGCCCGCGTGGAACCGCAGAACCCCAAAGTCCTTGTTGTCAGGACTGGGTTCTAGGAAGTACTGCGGCGTGGAACGTTTGTTGATCAGATCCGGGTAGAAGATGTTGAACTTGTAGCCCTGGACGATCTTAGGCGGAGGGTTGTCGAAGTCGTAATGCGTCTGGTTATATTTGTTCCACTCAAAGCCTGTGTGGACCCTGTTGAAGAAGCGTGGTTTCCGGGGACGGTATTTGTCGGCCCACAGGTACATCTTGCCCGTTAGGGGAAGCTCCACGCTAAACTGAGCCTCGTCCCCGCCCATGCCCTGTTTGGCACGACGCACAAACTCATCCTCCGCATTCTCATTGGCATCACCTGGAGAACAAGAGGAGAGAGAGAGATGAACATGACGATAGGTAGAGATGTCCGAGTGTTTCTGTGTGTGCGTATATGGGTGTGTTGATGCAAAGCCACTTACCTGTGACGGCGAGCTGTCTGCGTGAGAGGTGTAGTTTTTGTGTGTCTTCGTCAGGTGTGATGGTGTGTGTGTCCAGCGGTAGCTCTGAGGGCAGCAGCAGGGTGGGACTGTAGCGGCCAGAGTCATACTCTGCCTGGCTCTGCTGGATCAAATCCTCCTCGGTCAGAACGGCCTCTACCACCTCACCCTTCTCCTCTCCCTCTTCTCCCTCCTTCTCACCGTCTCCCTCTGTGGATGGGCCTGCCACTTGGTCATCCTTCTCTGTAGCGCTCTTCTGATTGGCAGAAGGGGAGGAAGAGGCGGCGACAGGCTCCTTTGAGGGAAAGTCTTCTTTCTCGGTCCTGTGGAGAAGAAACAGAGGAGGCAAAGGTCAAACCTTGTGTACATGAGCATGTAAAGGAAGAGGTTGAAGGTGGAACCTCTGTGTGTGTGTGTGTGTGTGTGTGTTCGCCCATGTACTCACATATCCTCTTCCTCAGGCTCCTCTTTGATAATGGGGAAGAGAGGCACACTCTCCACTCCCTGCTCCTGTTTCAGCTTGAACAGCTTCTGACGCAACACATCCTGGTGCCTCTCTCTCAACCTATAACACAGATAGGGATGGTTAACACACACACACAGAAATGCCAGAGACCGGTAGGGTAAGCGTGCATACCCACACACACACCGGTCCTCACCGTGCTCGGCCCATGTAGACCCTGACTTGCTGCATCAGACTCTCCCAGTAGCCTATGTCCAGGTTGGATCCCCCAGCTCGGATCTTAGTCTCCATGTTGAGGTTCAGCGCCTGGAGCTGGCTGTACGTCTTTCCCTTAAACACTATCTGAACATCGGTGCTCACTGACGTGTTAATGCCATCACGACGGTCACCTGGGGACGAGGGAGACAAACTCAGAGTGGGGCTGCGCAAGAAATGGCCCCATATTCCCCATAGACTACACTACTTTTGACCAGGGGACCATTTTGGACACATCCTAGGAGAGGGACAAGGGGAGAAATGCCTAGGTGTAGGCACAGAGGATAGAGGTTGATGGTGGAATGCCAAGACAGAATATGGGCCAATGAGAGAGAGCGATACTGAGATGTGACTGTAGTTTGGCCTATCGGAGGTGGTGGTGCTGCTGTACCTGGGCCTTTTCCAGATGCCTCCAGTTTCCGGAGCTTGCTGATCTCGTCCTCTGTGATGGTGGTCATGTCCCTCCAGTAGTCCACATTCTTGCCCTGCTCCAGCTCCATGTACACCTACAGGGAAAAAGCACACACACACACGTCACACACAGACATGTCACACAGTTTCTCTTCCGCTACAAACCACAACTGATAGAAACAGTTCTAAGAACATTGAACAAAGCATCACACAAACACACACACCAGGGTTTCAGTTAGGAAAATGTGGTGCCGGACAAACTGACAGGCAAAACATGTACCGGTATTTACCAGACATCCTAATGCGTTGTCTGTGTGACGCATTAGAGCGGCCACCCAATTCATCTTAACAGAATAGAAATGAGCCTGTAAAGTTGTACAAAAATATAGAACAAAAATATAACAATGTTCTTATACCAAAATGACAAGCAAAACATTTCCCGTTGCATCTTTACCCCTTCTAGAAATCAGAAATGAATATAGATTTTTTTTAAGACGAAAAAGACATTTAGCCTAGAACAAGTCACCTACACAGTAATAAAACTTAAATATAATGTAATTTGTGAACAACCTGTCCTATAGGCTATTTGTATGAACATTTTTATTAATAAAGAAAAAAGAAAAAGAGCTGTTTTCAAATAAAATCTAGGCCTCTCTAATTGAACTTTTAATTTGAAAGAGGCCTAATAAATAACTGGGGAGAGGTGTTGGAGGAACACCAGGGCCGGTCTGCCCCAGTCCCACTGCCATTCAGCACCACAGCAGGGGAAAGAGGCCTAATAAATAACAACTGGGGAGAGGTGTTGGAGGAACACCAGGGCCGGTCTGCCCCAGTCCCACTGCCATTCAGCACCACAGCAGGGGAAAGAGGCCTAATAAATAACAACTGGGGAGAGGTGTTGGAGGAACACCAGGGCCAGTCTGCACCAGTCCCACTGCCATTCAGCACCACAGCAGGGGAAAGAGGCCTAATAAATAACAACTGGGGAGAGGTGTTGGAGGAACACCAGGGCCGGTCTGCACCAGTCCCACTGCCATTCAGCACCACAGCAGGGGAAAGAGGCCTAATAAATAACAACTGGGGAGAGGTGTTGGAGGAACACCAGGGCCGGTCTGCACCAGTCCCACTGCCATTCAGCACCACAGCAGGGGAAAGAGGCCTAATAAATAACTGGGGAGAGGTGTTGGAGGAACACCAGGGCCGGTCTGCACCAGTCCCACTGCCATTCAGCACCACAGCAGGGGAAAGAGGCCTAATAAATAACAACTGGGGAGAGGTGTTGGAGGAACACCAGGGCCGGTCTGCCCCAGTCCCACTGCCATTCAGCACCACAGCAGGGGAAAGAGGCCTAATAAATAACAACTGGGGAGAGGTGTTGGAGGAACACCAGGGCCGGTCTGCACCAGTCCCACTGCCATTCAGCACCACAGCAGGGGAAAGAGGCCTAATAAATAACTGGGGAGAGGTGTTGGAGGAACACCAGGGCCGGTCTGCACCAGTCCCACTGCCATTCAGCACCACAGCAGGGGAAAGAGGCCTAATAAATAACAACTGGGGAGAGGTGTTGGAGGAACACCAGGGCCGGTCTGCACCAGTCCCACTGCCATTCAGCACCACAGCAGGGGAAAGAGGCCTAATAAATAACTGGGGAGAGGTGTTGGAGTTACACCAGGGCCGGTCTGCACCAGTCCCACTGCCATTCAGCACCACAGCAGGGGAAAGAGGCCTAATAAATAACAACTGGGGAGAGGTGTTGGAGGAACACCAGGGCCGGTCTGCCCCAGTCCCACTGCCATTCAGCACCACAGCAGGGGAAAGAGGCCTAATAAATAACAACTGGGGAGAGGTGTTGGAGGAACACCAGGGCCAGTCTGCCCCAGTCCCACTGCCATTCAGCACCACAGCAGGGGAAAGAGGCCTAATAAATAACAACTGGGGAGAGGTGTTGGAGGAACACCAGGGCCAGTCTGCCCCAGTCCCACTGCCATTCAGCACCACAGCAGGGGAAAGAGGCCTAATAAATAACAACTGGGGAGAGGTGTTGGAGGAAAACCAGGGCCGGTCTGCCCCAGTCCCACTGCCATTCAGCACCACAGCAGGGGAAAGAGGCCTAATAAATAACAACTGGGGAGAGGTGTTGGAGGAACACCAGGGCCAGTCTGCCCCAGTCCCACTGCCATTCAGCACCACAGCAGGGGAAAGAGGCCTAATAAATAACAACTGGGGAGAGGTGTTGGAGGAACACCAGGGCCAGTCTGCCCCAGTCCCACTGCCATTCAGCACCACAGCAGGGGAAAGAGGCCTAATAAATAACAACTGGGGAGAGGTGTTGGAGGAACACCAGGGCCGGTCTGCCCCAGTCCCACTGCCATTCAGCACCACAGCAGGGGAAAGAGGCCTAATAAATAACAACTGGGGAGAGGTGTTGGAGGAACACCAGGGCCGGTCTGCCCCAGTCCCGCTGCCATTCAGCACCACAGCAGGGGAAAGAGGCCTAATAAATAACAACTGGGGAGAGGTGTTGGAGGAACACCAGGGCCGGTCTGCCCCAGTCCCACTGCCATTCAGCACCACAGCAGGGGAAAGAGGCCTAATAAATAACAACTGGGGAGAGGTGTTGGAGGAACACCAGGGCCGGTCTGCCCCAGTCCCACTGCCATTCAGCACCACAGCAGGGGAAAAAGGCCTAATAAATAACAACTGGGGAGAGGTGTTGGAGGAACACCAGGGCCAGTCTGCCCCAGTCCCACTGCCATTCAGCACCACAGCAGGGGAAAGAGGCCACAAAATAAAACAATTATCAGCCTGATGTTGGATAAGTAAATAACTTCATTAAGGCTGGTTCATTGATAGAAATCTTATTTTACAACGCTCCAGTGAAGCGAGGCCCGCGCCATGCATTTATGAAAGTGCTTGTTTCCAGAGATCAAATGATATCTCTCTTTACAGTTATACTGGATGATAATAAATGATGTTTATTATAATTTGACCTATCTTGGGGTCGTGACTCACGTCATGTGTGATATACGTGGCTTATTGATAACTACTCTGTTTCCTACTATAGACCGTTGGCTGCCTAGTGATTGAAACATTTTAACTGATGTGAATAGTTGGCACACACCCTACACTAATGTCCCAGCAGCTTGCGGATTTATTATGAAGTATATTTGTTTGCCTTAGAAGTTGGAGAATATCCACCGGTATTTCCATCAATGAATAAATAAAAGCATTTTTTCACAATGGATGTTTTTTGTGTGCTTTTTTACAATTTGGCCAGTAACAATTTTATTTATCCGCTTTTCTTATTTTACCAAATGTCGGAATTTACCGTCTAACGGAAACCCTGACACACACACACACACCTTGATGTCTTCAAGCAGGTCGTCCATGTCAGTGACGGTGAGTCCATTGAGGAAGGTGTAAGGTTCGTGCATCTCCACAGCCAGGTCGTCATCCTCAGCACTGATGTACTTAGCTAACAGGTCTATGGGCTTAGCACGGCCGTCACGGATACGGATCTTAGACCTAAACACACAAACATATATTAGTTAGAGGTCTCCACACAAATCCACAACAGCAAACACCAGAGCAGTGAGATGTTGTTTATGTACCAGGCTGTTTTCAAGTGAGTATATGGAACCATGTGAGGTTGAGGGTTAGGGTTACAGGGGGACAGTAATGAAGGTATCACCACTCACCGTAGCTTGGCCTGGTGCAGGTGGAAGTTATCCTCTTGTTCTGCCCAGGTTTTGAAATGCTCTGCCTCTTTCTCTCTCTGCAGCATCTCTAGCTCCGTCTCTCTCATGGCCTTCTCTCTCTCCCTCTCCAGTCGCAGCTGCTTCACCTAAACACAGACAGACACACTTATACACAGTTCCTGCTCTTGCATTGCATTCTCCATAAGCACATACATTCCTGAACCTATTAAACACACATCAGCTCGTTTTTGCATAGAAGCATACCTTCTGCAGTTCTCTACGATTCTCCTCCTGGATGTGTTTGTTTCTGTCTTTCAGGTCCTTCTCACCCAGATGGCCAATGCCCTTCCTGTCTAGAGCCTGACCACACCACCACCACCACAGAAACACAGATTATTCAGAGCCTGGTCAGATGTAACCACTGTATTTCTAAAAGGAGGGTGTTGATAGTCCCACATACATCCATTTCTCAAGTGCCCACTCTCCACTCCCTCTCTTACCTTCTGCCATTTGAAGGTGCCCAGCAGGTTGTTGTCTCCAAAGGGGTTGTCTGCATTGGTATAGCCCATGTACTCCTCACTCCAGCCCATCTTCTCCCTCTTCTTCCTCTCCTTGGCCTCCTTCTTGGCCAGTCGTCTGGCCCTCTTCTCCTCTGGGGTCTCCAGGGCCTTCAGCATCTCTCTCTGGTTCTTCTTCTCATCTCGGACCGAGGGTCCAGCCTCTCCAGACCCCGGGCTGCCTCCACGGGCCCCGCCCTCCGACCCAGAGCTCTTAGACGAGTCAGAGGAGCCAGAGCGACGTCTTTTCCTATCTTTGTCCCTACCTCTGCTTCCCTCTCTCCTCCCACGGTTTTCACTCCTCCGGCTGCTTCTCTCTCTGTCTTGACTACTCTCCTCACCTCGGCTTGGGTCCCTCTCTCTGCTTTTCATCCTCTCCCTGATCTGTCGTTCCCTCTCTCTGCTAGGGCTTCTGCTCCCTCTGTCTGCACTCCTCTGCCATCTCCTCTCCCGGTCAATGCTCCCCCCATCCCTCACTCTCTTCCGGTCTGCACTGGACCCTAAATCGGACTGGGACTGGCTCCAGCCCCTCCTCTTCTCTCCTTTGTCTTCTCTTCTGCCTTTCTTTTTCTCTCTTTCCTTCCTCTCCTTTGGATCATCTGAGTCAGAGCTGATGGATAGAAAAATGTAGTTGCAGACATGTGATTTCTTGATTAATATTGTACTTGTTTGACATTTTGCTGCACTGTTATGCGCTAGTAAAACATGCAAAGTTGGAAGCACAGTATTGTATTAGCATTAAGATTTCCCTTCACTAGAAATAAGGGGCCTACCCCGAACCATGAAAAACAGCCCCAGACCGTTATTCCTCCTCCACCAAACTTTATAGTTGGCACTATGCATCTGCCAAACCCAGATTCATTCGTCAGACTGCTAGATGGTGAAGCATGAGTCATTACTCAGGAGAACACGTTTCCACTGCTCCAGAGTCCAATGGCAGCGAGCTTCACACCACTCCAGCCGAAGCTTGTCATTGCGCATGGTCTTAGGCTTGTGTGCGGCTGCTCGGCCATGGAAACCCATTTCATGAAGCTCCCAACGAAGAGTTATTGTGCTGACGTTGCTTCCAGAGGCAGTTTGGAACTCAGTAGTGAGTGTTGCAACCGAGGACAGACGATTTTTATGGGCTATGCGCTTCAGCGGTCCCATTCTGTGTGTTTGTGTGACCTACCACTTCGCAGATGACCCATTGTAGCGCCTAGAATTTTCCACGTCACAATAACAGCACTAACAGCTGACCGGGGCAGTTCTAGCAGGGCACACATTTGATGAACTAACTTGTTGGAAAGGTGGAATCCTACCACGGTACAACGTTGAAAGTCACTGAGTGTTTGTCTATGGAGATTGTATGGCTGTGTGTTCGATTTTATACGCCTGTCAACAACGCGTGTGGATAAAATAGCCGAATCCACTCATTTGAAGAGTCCACATACCTTTGGCCATGTAGAATACATGCATTTTTACTTAATATAACTTAACCTGTCATGTTTACCTGGATCGGTCTTTTGACTTGCCCTTCAGTTTACGTCTCTTGTCGTTGTCTGAGTCGCTTCTCGACCCGGGATGGCCTCTGCTAGGCGGCCATTGTCGCCCCGCAGATCCACCACTGCTGTCCGAGCTTCCGCTCTCAGAACGCGCAAGTCTCCGGGGATTTTGATTCCGACCCACGGACCGACTCCGGCATCTCTTCTCTTCGGGTGATCGTGATCTACTTATTTTGGACCTGTTTCGGTTCCGACTACGAGAGCCAGAACGGGACCGATGATACTTTTTCGGACCCATGGCAAATGGGTTTCCAAAACGTTGTGGTCCGTTCTACGTCGCGTAAATCGGAGCTGTATAATGATTTTTGTTCGCAGCACACAACTGTAATGTATTTGACGTGAAGAATCGTTAGGACGATTACAAACCTAAATATTAACTTAAAAAACACGAAGGGATCCCCTCTCATACTAACGTTTATAATGATTTTGTTCGCATTTGTTGTTTTAATTCTCAGGCATATTTAAAGCCAACCGCTGGGACTTGCATTGAGCCCCGGCGCAGTTTGTAAACGTCATATTCTAATCTAATTGATCATTTGGAGAATGGTGGCATAGAACGTCAATGTGCCTTTCCCAAATATTTTATCATGATGAATTAAATCTGACCACTACACCCCATCTATAGGTATGTCGTCAAGGCATGTTTTAGTTTCCACGTAAATTGGCATCGAAAAGGCAAAACAAGGTCCGTGACGTTGTACGTGTCACACTATTGGCTATACTCCAGAAATGTCTTGTGTAGTTCTTAAAACCCACCCGAACAAAAACAAGTAGTAAAAAACATGCTATTCTCAATTCATTGAAATAGTTTTACAATAAACATGGTGATTACAATGGATACTTTTTGCACCGCTGACATGAGAATTTTATGCTAATGGTTACATCGGAACTACATTTCCCAGAGGGTACTACAATCTTATTGACTGTTTTGAGAGGAGAGGAGACTGCTTTCAACTCTCATAATTTATAGCCAGCAGGAACACATCGTTGGGCATTTTTTAAATTTATGTTTGTATCGTCTTTAGCTGGTCCATAACGATTTTTTGTATAACTATCAGTTTCAAAGTAACATTTAAAAAATATATATTCATTGTCACTGCACCAATAACTAGCAGCTTGTGCTAACTAGCTTGCTTCACGGTTTAGCTAGGTCGGTGAGTCTAGTTAGTTACTAAAATACCAACACATTGTTTTAGGTATGAGGTTTTTTTAATTAGTTATTTGATACTGATAACTAGCTAGATAACAGATATTGCGCGATTTCAAAACAAAACAAACTACTTGAATCAAAAGAGAGGTTAACTAACTAGCCATTGTGCGCATCGAGGAAATCGAAACAAAGAAAACGTTTTTAGTTTTGCTGGATCAGCTGGCTCGCTAGGTTGCTAGCTGTGTTGTAAACGACGACGTTCCCCGCCAAACGTTAGCAATATTAACTAGTTGGCTATCTTGCCATGGCGCAACATGGTCCTGTTCACGTAGCAAGCTCACAAAAAGCATTAATGCTAGAAATGAAGAGCCTTCAAGAGGAGCCAGTCGAGGGCTTCAAAATAACATTGGTCGATGAAGCAGATCTCTACAATTGGGAAGTGGCAATTTTTGGACCTCCTAACACTCACTATGAAGGGGGCTATTTCAAGGTAAGGCCGAGGTATAGCTAACTAAATTCACTTGTTTTGTTAACTGTCTTAGATACACTAATCCTAGCTTGTTTTGTTAGCTTGTTAGCTAACATGCGCTATGGTCAACTACATGGTTGGATTCCGTTAGTAGTAGGCCCGTAAACGTAACATCGCATCTGTTTTCTATTGCTGTACTTCCAGCCTACAGTGGCACTGTCAAACCTATTTCTGGGTCAGGCTGTTGTTGTTCTCGGATATGTTCTACTCAACATCAGGTTTACCATTGAATCGGGTTAGGTCCCACAGACGCATGTTAGGACATATTGCTGACATGTTGATATATGACTTTCTCTCTGTGTGTCCCACAGGCTCGTATCAAGTTCCCCGTTGACTACCCCTACTCGCCACCTGCCTTTCGTTTCCTCACCAAGATGTGGCACCCCAACATCTATGAGGTAAGGGATCACTGACCCAATTCTAGAAAAATAGTCAAACTTAAGGTAATTCATTTTCAAACAAATGTCATGGTCCTAATCTGAATTTTTATTGCTCTCTATAGGTGGCTTAATCCTAGTCACACCTGTCATTTGTGGGCATAAGTACAGTGTTTGTGTATGTTAATTTTAGCATCTCCCTTGTGTTAGAATGGGGATGTATGTATATCCATTCTGCACCCTCCAGTTGATGACCCTCAGAGTGGGGAGCTGCCATCTGAGAGGTGGAACCCTACCCAGAACGTCAGGTACACGCCCTCTCAGTATGTTCTCTCATCTCCCCGTCTCTCTCTCTCGTCTCGACGTGTCTCTCTCCTACAATCTCTCTCTCTCGTCTCTCTCTCTCCTCCCCTTCTCTCTCTCTTTCTCCTCCCCTATTCGCTCTCTCTTTCTCCTCCCCTTCGCGCTCTCTCTCCTGTTGTGCTGTGTCACGCATACCCAGATAACATGACATGTTGAACCTCTCCATGACTTCCTGGAAGTGAATAGGAATCATACTAGCCAAACCCCAAGTCAACCTGTAGAACCTATGCAGATCAGAGAAATTTAATTTGTTATAAGCAGTGTGGTGACACGTCCACCTAGCCTATCAGAGGACAAGCACTCCTGTTACACTGTGGTTTACCCAGTTACAAGTTTACTATAAGTCAAGTTGACAAACATTTATTTATTTGAGTTCTTAAATTAGAAGTAGTAAATCAAATCCATATTTCATTTGACATATGCGCCGGTGTAGACCTTCCCGTGAAATGCTTACTTACTAGCCATTAACCAACAATGCCGTTTTAAGAAAATATTTACTTTAGTTTATTTAGTAACACAAAATGACAATGATGCGGCTATATACAGGGGGTACCGGTACTGAGTCAATGTGCGGGGGTAAAGGTTAGTCGAGGTCATTTGTAGGTCTTATTTTTATCAGCACTGTTTTAGGTTTATATCGATGGGTTGACACATTTCAGAAGTCTTACTTTGCAGAAATATCCTAGCCTGCATCCCACAAAGCAGGATCTATGAGCCAACCAGCTAACTCTGATAGACAAAGCCTTGTGCTACTTTCTGAAACCCAACCCGGTTTGTGTATTCTGTAGGACCATCCTTCTGAGTGTGATCTCTCTGCTGAACGAGCCCAACACCTCCTCCCCGGCCAACGTGGACGCCTCCGTCATGTACCGCAAGTGGAGGGACAGCAAGGACAGAGAGTACAGCGAGATAATCAGGTTGGTAAACATATGCGCAAGGACAGAGAGTACAGCGAGATAATCAGGTCGGTAAACATATGCACAAGGACAGAGAGTACAGCGAGATAATCAGGTCTGTAAACATATGCACAAGGACAGAGAGTACAGCGAGATAATCAGGTCTGTAAACATATGCACAAGGACAGAGAGTACAGCGAGATAATCAGGTCGGTAAACATATGCACAAGGACAGAGAGTACAGCGAGATAATCAGTTCGGTAAACATATGCACAAGGACAGAGAGTACAGCGAGATAATCAGGTCGGTAAACATATGCACAAGGACAGAGAGTACAGCGAGATAATCAGTTCGGTAAACATATGCACAAGGACAGAGTACAGCAAGATAATCAGGTCGGTAAACATATGCACAAGGACAGAGAGTACAGCGAGATAATCAGGTCGGTAAACATATGCACAAGGACAGAGAGTACAGCGAGATAATCAGTTCGGTAAACATATGCACAAGGACAGAGTACAGCAAGATAATCAGGTCGGTAAACATATGCACAAGGACAGAGAGTACAGCACACACACTTCTTCAGACCCTCTATCTCTGTGTGTGTCTCAGGAAGCAGGTGTTGGCCACTAAGGCTGAAGCGGAGCGCGACGGGGTGAAGGTCCCCACAACACTGGCTGAATACTGTGTCCGCACACGCGCCCCGCCCCCTGACGAGGGCTCCGACCTCTTCTACGACGATTACTATGACGACGAGGATCTGGAGGACGAAGACGAGGACGACTGCTGCTATGATGAAGACGACTCTGGGACGGAGGAGTCGTGACACGTCCTACCTGGGAACCTGGATGGCCGACGCGTGCGTTCCCTGAACTCTCCTCCCGTAGGAGAGACTTTTCAGGAAGGACTACTTCACATATTTTAAACCTCTCACTTTTTCTATCCTCAGAATCCAAGCACACTGTCATCTGTGCAAAGTCTGCACCTGTTATTTGCAGGAAGTATCGACTAAAATGAAACTAAAGTCGACATGCTACCTTATGACCCTGTTTGACTATCTGGAAAAAGCAGGTGTAACCACTTGGTAAATCAGGCACATGAGTTGGCCGCCTCCTAGTTCACTCACACCTATAGTCAGAAAGTGTTTTGCCTGAACAGGCGACTGAAGGCTTCACCTGTCATGGTGTCTGTGTGAGCGACACGCCACTGAACTTACAGCAGAACTTATGTATCTCCAAGATGAGGTTCTGTCTGGCTTCGCTCCTCCCTTACATTTTTGTGCGAGGGGAAAACTGACTGTCAACATGGTGTTTCTGCATGTCAGACATCTTGTACACAATCATACATGCCAGAATACTGGTTTGATTGAATTTAGAAAAAAAATACTTTTCTGATCATGGAGACACCAATGATGATTGTGGACCCCAGGATGCACTTGAGCTGCGGGCCAAACCCAGTTTGAATGTTTTAGCAGCGTTTCAACAACATTTTGCTGGCCTAGCCGTAACTGTCTGAGGTGTTTTTCTGTTTGAGAGTGGAGTGAGTGATTCTAAAGCACTCAATGTAACGTTGTCGTGGCAACTGGTTCTCCTGCATCTGGACAGAATTCTCATACCCATACCTTTCTCCTCAAGGTTCTCCTCTGCAAAGGATGATGGAGCCAGAGACAAGTCTTTGGTGTAGCCCAGCAACTGTATGGAGAAGGGGGAAAAGTGCTTATGGGTTTAGTGTAATGATTTGCTGTTTCCTGTTTTTATTCTCCTTTCATTGAGAATTATGCCAGTAGTCTTTGTTAGAGAATGATTTAAAATGTCCTTGGGTCATAGTCGATCTTTGTGGTTTTCTGTAGGAAGATTGTGTATCTCTGTTGAAAATATGTTGTGGCACTATCAGTCAGCAAGCCTCGGGAATTGGGGAAAGAAGATGGCTGCCACTTTTGTTTTTACTTTTGTGTGTGCACGTGGAGGGTGCTATCATGAATCTCCAAGTAGAGATGTGTTTGCGTGTGTTAATCAGCAATATTGGATGTTGCATTTATTCTAATTTGGCTTAATTTAACTTTAACTCTCAGGATATTTAAGAATGAGAAAAAATTGAGAATTTTTAAGATAAAGTGGTCTCTTTCCTGGTGGGCTTCAGAGATATACTATATATACAAAAGTATGTGGACACTCCTTCAAATTAGTGGATTTGGCTATTTCAGCCACGCCCGTTGCTGACAAGTGTATGAAATCGAGCACATAGCCATGCAATTTTCATAGACAAACACTGGCAGTAGAATGGCCTTACTGAAGAGCTCAGTAACTTTCAACGTGGCACTGTCATAGGATGCCACCTTTCCAACAAGTCAATTTGTCACATTTCTGACCTGCTAGAGCTGCCCTGGTCAACTGTAAGTGCTGTTATTGTGAACTGGAACTGTCTAGGAGCAACAACGGCTCAGCCGCGAAGTCGTAGTCCACACAAGCTCACAGAACGGGACAGCAGAGTGCTGAAGCGCATAACAATCACCTGTCCTCTCGGTTACAACACTCACTACCGAGTTCCAAACTGCATCTGGAAGCAACGTCAGCACAATAACTCTTCGTTGGGAGCTTCATAAAATGGGTTTTCATGGCCGAGCAGCCATTGCCTAAGATTATGCGCAAAGCCAAGCTTCGGCTGGAGTGGTGTGAAGCTCGCCGCCATTGGACTCTGGAGCAGTGAAAACGTGTTCTCTGGAGTGATGAATCGCGCTTCACCATCTGGCAATCCGACGGACGATTCTGGTTTGCAGATGCTAGGAGAACGCTACCTGCCCCAATGCATAGTGCCAACTGTAAAGTTTGGTGGATGAGGAATAGTGGTCTCGGGCTAAGTTTCATGGTTCAGGCTAGGACCCTTAGTTCCAGTGAAGGGAAATCTTAGCGCTACATCATACAATGACATTCTAGACGATTCTGTGCTTCCAACTTTGTGGCAACAGTTTGGGGAACGCCCTTTTCTGTTTCAGCATGACAATGTCCCCGTGCACAAAGCAAGGTCCAAACAGAAATGGTTTGTCGAGATCGGTGTGGAAGAACTTGACTGGCCTGCACAGAGCTCTGACCTCAACCCCATCAAACACCTTTGGGATGAATTGGAACATTGACTGCGAGCCAGACCTAATCGGCCAAAATCAGTGTCTGACCTCAGTCATGGTCTTGTGGCTGAATGGAAGCAAGTACCCCACAGCAATGATCGAACATCCAGTGGAACACCTTCCCGGAAGAGTGGAGGCTGTTTTAGCATCAAAGGGGGGGACCAACTCCATATTAATGCCCATGATTTTGGAATGAGATGTTCGACGAGCAGGTGTCCACATACTTCTGTAGTTTACAGTGACATGTACCTTTACTGATCTGCACCTGTGGCTATATGGACCATCACTTTTTCATTTTTTGTTGTTTTTGGCCAATTTAAAACTGGAAAAATAAAGCTCTTTATTGGAAACAAGTTTTATTTTGTCCCTTCTACCCCCATGTGAAATATACAGCATGCATCACAACAGTACAAATCTCCTGTTGACCAATTTACACAAGATTTTAATTCTGCGTTAACCAAGACTAATTATAGTGTAACAATAGTGTGTACTTTCTATTGTGCATCAACCACAGATTGAAGTTCAGCTACTACTTTTTGAATAGGCCTACTGTTTAATTAGAATGCATTTTAGACATTCACAATTAAGGTGTTGTGCCTTTATCCAAAATAAATATGCAACGTAAGGAAAAGGTTTACTGTAAAGTAGGAACAGGATGGATTGACAACAGCCAAGGCAAAGGGAGACCATAGTCCATGTTGAATTTTGAGTGGAATTTCCCTTTAATATACCTGACTTCAGGAAAGACCATAGCTAATTAAACTCGACTCCAGCTGCAACTAGTGGGTTGGACTGGAGCTCTGACGTAAGCACCCAATTGTGCTGTGTAATTACATACTCTTCAACGGATACTGAAATCTGTAGTTTTTGATAAAAAATCAAATTCTATGTGACATCGGAGCTCCAGTCCACCCACACTAGTGAGTTTAGTTGGTTAGTAAGATCGTGACCCTGTACCGCTCCACCACTGAGTGCACCTCAACAGGCTAAAGAACACCCCCTCCTATCCTTGGAGTTTGCCTTTACAAGTATATTATTATACCAGTAAAGGGCCCCAGTCTGTTCAAATATCCGACTTGGAATTGGATCAGTGATTTTTACTTTATGTTTTCGAGATGGAAGGATGCATTTTCAAACTATTTAAGTAAGGAAATAAATGTGTCAACACCCTCTTATTCGACTGCAGTACCGCTGTTTCAGCAGAGGGCAGTATAGCTCTGTTACCAGAGCACTGACTACTATAGGCTGGAGCTCTGTGATGTTGACTTCCACACTAATGGTCCAACGTTTTCTTTCATATTACAGTTCATAACACTCTCATTCTTATGCGCTCTCAGTCTGCTTGTATTCACTCGTTCTTCCAGTCTCGTGTGAGGAATGTGTTGTAAACCATAATATTTAATTTGTAGAGCACATTTCCCACATTCAACATGAGGGACAAGATGAGTCTCAGCGGCAGCTCTCAATTCTAGAGGATGTCACATTAATATTTCAACAAACTGCTTGCTGGTCTGCAAGTCTGTCTGTGAGATATGGCCTGGAATATAATTAATGGTCCATCACTGAAAAAGCTAGGTGAAAAAGGGACACGTTCCCCCACTAAAGTCAATTTGCAGACTTACATTGCTTTTCATGTTCCACAGCCCTTTTCTCCAAAAGATAAGTGTGTACTACCTGGCTGATGTACTCCTCTGCCCTAGTGCCTGTCTCTCCAAATGGGTGATTAGCTTTGATTTGGTCTTGGGTGAGCAGAGGATGAGTCACTGTGAGAGACGGGGCTGTGTAAGTTGAGAGAATGAGAGAGGAGAATGCTAGGACTTCAGCAGTATTCTCAGCAATTCTCGCTCAGCCTTTTGCATAGAAATGAGTCTCTTTCCTTTTGAAGCCCAGATGCTGCTCCTAACTACAAAGATGTCAAGAGATGGCTTGACAATCTGTCTTGTGTCTTGTCCTTCTATAACCTCGGACAGACTGTGTGCCTACAATACCCAATGTAATGTGCATAGTAAGTCAATAGGGCGAACTGGCTAACTACAACTGTTAGCTAGCGACCTGTTAGCTAGCTGTTAGCTAGCGACCCACAAAGAATTAACATCTACCTTGCATAACATTAGTTTTTGATCATTTTTGCCTGTTAAAATGGTGTGGTAGTAAGATCATTACGATTCACTAATAATTATTAAGTAAAATGTTTGCTTTGTGTCTATATCTTGTTTCGTCTCTATTGTCATTGTCCTGGCTGGAAGAGGTTTCAGTGAATGGGGAGATGCAGCGTAAGGGAAAACAGTGGGGGGAGGTAATACAGTGGAGGGAGTGGAAGGTAATACAGTAGGGGGAGTGGGGGGTAATACAGTAGAGGGAGGTAATACAGTAGTGGGAGTGGGAGGTAATACAGTAGGGGGAGGTAATACAGTGGGGGGAGGTAATACAGTAGGGGGAGTGGGAGGTAATACAGTAGGGGGAGTAGGAGGTAATACAGTAAGGGGAGGTAATACAGTAGTGGGAGTGGGAGGTAATACAGTAGGGGGAGGTAATACAGTAGTGAGAGTGGGAGGTAATACAGTGGGGGGAGGTAATACAGTGGGGGGAGGTAATACAGTAGGGGGAGTGGGAGGTAATACAGTAGGGGGAGGTAATACAGTAGTGGGAGTGGGAGGTAAAACAGTAGGGGGAGTGGGAGGTAATACAGTAGGGGGAGGTAATACAGTAGTGGGAGTGGGAGGTAATACAGGGGGGGGGGGGTAATACAATAGGGGGAGGTAATACAGTAGGGGGAGTGGGAGGTAATACAGTAGTGGGAGGGGGAGGTAATACAGTAGGGGGAGTGGGAGGTAATACAGTAGAGGGATGTAATACAGTAGGGGGAGTAGGAGGTAATACAGTAAGGGGAGGTAATACAGTAGTGGGAGTGGGAGGTAATACAGTAGGGGGAGGTAATACAGTAGTGAGAGTGGGAGGTAATACAGTGGGGGGAGGTAATACAGTAGGGGGAGTGGGAGGTAATACAGTAGGGGGAGGTAATACAGTAGTGGGAGTGGGAGGTAAAACAGTAGGGGGAGTGGGAGGTAATACAGTAGGGGGAGGTAATACAGTAGTGGGAGTGGGAGGTAATACAGGGGGGGGGGGGTAATACAATAGGGGGAGGTAATACAGTAGGGGGAGTGGGAGGTAATACAGTAGTGGGAGGGGGAGGTAATACAGTAGGGGGAGGTAATAGAGTACGGGGAGTGGGAGGTAATACAGTAGGGGAGGTAATACAGTATGGGGAGGTAATAGAGTACGGGGAGTGGGAGGTAATAGAGTACGGGGAGTGGGAGGTAATACAGTGGGGGAGGTAATACAGTATGGGGAGGTAATAGAGTATGGGGAGTGGGAAGTAATACAGTAGGGGGAGTGGGGGGTGATACAGTGGGGGGAGGTAATACAGTGGGGGGTGATACAGTGGGGGGAGGTAATACAGTATTGGGAGGTAATACAGTAGGGGAGTGGGAGGTAATACATTAGGGGAAGTGGGAGGTAATACATTAGGGGAAGTGGGAGGTAATACAGTAGGGGGAGGTAATACAGTAGGGGGAGGTAATACAGTAGGGGGAGTGGGAGGTAATACAGTAGGGGAGTGGGAGGTAATACAGTAGGGGGAGTGGGGGGTAATACAGTAGTGGGAGGTAATACAGTAGGGGAGTGGGAGGTAATACAGTAGGGGAGTGGGAGGTAATACATTAGGGGAAGTGGGAGGTAATACATTAGGGGAAGTGGGAGGTAATACAGTAGGGGGAGTGGGAGGTAATACAGTAGGGGAAGTGGGAAGTAATACAGTAGGGGGAGGTAATATAGTAGGGGGAGTGGGAGGTAATACAGTGGGGGAGGTAATACAGTAGGGGGAGGGGGAGGTAATACAGTAGGTGGAGTGGGAGGTAATACAGTAGGGGGAGGTAATACAGTGGGGGGGGGGGGGGGTAATACAGTAGGGGGAGTGGGAAGTAATACAGTAGGGGGAGTGGGAGGTAATACAGTGGGGGGAGGTAATACAGTAGGGGGAGTGGGTGGTAATACAGTAGGGGGAGTGGGAGGTAATACAGTGGGGGGAGGTAATACAATGGGGGGAGGTAATACAGTAGGGGGAGTGGGAGGTAATACAGTAGGGGGGTGGGAGGTAATACAGTAGGGGGAGGTAATACAGTGGGGGGAGTTTGCAGTAATACAGTGGGGGGAGGTAATACAGTGGGGGGAGGTAATACAGTAGGGGGTGGAAGGTAATACAGTAGGGAGGTGGGAGGTAATACAGTAGGGGGGGGGGGGGGGTAATACAGTAGGGGGGTGGGAGGTAATACAGTAGGGGGGTGGGAGGTAATACAGTAGGGGGAGTGGGAGGTAATACAGTAGGGGGAGAGGGAGTGGGAGATAATACAGTAGGGGGTTGGGAGGTAATACAGTAGGGGGGTGGGAGGTAATACAGTAGGGGGGTGGGAGGTAATACAGTAGGGGGAGTGGGAGGTAATACAGTAGGGGGAGAGGGAGTGGGAGATAATACAGTAGGGGGTTGGGAGGTAATACAGTAGGGGGGTGGGAGGTAATACAGTAGGGGGTTGGGAGGTAATACAGTAGGGGGGTGGGAGGTAATACAGTAGGGGGAGTGGGAGGTAATACAGTAGGGGGGTGGGAGGTAATACAGTAGGGGGGTGGGAGGTAATCTCTCTCTCTCTCTCTCTCTCTCTCTCTCTCTCTCTCTCTCTCTCTCTCTCTCTCTCTCTCTGGGAGCTTTATTTAAACAGCACATTTCAGACATGGAATGCAACACAATGTGCTTCACGCAAATATTTACTACACAACATAAGAGGATAAAAAAATAAAAAGTACCCGAAGGAAAAGCAAAGCTAAAAAGGTGTGCTTTTAAGAGCTCTTTTAAATATGTCCACGGTTAATTGAACAAAAATGAATATTTTGTGTGCTCTCTCATGGTAAATTCATTCATAACCCTCTGTCTTTTAATTTATGCTAATTCTCCCAACACGGTTTCCCAAACTCATCTGTCAATCTGATAAAAAGAAAGAACTTCTGTCTTTCCATATGTTAACAACCTGAGGCAACTCGGGCAACGACGGCTGACTTGAAAGAGGGGCCGCCATTCCAGCAGCATACTAATAAAGTAGTAGGGATGACTTATCTAGCCTTCAGAAACCATCTGTTAATAGGGATGGATGACTTATCTAGCCTTCAGAAACCACCTGTTAATAGGGATGACTTATCTAGCCTTCAGAAACCATCTGTTAATAGGGATGACTTATCTAGCCTTCAGAAACCACCTGTTAATAGGGATGACTTATCTAGCCTTCAGAAACCATCTGTTAATAGGGATGACTTATCTAGCCTTCAGAAACCATCTGTTAATAGGGATGACTTATCTAGCCTTCAGAAACCACCTGTTAATAGGGATGACTTATCTAGCCTTCAGAAACCATCTGTTAATAGGGATGACTTATCTAGCCTTCAGAAACCATCTGTTAATAGGGATGACTTATCTAGCATTCAGAAACCATCTGTTAATAGGGGTGACTTATCTAGCCTTCAGAAACCACCTGTTAATAGGGATGACTTATCTAGCCTTCAGAAACCATCTGTTAATAGGGATGACTTATCTAGCCTTCAGAAACTATCTGTTAATAGGGATGACTTATCTAGCCTTCAGAAACCATCTGTTAATAGGGATGACTTATCTAGCGGGCATAACAACATCAGCGGAGCACCATCAAACATTTACAGCAACCAACTCACACACCCTTTAAACTCTCTGAAATGTTTGTTCAGAGATCTGTTTTAATAAGTCACCTGTTAGGTGACTCCACCCATCAGAGTTCGAATATTGAATTCTGTGGCACTGCCTCACTGAATGTCCTTGATCAGTAGCTTGAAGTGAAAGGCATCACAGGTTCTGATGGGTTCAGGCCGTATCTGAGGGAAAAAAAGTGACTGGTGTGATGGGGCTGAAACCAACTGTAAAATACTGAGAGGTCTGCTCAAGAGGACTCGTGACCTGCAGGTAACACACACACAGAAATACTATCATGGATATGGGCTGGTTGGTTGCAGGTAATGATTATGGGTAATGACGTTTTGTGTTTCTCTGTCTGTGAAGGCGGGCAGACCTAGCGCTGTCTCTGGCTACCTCTCTACCGATTTTATGTTTTAAATTGAACCTTTATTTAACCTGGCAAGTCAGTTAAGAACAAATTCTTATTTACAATGACGGCCTACCCTGGCCAAACCCTATCCCGGGCGATACTGGGCCAATTGTGCGCTGCCCTATGGTACTCCCAATCATGGCCGGTTGTGATACAGGTCAAGCCCAGAGGGGACCTACCCCTCCTCACCAAACGCAAGGGGGGCAAGGTGGTCATTGTCAACCTGCAGCCCACCAAACAAGTGAGTCACAGACACATGTGCTTGCTCACACACACATACACACACACACACACACTCCTTCACAAAACCTCCAACTTACAAAACACGAGTCACACACTCATATACTGAATACTTAATCATACGTGATTAACACAAACATACAAAACATGAGCTGTAAACATGAACACAATAGCTTCCATTTTCTGCGAATGTGGTTGAAAGAGAATGAGATGTAAATTGTTTCCACAGTTCGACCCAATTAACCCCCAGATGTTTCTAATCAAATCAAATTGTATTTGTCACATGAGCCGAATACAACCGGTATAGACCTTACAGTGAAACGCTTACTTACAAGCCCGTAACCAACCATGCTTTAAGGAGTTAAATAGAAAATAAAAGTATCAAATCATTAAACAGCAGCAGTATAACAATAGTGAGGCTATATACAGGGGGTACCGGGACAGAGTCAATGTGGAGGCTATATACAGGGTGTACCAGGGAACAGAGTCAATGTGAAGGCTATATACAGGGGGTACCGGGACAGAGTCAATGTGGAGGCTATATACAGGGTGTACCAGGGAACAGAGTCAATGTGGAGGCTATATACAGGGTGTACCAGGGAACAGAGTCAATGTGAAGGCTATATACAGGGGGTACCGGGACAGAGTCAATGTGAAGGCTATATACAGGGTGTACCAGGGAACAGAGTCAATGTGAAGGCTATATACAGGGTGTACCAGGGAACAGAGTCAATGTGGAGGCTATATACAGGGGGTACCAGGGAACAGAGTCAATGTGAAGGCTATATACAGGGTGTACCAGGGAACAAAGTCAATGTGAAGGCTATATACAGGGTGTACCAGGGAACAGAGTCAATGTGGAGGCTATATACAGGATGTACCAGGGAACAGAGTCAATGTGGAGGCTATATACAGGGTGTACCAGGGAACAGAGTCAATGTGAAGGCTATATACAGGGTGTACCAGGGAACAGAGTCAATGTGGAGGCTATATACAGGGGGTACCAGGGAACAGAGTCAATGTGGAGGCTATATACAGGGGGTACCAGGGAACAGAGTTAATGTGGAGGCTATATACAGGGGTACCAGGACAGAGTCAATGTGGAGACTATATACAGGGGGTACCGGGACAGAGTCAATGTGGAGGCTATATACAGGGGGTACCAGGGAACAGAGTTCATGTGCGGGGGCACTGGTTAGTCGAGGTAATTTAGGTAATATGTACATGTGGGTGGAGTTAAAGTGACTATGCATAGATTATAAACAGAGAGTAGCAGCAGTGTAAAAGAGGGGTTTGGGTAGCCCTTTGATTAGCTGTTCAGGAGTCTTATGGCTTGGAGGTAGAAGCTGTTAAGAAGAGTTTTGGACCTAGACTTGGCGCTCCGTAACGCTTGCCATGCGGAAGCAGAGAGAACCGTCTATGACTGGGGTGGCAGGAGTCTTTAACAATTTTTAGGGCCTTCCTCTGACACCGCCTGGTATAGAGGTCCTGGATGGCAGGAAGCTTGACCCCACTGATGTACTGGGCCGTACCCACTACTCTCTGTATTGCGTTGCAATCGGAGGCCGAGCAGTTGCCGTACCAGGCAGTGATGCAACCGGTTAGGATGCTCTCGATGGTGCAGCTGTAGAACCTTTTGCGGATCTGAGGACACATGCCAAATCTTTTCAGTCTCCTGAGGGGGAATAGGCTTTGTCGTGCCCTCTTCACGACTGTCTTGGTGGGTTTGGACCATGATAGTTTAGAGCCTATTATCTTCAGAACTCTCCTATTGTCACATAGAACTGTGTAATTCTAGGGTCTGGTGTTCAAGAGAAGGGCTGTAGGAACCGTGATAGAATTAGAAACCAGCTGCATGAATAATTCAGCCACAGTGGTCAGTGACTCACTGAGAGATGGATAGACCTGCACATGATTAATGACTTTACACATTCTCACAGCTAATCCCATGGCAGGACCTTTAGAACGTTTGAAGGCGAATCCATAAGGAATACAAAGGCCTAAGTAAGTAGTACGTTTAGAATGTTTACATACTCTTTAGAATGTTTACATACTCTTTAGAATGTTTACATACTCTTTAGAATGTTTACATACTGAACGTCTGCAGAGGCAGTATCATCTTGATGTCTAATCCTGCCCATGTCTGGGTGGTTTCACCAGTTTCACAGGTGAATGATCTTATTTTGAAGCCAGTAGTTTTTCTGGGTTTACATGGTAAGTATAAACTCCTGGCTTTTCTATCATTTGTGATGCCAGTCCAATCCGTCTGGGGAGGCTTCAGCCATATTGCTCACATCTAGCCTGTTCTTTCAGTTCTGCAAACTCTGAGGTGGTAGGAACTAGTTTGCTGTTTCTGTTCGAGGTCTCATTCTCATGTTTGTTTCTGTCTGGCAGGACAAGCACGTGCACCTGCGTATTAATGGTTACATGGACGAGGTCATGAATCAGCTGATGGAGCTGCTGGGAATGGACATTCCAAAAGGGGAGGGGGTGAAGGGGGGGGGGGGGGGGGGGGGGGGGTGAAGAAATAGGGTTAAAAGGGAGGGGAGGAAAAGACTGGCAGAACCAAAGAAGAAGGAGGATGAGAATGACCTCCAGGCCTGTAATAAACACTGGTCCAGTCTCAACACAGAACCAGGATCCACCCAGAGGGGGAGGAGACCAGAGTGAGAGGGCCAGCTCCCCATCCCTCTACCTCTAACAGTGCAGACAGCCCCCTATAGCAAAGATACAACCATTAGTATCTTACTAGTGTCCCGCAACCCCTCAGTTGTTATACATACTGATCCAGAACAGTGGTTACAGTAGCCGGCTGCCTGGGACCAATGCAAAGACCTATGTTTAGGTGAGAATGTTTACCTCTGACAGAACATACAGTAGGGATGGACGATTAAGTACCAGGAAGAGACTAGAACCAGCACAACCATGGCTCTCTAGTGGACATTTCTCAGAAATACAGATCTAGGAAAGGGAAAGAAGCACCTTTAATATAATAGGAATCTGACCAGGAAAGACCAGTTCACGAGCCAGAGCAAGGCAACCCAACACCACACATCAACAATACTGAAAAGGTGTACATGCATGACTATAAGTCTCTATAGACAAAAGTGTCTACTAAATGACAAATATAATATTATTGAGAGTAATGACACTTCATTGGGGTGACGGTCATAACACTGGGATTTCTAATGCAGCCTAATTTTGCAGACATTCTAGAATTTTTCTTTGCCTTGCAAATGGGTAACTCCTTTCTTTGCCAGTAAGTAAATCAAAATGTTCTGTCATCATTGCATATTCTCTGCTCCCTGTCAAGCCCACTGTCCTAGTTTACTTTCTCTTGAACTTCTTATTTATTTTTAAGAATGATGTTTGTTGTAACCTGTACATGTTTTAAATTAACACTAAATCTAACAGTGCCCATGGTTGTTGCAAGTTTCTTTATCTCTGCCAGTTTTTTGGGGGCATAAGACACTACGTCTGTGCTTGGTCCATTATGTTCAAGTGTTCTACAAGCCCAGTACCCTTGTTGTAAATGCATGTTCAGATTTACATTTTAGTCATTTAGCAGACACTCTTATCCAGAGCCACTTACAGGAGCAATTAGGGTCAAGTGCCTTGCTCAAGGGCACAACGACTGGTTTTTCACCTAGTCATCTAGGAGATTTGAACCAGCGACCTTTCGGTTACTGGACCAATGCTCTTAACCACTAGGCTACCTGCCACCCCAAATTTAGGAGTAGTGTCTAGAGCAGGCCTGGGCAAAGGTCCCGGGCCGTATGTGGCCCGCGACCTGATTCAACACGGCCCGCGGAATCATGCTCAGGTCACATTAAGAATTTGCCATAGTAAAGTTTTAAAGTTATTCAAATTAAAAGCCCAATGAATACTCGCCTTTGTGTAATGATTTAACTCCCACCGCTTGTGGGACATTTATTTTTAAGGCACGTATAAATAAATCACAGTTACAAATTGCGCAAAAATGTGCTTTTCAAAGTTTTCAAAGAAACGGAAAGTAGACAGTGAATGTAGGGTGTTCCAGTGAGAGTGGACATCGACATGTCTTTATTGAGGTATCAGAGAGTGATGTGTGCTTAACGTGCAAAGAGAGCATCGCTGTCTTCAAAGACTACAACTTGTCCCGACACTTGCAGATGAAGCATGCAGAGAAATATAGGAATATGTCTTCTGAGCAGAGGGAAAGTGCATCGAAAGAGTTGCTTTCTCAGTTGCAAAAGCAGCAATGACTTTTCACAAAACTGCATTCAGCGAACAACAGAATTGTGAGAGCTAGCTATGTACTGTCCCATAAAATTGCTAAACATAGCAAGCCATTCGCTGAGGGCGAATTCATTGAAGAATGTTTAATTGACAAGGAAGAGCTGTTTGAAAATGTTTCCCTGTCAAGATGAACAGTGACACGGCGTGTTGAGGACATCACAGAGAATATGGAACAACAGTTGAAAGACAAGGTAAAGGATTTCACCTATTTCTCCTTGGCCCTGGATGAGAACAGTGATGAACGTGACACGGCACAGTTGTTGATATTCTTATGAGGCATAACCCCAAACTTTTAAATTACATAGGAGCTTGCTTCAGTGCAGTCAACGAAGGGCACAACCACAGGGAAATATTTATTGGAGGAGGTTAATAAGTGTGTGGCAAAGCTGGGACTGAGTTTTGAAAAGTTATCTAGTGTGACCACTGATGGGTGACCAAACTTGACAGAAAAAACCTTGGCCTTTTGAAAAGGATACAAGATCAAGTAGCTGAGCTGAACCCAGATCCGAAAAGTATTTTCCTGCATTGCATTATTCATCAGGAGGTGCTCTGTAAATGTGTTTCTGAAAATGAGCCATGAGGTGGATACAGTTATTAAAGTGGTAAACGTCATAAGAGCAAAAATCTTTAAAGCACAGGCAGTTTGTCTCACTACTGAAAGAGACAGAGTTGGGTCATGCAGATCTCCCCTACCACACAGATGGCTGAGTTTGGGGAAGGTGCTTAAAAGGTTGTGGGACCTGAAGTCGGAGATGGCTGAGTTTTTGTAAATGGAAGGAAAATATGTGGATTTCCCTGAACTGCAAGATAAAGAATGGTTGTCTGATTTTACCTTCACCGTGGACATCATGGCCCTCATGAATTAACTGAATTCCAAACTACAAGGGAAGGACCTTTTTGCACATCAGATGTAAAGCCTTGTTAAAGCCTTCAAGGGAAATTATTCCTCCTGACCCACCAAGTAGAAGCCAAAAATCTCAACCCACCTTCCAACACTACTAGTCTGTTCCCTATCAGATGACCTTCTGACACTACTAGTCTGTTCCCTATCAGATGACCTTCTGACACTACTAGTCTGTTCCCTATCAGATGACACTACTAGTCTGTTCCCTATCAGATGACACTACTAGTCTGTTCCCTATCAGATGACACTACTAGTCTGTTCCCTATCAGATGACACTACAAGTCTGTTCCCTATCAGATGACACTACTAGTCTGTTCCCTATCAGATGACACTACTAGTCTGTTCCCTATCAGATGACACTACTAGTCTGTTCCCTATCAGATGACACTACTAGTCTGTTCCCTATCAGATGACACTACTAGTCTGTTCCCTATCAGATGACACTACTAGTCTGTTCCCTATCAGATGACACTACCAGTCTGTTCCCTATCAGATGACACTACTAGTCTGTTCCCTATCAGATGACACTACTAGTCTGTTCCCTATCAGATGACACTACCAGTCTGTTCCCTATCAGATGACACTACTAGTCTGTTCCCTATCAGATGACACTACTAGTCTGTTCCCTATCAGATGACACTACCAGTCTGTTCCCTATCAGATGACACTACTAGTCTGTTCCCTATCAGATGACACTACTAGTCTGTTCCCTATCAGATGACACTACTAGTCTGTTCCCTATCAGATGACACTACTAGTCTGTTCCCTATCAGATGACACTACTAGTCTGTTCCCTATCAGATGACACTACTAGTCTGTTCCCTATCAGATGACACTACTAGTCTGTTCCCTATCAGATGACACTACTAGTCTGTTCCCTATCAGATGACACTACTAGTCTGTTCCCTATCAGATGACACTACTAGTCTGTTCCCTATCAGATGACACTACTAGTCTGTTCCCTATCAGATGACACTACTAGTCTGTTCCCTATCAGATGACACTACCAGTCTGTTCCCTATCAGATGACACTACTAGTCTGTTCCCTATCAGATGACACTACTAGTCTGTTCCCTATCAGATGACACTACCAGTCTGTTCCCTATCAGATGACACTACTAGTCTGTTCCCTATCAGATGACACTACTAGTCTGTTCCCTATCAGATGACACTACCAGTCTGTTCCCTATCAGATGACACTACTAGTCTGTTCCCTATCAGATGACCTTCCAACACTACTAGTCTGTTCCCTATCAGATGACACTACCAGTCTGTTCCCTATCAGATGACACTACTAGTCTGTTCCCTATCAGATGACACTACCAGTCTGTTCCCTATCAGATGACACTACTAGTCTGTTCCCTATCAGATGACACTACTAGTCTGTTCCCTATCAGATGACACTACTAGTCTGTTCCCTATCAGATGACACTACCAGTCTGTTCCCTATCAGATGACACTACCAGTCTGTTCCCTATCAGATGACACTACTAGTCTGTTCCCTATCAGATGACACTACTAGTCTGTTCCCTATCAGATGACACTACTAGTCTGTTCCCTATCAGATGACACTACTAGTCTGTTCCCTATCAGATGACACTACTAGTCTGTTCCCTATCAGATGACACTACTAGTCTGTTCCCTATCAGATGACACTACTAGTCTGTTCCCTATCAGATGACCTTCCAACACTACTAGTCTGTTCCCTATCAGATGACACTACCAGTCTGTTCCCTATCAGATGACACTACTAGTCTGTTCCCTATCAGATGACACTACCAGTCTGTTCCCTATCAGATGACACTACTAGTCTGTTCCCTATCAGATGACACTACTAGTCTGTTCCCTATCAGATGACACTACCAGTCTGTTCCCTATCAGATGACACTACTAGTCTGTTCCCTATCAGATGACACTACTAGTCTGTTCCCTATCAGATGACACTACTAGTCTGTTCCCTATCAGATGACACTACTAGTCTGTTCCATATCAGATGACACTACCAGTCTGTTCCCTATCAGATGACCTTCCAACACTACTAGTCTGTTCCCTATCAGATGACACTACTAGTCTGTTCCCTATCAGATGACCTTCCAACACTACTAGTCTGTTCCCTATCAGATGACACTACTAGTCTGTTCCCTATCAGATGACACTACTAGTCTGTTCCCTATCAGATGACACTACTAGTCTGTTCCCTATCAGATGACACTACTAGTCTGTTCCCTATCAGATGACACTACTAGTCTGTTCCCTATCAGATGACACTACTAGTCTGTTCCCTATCAGATGACACTACTAGTCTGTTCCATATCAGATGACACTACTAGTCTGTTCCCTATCAGATGACACTACTAGTCTGTTCCCTATCAGATGACACTACTAGTCTGTTCCCTATCAGATGACACTACTAGTCTGTTCCCTATCAGATGACACTACCAGTCTGTTCCCTATCAGATGACCTTCCAACACTACTAGTCTGTTCCCTATCAGATGACACTACTAGTCTGTTCCCTATCAGATGACCTTCCAACACTACTAGTCTGTTCCCTATCAGATGACACTACTAGTCTGTTCCCTATCAGATGACACTACTAGTCTGTTCCCTATCAGATGACACTACTAGTCTGTTCCCTATCAGATGACACTACTAGTCTGTTCCCTATCAGATGACACTACTAGTCTGTTCCCTATCAGATGACACTACTAGTCTGTTCCCTATCAGATGACACTACTAGTCTGTTCCCTATCAGATGACACTACTAGTCTGTTCCCTATCAGATGACACTACTAGTCTGTTCCCTATCAGATGACACTACTAGTCTGTTCCCTATCAGATGACACTACTAGTCTGTTCCCTATCAGATGACACCACTAGTCTGTTCCCTATCAGATGACACTACTAGTCTGTTCCCTATCAGATGACACTACTAGTCTGTTCCCTATCAGATGACACTACTAGTCTGTTCCCTATCAGATGACACTACTAGTCTGTTCCCTATCAGATGACACTACTAGTCTGTTCCCTATCAGATGACACTACTAGTCTGTTCCCTATCAGATGACACTACTAGTCTGTTCCCTATCAGATGACACTACTAGTCTGTTCCCTATCAGATGACACTACTAGTCTGTTCCCTATCAGATGACACTACTAGTCTGTTCCCTATCAGATGACACTACTAGTCTGTTCCCTATCAGATGACACTACTAGTCTGTTCCCTATCAGATGACACTACTAGTCTGTTCCCTATCAGATGACACTACTAGTCTGTTCCCTATCAGATGACACTACTAGTCTGTTCCCTATCAGATGACACTACTAGTCTGTTCCCTATCAGATGACACTACTAGTCTGTTCCCTATCAGATGACACTACTAGTCTGTTCCCTATCAGATGACACTACCAGTCTGTTCCCTATCAGATGACACTACTAGTCTGTTCCCTATCAGATGACACTACTAGTCTGTTCCCTATCAGATGACACTACTAGTCTGTTCCCTATCAGATGACACTACTAGTCTGTTCCCTATCAGATGACACTACTAGTCTGTTCCCTATCAGATGACACTACTAGTCTGTTCCCTATCAGATGACACTACTAGTCTGTTCCCTATCAGATGACACTACTAGTCTGTTCCCTATCAGATGACACTACTAGTCTGTTCCCTATCAGATGACACTACCAGTCTGTTCCCTATCAGATGACACTACTAGTCTGTTCCCTATCAGATGACACTACCAGTCTGTTCCCTATCAGATGACACTACCAGTCTGTTCCCTATCAGATGACACTACTAGTCTGTTCCCTATCAGATGACACTACTAGTCTGTTCCCTATCAGATGACACTACTAGTCTGTTCCCTATCAGATGACACTACTAGTCTGTTCCCTATCAGATGACACTACTAGTCTGTTCCCTATCAGATGACACTACCAGTCTGTTCCCTATCAGATGACACTACTAGTCTGTTCCCTATCAGATGACCAACGGGAGAAGTATACATCACTGCTGCTTTGAATGGTGTGTTTTCTTGTCATTTTGAGGATTTCAAAGTGTTGGAAAATGACATGCTGTTGGTTTCCTCTCCGTTCACCTTCAATGTAGATTGCACTCTCACTGACCTGCAACTTATCGATCTTCAGTCTGATGCAGTGATTGGAGAACGATTCAAAACAATGTCACTGAAGAGGTTCCGTGCATCTCTCAATGATCAAAACTTTCCAAAGATTAGGAGTCATGCTCAGAAGATGTTTTGTACTGTTTGGGTCAACCTATGTATGTGAACAGACATTTTCAGTGATGAAATATTACAAGTCAAGGCACAGATCATCTCTTACTGACTCTAGGCAATCGTGTGCATAGCGACGTCAGTAACTATATCTGACTTCACTGCTCTAGTCAATGCCCATCAGACTTCACTCCTCACACTGATTGAGTAGTTTAAATGTAATGTTGAGCTCTCTCTCTTTCTTGTGTTTTTTGTGCATAACTACCCCGTTAACCAGAGTTCTGTCAGTGGTGCTGAATGCACAGTGTACCTTTCCCTCCGTGCATGTTTAATAATGAAAATACCTACCAAAAGGAGAATATGGATGTGGTTTATTTCTGTGCATGTTAAAAAGTAAAATAAGTAGCATATCTGGACATGATTTACAGTAGATACAGTGCCTTGCGAAAGTATTCGGCCCCCTTGAACTTTGCGACCTTTTGCCACATTTCAGGCTTCAAACATAAAGATATAAAACTGTATTTTTTTGTGAAGAATAAACAACAAGTGGGACACAATCATGAAGTGGAACGACATTTATTGGATATTTCAAACTTTTTTAACAAATCAAAAACTGAAAAATTGGGCGTGCAAAATTATTCAGCCCCCTTAAGTTAATACTTTGTAGCGCCACCTTTTGCTGCGATTACAGCTGTAAGTCGCTTGGGGTATGTCTCTATCGGTTTTGCACATCGAGAGACTGACATTTTTTCCCATTCCTCCTTGCAAAACAGCTCAAGCTCAGTGAGGTTGGATGGAGAGCATTTGTGAACAGCAGTTTTCAGTTCTTTCCACAGATTCTCGATTGGATTCAGGTCTGGACTTTGACTTGGCCATTCTAACACCTGGATATGTTTATTTTTGAACCATTCCATTGTAGATTTTGCTTTATGTTTTGGATCATTGTCTTGTTGGAAGACAAATCTCTGTCCCAGTCTCAGGTCTTTTGCAGACTCCATCAGGTTTTCTTCCAGAATGGTCCTGTATTTGGCTCCATCCATCTTCCCATCAATTTTAACCATCTTCCCTGTCCCTGCTGAAGAAAAGCAGGCCCAAACCATGATGCTGCCACCACCATGTTTGACAGTGGGCATGGTGTGTTCAGGGTGATGAGCTGTGTTGCTTTTACGCCAAACATAACGTTTTGCATTGTTGCCAAAAAGTTAAATTTTGGTTTCATCTGACCAGAGCACCTTCTTCCACATGTTTGGTGTGTCTCCCAGGTGGCTTGTGGCAAACTTTAAATGACACTTTTTATGGATATCTTTAAGAAATGGCTTTCTTCTTGCCACTCTTCCATAAAGGCCAGATTTGTGCAATATACGACTGATTGTTGTCCTATGGACAGAGTCTCCCACCTCAGCTGTAGATCTCTGCAGTTCATCCAGAGTGATCATGGGCCTCTTGGCTGCATCTCTGATCAGTCTTCTCCTTGTATGAGCTGAAAGTTTAGAGGGACGGCCAGATCTTGGTAGATTTGCAGTGGTCTGATACTCCTTCCATTTCAATATTATCGCTTGCACAGTGCTCCTTGGGATGTTTAAAGCTTGGGAAATCTTTTTGTATCCAAATCCGGCTTTAAACTTCTTCACAACAGTATCTCGGACCTGCCTGGTGTGTTCCTTGTTCTTCATGATGCTCTCTGCGCTTTTAACGGACCTCTGAGACTATCACAGTGCAGGCGCATTTATACGGAGACTTGATTACACACAGGTGGATTGTATTTATCATCATTAGTCATTTAGGTCAACATTGGATCATTCAGAGATCCTCACTGAACTTCTGGAGAGAGTTTGCTGCACTGAAAGTAAAGGGGCTGAATAATTTTGCACGCACAATTTTTCAGTTTTTGATTTGTTAAAAAAGTTTGAAATATCCAATAAATGTTGTTCCACTTCATGATTGTGTCCCACTTGTTGTTGATTCTTCACAAAAAAATACAGTTTTATATCTTTATGTTTGAAGCCTGAAATGTGGCAAAAGGTCGCAAAGTTCAAGGGGGCCGAATACTTTCGCAAGGCACTGTATATATGTCAACACAGTCATACACATGATGTATAATCCTGTAATAAGATTCTGGCCCGTGATGGCAAAAAATATATTCTAATGTGGCCCTCCATGGAAAATAATTGACCAGGCCTGGTCTATGTGGTAGGGGTTGGGGACTAGATACACCATATTGGGTAGGGAGTCGGGGCTCCCCCAGGGAGCTCCAAAGCAATCATCTATTAAGAATGCTATGATTTCACTGTGTTCACACACACACACCAATTTTCACTGTACTTGTGCACATGATAATAACTTGAAACTTTAAGGGATGAAAGACTAATTATAAGCAGCTCTCTGTCCATCTCTCAAGACAATTGTATAAGCAGGTACATTGATGGGAAGCGTGTGCTCTGACTCCTCAACTCATTTAGTGGGTGGAGGAGAGATGAGATGCCTCTCCACACTTGTGTCCTTTCCAGAGCTCCTCTTGCAGTTCTTGCTGTTGTTTAGATGACTAATGGTATATAGCGGTTTCCCAGACTGCTTCCCAGAGATACTCTAACCAGTTTAAAGAGACATCTGCGAAGGAACAGTTTCTGTGTAACTGTAGGAAGGAAAAGGGTGAGCAGCTGAAGGCACCCTGATCCAACTATCCTGCTGTGCAGAGACGAGTGCTAGACTCGCTGCGCAACTAAAGCCTGGGCTTCAGTGTGTTGATTATTCTGTTGTGGTTAGTACTCATGCAGGTGTATTCATGCACAGAGAATGGTAGAGATGGAGGACAAGGGAGTGGGAGAGAGGTAGAGAGACTTACATGTTAAATAGATTTCCTCTACAGGTGTACTTAAATTACAATTACGTATTTTGTTCTGTATAATTTCGTAAGGAAGGGAACAAAGGACCTATAATTGAGCTACAGTTGTAGGAATCTTTATTTGAGCCAGTTTTTCACAGCAGGAAAATAATCTGGCCGCAACAGGAAATGTGAATTATGTGGATTATAATTAATGGACATTTTTTGTAGGGGTTGATACATTTTCAGTTAGGGCAAATCAAGTCTGACATTTTAAAGTGTAAATTGCAAACTTTAGAAGCCTTCTTAATCCTCAAATACACTACAAATTTGCATTTCCTGAAAAATTGTGATCAAATGAAGATCCTACACCTGTTTCTTTGTAGTGCATTGCTCCTGCCATATTCTAAGTACTCAATTTGGAAGTGATTGACATCTCACTATAGGTAATTGTAATCTGAATCAGAACAGTTTTTTATTAGACTACTTTGGAAGTTTCTGTCTTTGAGTGATGATAATCAATGATAGTTAGCAGAAGTGGTAGCTTGTGAAAGCAGGTCGACCCCACTTACCGTTCACTAGGGTACATTGTAAAGAGCACCTGTAAACCATTTTTGTCCTAACTTTCTCAGGCCTCTTCATTCCTATGTGGAACATAAGGCTTCTATGAGAGCTGAGGAGATTAGAGTATGTGCGGTACTCAAGTTAAAGTACCGTTAGTCAAAGGACATTCTACTACAATAACTGCTGCCATGTCTTTTGGCCGTAAGATTTCCGGATGCTGTTTTCATTCAAACTCAAATGGATATACAATTGTCACTGCACGGGCCATTGTTTCTGTTGTTCTTACATGACAATTCATTAATGAGACACAAACGTTCATTTCAATGAATTTTGTTTTTGTCCATGCATTGAAATGGTAACATCTCAGCCAAAACAATGTTTAATAACAATGGAATATCAATCACTACTGTCATGAAGTTGGCCTGGGGGGTAAGTTTATGACAGTCATAAATACCTCTTCCCCCCTTTTTCCTCTCTCTACCCTACTGAGGTTACATTTGCAAAACCCCTTGGTTAACATAGAGATTCTAGGAACATCAGAAGGTGGGGGGGAAATGAACTATATTCTGGTAATCCGACCAATTGAACATATGCGGTGGTACTTAATTAATATGATGTCAGTTCGGTTGTCATCTGAGACATTCTCATCACTGATAAGATGACATAAACTCTACAGTTTAAACCCAATTTTGTATTGCTGATTCAACTTGTTAGCCAGGGTTCGTGCAGATAACCAAGAATTTACAATTTTCAGATGAGACTGAATTAAGATGACGATTAATATTGACTGCTATTGATGTAAAATATTACTAGGTCTTTGAGAGTTTATTCGGAAGATAACAGCTCTATAAATATTATTTCGTGGTGCCCCGACTCTCTAGTTAATTACATTTACATGATTAGCTCAATCAGGTAATATTAATTACGGGGAAATTATTTTATAGAATAGCATGTCATATCACTTAATCCGGCATAGCCAAAGACACGACACTACTATGATTGAGTGATTGTTTTCTGTGCATCTCCACACCCCTGGTTCACTAAAAAGCTAAGGGATGGGGCTGAAAATAATAGACAGAGCTATGGATGCAAGGACAGACCATCCATAATATCAAATGTATAGTTATAACCATGTTTTGATGCTATACCGTGTTTGTTTACATTTATGTTGTTTACAAACATTGCAGTAAAACAAGCTGATATTTGGGGTTCTATTGGGGTAGGACAGTTGAACTAAGATCATGAGGTATTTATAAATGATATTCTTCAAGAATCAATGGGTCCACCATATCAGTCAAACGTTTGGACACATGCCAAGAGTGTGCAAAGCTGTCATCAAGGCAAAGGACGGCTACTTTGAAGAATCTCAAATCTAAAATGTATTTTGATTTGTTTAACCTTTTTTGTTTACTACATGAGTCCATGTGTGTTATTTCATAGTTGTGATGTATTCACTATTATTCTACAATGTAGAAAATAGTCAAAATAAAGACAAACCCTTGCATTAGTAGGTGTCAACTTTTGACTGGTACTGTATATCATTCATTTATTAGTCAAGTAAAATTGATGTAGCGTCCATAGTTGCTATCTTAAAACGATAATAATCACCTGTTTATAATTCATGTGCACGGATCTGTAAGATTACCTCTCTGAGCATGGCATTGTTTTTAAAAATCTTTATACAGTGTCATCAACATAATTGTTTTTCCTCTAAAGGAAATGCATTATCTGTCTATGGATGTATGTCTAATGGGGTTTTCACAACAAAGAGAACAAATAGAAAATGCTGAATAAGCCTTAGCCACCACAGGTCCATATCCTGTCCCCTCTAATACGTCCGTCCGCTGGTGCTCATACAAATGTCATTCACATCCGACCCCATTAATGAACGTAAGCCCAGACTCAAATCTGCCAGACTGACAATGGCCCACTGTGAGTGGAGGTACAATCAGTTGACTGTATAAGGCTGCTGCTGTGATCTAGAAAAGGAGAGAGGTTTACACAATTGAGTTGGCTTGTTATATGGCAAGAATATTGTTACACCAGATTCAGGGATAAAGCATGGGGTCTTAGCTCTGATTCCTGAGGGGTGCGGCGTCTGCTTTATCCTTGACTTACCATTCGTTGATCAATTTAGTGCCAGGGATGAATCCAAACCAACAGAATTTGTGGCCCTCAAGAACAGGAGTTGATAAGCCTTCAATATTTACCACAAGCAAAAACCATACTCCATATTTTCTCCCTCTCTGGAATAAAGGATAGAGGTTCTGAAAGCCTCTTTAGTAGGAAGGATCACCATGTAGGTTATAGATGTTACTGCACTTTTATTCACCTTATAAGGACACATGCACTTCTGCCTATTCTGTTCCAGGAAATATGGCTTTGTGTCATTGTGACTCGGTAGTGATTATACAGGGACTATGCCATTGTCTAGAGCAGTGTGGATATGGGACATATTTCCACACAGTGGTTGTTGTTTTCAGGTGAGAACAGTGCAGAGACGTAGAGTGGCTGTCTGTTAGATATCCAAGGTTGCTTTTAGGGAGACATTTTGGGGATTTCAGACACAAATCAATTTACGGTCTGACTGAGATCAAATCAAATCAAATTTATTTATATAGCCCTTCGTACATCAGCTGATATCTCAAAGTGCTGTACAGAAACCCAGCCTAAAACCCCAAACAGCAAGCAATGCAGGTGTAGAAGCACGGTGGCTAGGAAAAACTCCCTAGAAAGGCCAAAACCTAGGAAGAAACCTAGAGAGGAACCAGGCTATGTGGGGTGGCCAGTCCTCTTCTGGCTGTGCCGGGTGGAGATTATAACAAAACATGGTCAAGATGTTCAAATGTTCATAGATGACCAGCATGGTCGAATAATAATAATAAGGCAGAATAGTTGAAACTGGAGCAGCAGCACAGTCAGGTGGACTGGGGACAGCAAGGAGTCATCATGTCAGGTATTCCTGGGGCATGGTCCTAGGGCTCAGGTCCTCCGAGAGAGAGAAAGAAAGAGAGAATTAGAGAGAGCATATGTGGGATGGCCAGTCCTCTTCTGGCTGTGCCGGGTGGAGATTATAACAGAACATGGCCAAGATGTTTAAATGTTCATAAATGACCAGCATGGTCGAATAATAATAAGGCAGAACAGTTGAAACTGGAGCAGCAGCACAGTCAGGTGGACTGGGGACAGCAAGGAGTCATCATGTCAGGTATTCCTGGGGCATGGTCCTAGGGCTCAGGTCCTCCGAGAGAGAGAAAGAGAGAAGGAGAGAATTAGAGAACGCACACTTAGATTCACACAGGACACCGAATAGGACAGGAGAAGTACTCCAGATATAACAAACTGACCCTAGCCCCCCGACACATAAACTACTGCAGCATAAATACTGGAGGCTGAGACAGGAGGGGTCAGGAGACACTGTGGCCCACTCCGAGGACACCCCCGGACAGGGCCAAACAGGAAGGATATAACCCCACCCACTTTGCCAAAGCACAGCCCCCACACCACTAGAGGGATATCTTCAACCACCAACTTACCATCCTGAGACAAGGCTGAGTATAGCCCACAAAGACCTCCGCCACGGCACAACCCAAGGGGGGGGCGCCAACCCAGACAGGATGACCACATCAGTGACTCAACCCACTCAGGTGACGCACCCCCTCCAGGGACGGCATGAGAGAGCCCCAGTAAAGCCAGTGACTCAGCCCCTGTAATAGGGTTAGATGCAGAGAATCCCAGTGGAAAGAGGGGAACCGGCCAGGCAGAGACAGCAAGGGCGGTTCGTTGCTCCAGAGCCTTTCCGTTCACCCTCCCACTCCTGGGCCAGACTACACTCAATCATATGACCCACTGAAGAGATGAGTCTTCAGTAGAGACTTAAAGGTTGAGACCGAGTTTGCGTCTCTGACATGGGTAGGCAGACCGTTCCATAAAAATGGAGCTCTATAGGAGAAAGCCCTGCCTCCAGCTGTTTGCTTAAAAATTCTAGGGACAATTAGGAGGCCTGCGTCTTGTGACCGTAGCGTACGTGTAGGTATGTACGGCAGGACCAAATCAGAGAGATAGGTAGGAGCAAGCCCATGTAATGCTTTGTAGGTTAGCAGTAAAACCTTGAAATCAGCCCTTGCTTTGACAGGAAGCCAGTGTAGAGAGGCTAGCACTGGAGTAATATGATCAAATTTTTTGGTTCTAGTCAGGATTCTAGCAGCCGTATTTAGCACTAACTGAAGTTTATTTAGTGCTTTATCCGGGTAGCCGGAAAGTAGAGCATTGCAGTAGTCTAACCTGGAAGTGACAAAAGCATGGATTAATTTTTCTGCATCATTTTTGGACAGAAAGTTTCTGATTTTTGCAATGTTACGTAGATGGAAAAAAGCTGTCCTTGAAATGGTCTTGATATGTTCTTCAAAAGAGAGATCGGGGTCCAGAGTAACGCCGAGGTCCTTCACAGTTTTATTTGAGACGACTGTACAACCATTAAGATTAATTGTCAGATTCAACAGAAGATCTCTTTGTTTCTTGGGACCTAGAACAAGCATCTCTGTTTTGTCCGAGTTTAAAAGTAGAAAGTTTGCAGCCATCCACTTCCTTATGTCTGAAACACATTCTTCTAGCAAGGGCAATTTTGGGGCTTCACCATGTTTAATTGAAATGTACAGCTGTGTGTCATCCGCATAGCAGTGAAAGTTAACATTATGTTTTCGAATAACATCCCCAAGAGGTAAAATATATAGTGAAAACAATAGTGGTCCTAAAACGGAACCTTGAGGAACACCGAAATTTACAGTTGATTTGTCAGAGGACAAACCATTCACAGAGACAAACTGATATCTTTCCGACAGATAAGATCTAAACCAGGCCAGAACTTGTCCGTGTAGACCAATTTGGGTTTCCAATCTCTCCAAAAGAATGTGGTGATCGATGGTATCAAAAGCAGCACTAAGGTCTAGGAGCACGAGGACAGATGCAGAGCCTCGGTCCGATGCCATTAAAATGTAATTTACCACCTTCACAAGTGCCGTCTCAGTGCTATGATGGGGTCTAAAACCAGACTGAAGCATTTCGTATACATTGTTTGTCTTCAGGAAGGCAGTGAGTTGTTGCGCAACAGCCTTTTCTAAAATTTTTGAGAGGAATGGAAGATTCGATATAGGCCGATAGTTTTTTATATTTTCTGGGTCAAGGTTTGGCTTTTTCAAGAGAGGCTTTATTACTGCCACTTTTAGTGAGTTTGGTACACATCCGGTGGATAGAGAGCCGTTTATTATGTTCAACATAGGAGGGCCAAGCACAGGAAGCAGCTCTTTCAGTAGTTTAGTTGGAATAGGGTCCAGTATGCAGCTTGAAGGTTTAGAAGCCATGATTATTTTCATCATTGTGTCAAGAGATATAGTACTAAAACACTTGAGCGTCTCTCTTGATCCTAGGTCCTGGCAGAGTTGTGCAGACTCAGGACAACTGAGCTTTGAAGGAATACGCAGATTTAAGGAGGAGTCCGTAATTTGCTTTCTAATAATCATAATCTTTTCCTCAAAGAAGTTCATGAATTTATCACTGCTAAAGTGAAAGTCATCCTCTCTTGGGGAATGCTGCTTTTTAGTTAGCTTTGCGACAGTATCAAAAAGGAATTTCGGATTGTTCTTATTTTCCTCAATTAAGTTAGAAAAATAGGATGATCGAGCAGCAGTAAGGGCTCTTCGGTACTGCACAGTACTGTCTTTCCAAGCTAGTCGGAAGACTTCCAGTTTGGTGTGGCGCCATTTCCGTTCCAATTTTCTGGAAGCTTGCTTCAGAGCTCGGGTATTTTCTGTGTACCAGGGAGCTAGTTTCTTATGAGAAATGTTTTTAGTTTTTAGGGGTGCAACTGCATCTAGGGTATTGCGCAAGGTTAAGTTGAGTTCCTCAGTTAGGTGGTTAACTGATTTTTGTCCTCTGGCGTCCTTGGGTAGACAGAGGGAATCTGGAAGGACATCAAGGAATCTTTGTGTTGTCTGTGAATTTATAGCACGACTTTTGATGATCCTTGGTTGGGGTCTGAGCAGATTATTTGTTGCAATTGCAAACGTAATAAAATGGTGGTCCGATAGTCCAGGATTATGAGGAAAAACATTAAGATCCACAACATTTATTCCATGGGACAAAACTAGGTCCAGCGTATGACTGTGACAGTGAGTGGGTCCAGAGACATGTTGGACAAAACCCACTGAGTCGATGATGGCTCCGAAAGCCTTTTGGAGTGGGTCTGTGGACTTTTCCATGTGAATATTAAAGTCACCAAAGATTAGAATATTATCCGCTACGACTACAAGGTCCGATAGGAATTCAGGGAACTCAGTGAGGAACGCTGTATATGGCCCAGGAGGCCTGTAAACAGTAGCTATAAAAAGTGATTGAGTAGGCTGCATAGATTTCATGACTAGAAGCTCAAAAGACGAAAACGTCATTTTTTTTTTGTAAATTGAAATTTGCTATCGTAAATGTTAGCAACACCTCCGCCTTTGCGGGATGCACGGGGGATATGGTCACTAGTGTAGCCAGGAGGTGAGGCCTCATTTAACACAGTAAATTCATCAGGCTTAAGCCATGTTTCAGTCAGGCCAATCACATCAAGATTATGATCAGTGATTAGTTCATTGACTATAATTGCCTTTGAAGTAAGGGATCTAACATTAAGTAGCCCTATTTTGAGATGTGAGGTATCATGATCTCTTTCAATAATGACAGGAATGGAGGTGGTCTTTATCCTAGTGAGATTGCTAAGGCGAACACCGCCATGTTTAGTTTTGCCCAACCCAGGTCGAGGCACAGACACGGTCTCAATGGTGATAGCTGAGCTGACTACACTGACTGTGCTAGTGGCAGACTCCACTATGCTGGCAGGCTGGCTAACAGCCTGCTGCCTGGCCTGCACCCTATTTCATTGTGGAGCTAGAGGAGTTAGAGCCCTGTCTATGTTGGTAGATAAAATGAGAGCACCCCTCCAGCTAGGATGGAGTCCGTCACTCCTCAGCAGGTCAGGCTTGGTCCTGTTTGTGGGTGAGTCCCAGAAAGAGGGCCAATTATCTACAAATTCTATCTTTTGGGAGGGGCAGAAAACAGTTTTCAACCAGCGATTGAGTTGTGAGACTCTGCTGTAGAGCTCATCACTCCCCCTAACTGGGAGGGGGCCATGTGGTGAAAGCACTGACATGTAATCATCACACAAACACTACCAGTCAAATCATGTTTTAATTATCTGCTTTTGAATTGAGCTTTCTCATGCATGAAATACCAGCGAAGGTGTGACTCTCCCACTACCGCTCTGCTTCCATTGTGTGTTATTATGTATGATTCATAGTTGATAAACATTAGTCACAGGTGGCAGCACTACACAATTAGGCCCAAGTCAATACTGGCCCTCCCTGCAAGCGTCACGGTAACCTCAAGATGAGATGTGTTGTGGAATTAGAGTTTAGAGTAGTGTTTACTTGACTGCACATCATCACAATACAAGAGTCCTCTGTGCATGCATCTTCAGAGGACATAATAGATATATCATACGGTTTCCATTTATCCTTTGTCTTGGAAGTATTGCCCCAAACCTGATTCAACTTATCTTGTTGACTCAGCTTATTTATAAATACCAAGTTATGTCAGGTGTGTTAGTGCTGGGCTGGAACAAAAGTCTGCCCTCTGTAGTTCTTCAGGGCAGTGATAACCAGTGGAGTGCTCTCTGCAGGCATTAGGGAGAAGGAGCTGGGCATGGTGCTGAATGGACAGCTCCGCTCTCCATTACTTGTAAATAACATTCACATTACATAAATATTTATATTGCATAACATTTACATTACATGAATAATTGACTTGTACATTTACATATACTGTACATAATACATTTAGAATTTTCATTGCATTCAAATGGCTTTTGAATGGCCTTTGAATGCCAACCATTTTACACCAACAACAGCCTCTTTAATGACTTTTTGTTAGGCTACTAAACAGTGGGGAGAACAAGTATTTGATACACTGCCAATGTTGCAGGTTTTCCTACTTACAAAGCATGTAGAGGCCTGTAATTTTTATCATAGGTACACTTCAACTGTGAGAGACGAAAAAAATCCAGAAAATCACATTGTATGATTTTTAAGTAATTAATTTGCAATTTATTGCATGACATAAGTATTTGATACATCAGAAAAGCAGAACTTAATATTTGGTACAGAAACCTTTGTTTGCAATTACAGAGATCATACGTTTCCTGTAGTTCTTGACCAGATTTGCACACACTGCAGCAGGGATTTTGGCCCACTCCTCCATACAGACCTTCTCCAGATCCTTCAGGTTTCGGGGCTGTCGCTGGGCAATACGGACTTTCAGCTCCCTCCAAAGATTTTCTATTGGGTTCAGGTCTGGAGACTGGCTAGGCCACTCCAGGACCTTGAGATGCTTCTTACGGAGCCACTCCTTAGTTGCCCTGGCTGTGTGTCTCGGGTTGTTGTCATGCTGGAAGACCCAGCCACGACCCATCTTCAATGCTCTTACTGAGGGAAGGAGGTTGTTGGCCAAGATCTCGCGATACATGGCCCCATCCATCCTCCCCTCAATACGGTGCAGTCGTCCTGTCCCCTTTGCAGAAAAGCATCCCCAAAGAATGAGGTTCCCACCTCCATGCTTCACGGTGGGGATGGTGTTCTTGGGGTTGTACTCATCCTTCTTCTTCCTCCAAACACAGCGAGTGGAGTTTAGACCAAAAATCTCAATTTTTGTCTCATCAGACCACATGACCTTCTCCCATTCCTCCTCTGGATCATCCAGATGGTCATTGGCAAACTTCAGACGGGCCTGGACATGCGCTGGCTTGAGCAGGGGGACCTTGCGTGCGCTGCAGGATTTTAATCCATGTGTGTTACCAATGGTTTTCTTTGAGACTGTGGTCCCAGCTCTCTTCAGGTCATTGACCAGGTAGTTCTGGGCTGATCCCTCACCTTCCTCATGTTCATTGATGCCCCACGAGGTGAGATCTTGCATCGAGCCCCAGACCTAGGGTGATTGACCGTCATCTTGAACTTCTTCCATTTTCTAATAATTGCGCCAACAGTTGTTGCCTACTCACCAAGCTGCTTGCCTATTGTCCTGTAGCCCGTCCCAGCTTGTGCAGTTCTACAATTTTATTCCTGATGTCCTTACACAGCTCTCTGGTCTTGGTTATTGTGGAGAGGTTGGAGTCTGTTTGATTGAGTGTGTGGACAGGTGTCTTTTATACAGGTAACGAGTTCAAACAGGTGCAGTTAATACAGGTAATGAGTGGAGAACAGGAGGGCTTCATAAAGAAAAACTAACGGGTCTGTGAGAGCCGGAATTCTTACTGGTTGGTAGGTGATGAAATACTTATGTCATGCAATAAACTGCAAATGAATTACTTAAAAATCATACAATGTGATTTTCTGGATTTTTGTTTTTAGATTCCGTCTCTCACAGTTAAAGTGTACCTATGATAAAAATTACAGACCTCTACATGCTTTGTAAGTAGGAAAACCTGCAAAATCGGCAGTGTATCAAATACTTGTTCTCCTCACTTTATATGTACATGCAGCCCATGGATGATATTCAGCTAATGTCCTATTATTTTCTCTAAAACATGTTTTCCTTAGGGTCCTGAAACCCTCATTTCCATTGTTAAGTACACTGAACAAACACACAGACACACAGTTTAGGGATAGAGCGTGCTTCACAATCCTGTATATATAAACATATTATATGAACATATTTATATTAACATATTTTACATTGTTAAATACAATGAATAATCAAAAGAAGAGTCAAAGAACAGAGCATGAACACGGAAGTGAACACACACACACACACACTAGTGGTTAGTCATACAGCTTCACCACCTTGTTATTGGCCTAGGTGCTCAACCTGAGATAAGGTGGGGGAAATAGGATAGCCTGTTACCATCCAACATAATACAGTCTTGTTGTGTCTGAATGCTCAGCAGGTAGCAAAGTGGTAAGTAAGAAAGTAGGGCCACACAGGCAGTAATGATACACACAGGCAGTAATGATACATACAGGTAGTAATGATACACACAGGTAGTAATGATACACACAGGTAGCAATGATACACACAGGTAGCAATGATACACACAAGCAGTAATGATACACACAGGCAGTAATGATACACACAGTCAGTAATGATACACACAGGTAGTAATGATACACGCAGGCAGTAATGATACACACAGGCAGTAATGATACACACAGGTAGTAATGATACACACAGGCAGAAATGATACACACAGGCAGTAATGATACACACAGGCAGAAATGATACACACAGGCAGTAATGATACACACAGGCAGTAATGATACACACAGGCAGTAATGATACACACAGGCAGAAATGATACACACAGGTAGCAATGATACACACAGGCAGTAATGATACACACAGGCAGAAATGATACACGCAGGCAGTAATGATACACACAGGCAGTAATGATACACACAGGCAGAAATGATACATGGATAATAGTAATAATGGAATAGAAAATATGGGTTATGTGACTTGGCAAGCAGATAACCTGTTTAGAATCAAATCACAGCTTTTTCACCACTTTCTTTCGATTGTTACAACTAAAGTCTTGTGAAAGCCTGAACAGTAAATAGAGTATCTGTTTTTGTTCTGGTCCCGAGATAATAATATAATATATTATAATATTACATTGACACTATCTTACATTTTTGACCTAGTCTCTGGCAGCAGGTGTGGACTCTGACAGACACAGGGGTTATGTGGAAATATAATCTAGCTGGAGCTGGGCTGATGTTATCTGACTGTTAATTAGCCCTAGAGCCATGAGCTTGCCGATACAGAGCCTGGATGTGTGTGGTGTTGGGTATTCAGACCCTGGCCATGTTGTTATTGTGAATAAAAGGTCATAGAGGAACTATGGAGGCAAACGTCTGTCAAGACTGGGTCTCAATTTCCTACTCTTTGTCATTTCCATGTACAGAGCCTTGACTCAGAGAAAGGGTCCCCAAGGAGTCAGCCATTTTAAGTTCCTCCTCGTCCACACCACGAGGACTTGACATGGACCAACAACACCACCACTCGTGTCAAGAGGACGCAACAGCTTCTTTTCTTCCTAAGATGGCTGAAGAAATTCAGCATGCCACCCCGGGTCCCCTCCAAATTCTCCCGTTGCACCATCGAGAGCGATCTGACCAGTTGCATCACGGCCTGGTACAGGAATTGCTCCATCCACGACCGCAAAGCCCTCCAGCGACTGGTGAAGACGGCTCAGTACATCACTGGGACCGTGCTCCCATACATCCAGGATATCTACTGGAAACGGTGCCTGAGGAAGGCCTGCAGCATCATCAAGGACCCCAAACACCGCAGCCACGAGCTGTTCACCCTGTTACCGTCAGGCAGATGGTATCGGAGCATGAGGTCTGATACCAACAGGCTCAGAGACTGTTTCTATCTACAAGGCATCAGACTTCTAAACACTTGAACTGGACTGACCAGGTGCACTGACTCACCTACCCAGATATATACACACACATACACACACACACACACATTCATGCTACACACACTTCACAACTTATGCTACCAGACTCTTATTATGATTACTAAATACTGCACAATTTAAACACTTGCCCCCCCAATCCCCAAAATGTGTAAATATTGGACTATAAATTGTGCCTTCCTGTATTATGGTTACGCTAAAATGTTTATTTTCTACTGATCTATTTACTTTGTGTTCCTATTCTTATCTTTTATTATTTCTTATTGCTGTTGCATTGTCCAGAAGGAACCTGCAAGTAAGAATTTCATTGGATGGTGTATAGATTATGTATGATGTATAGATTGTGTATGGTGTATAGATAGATGGTGTATGGTGTATAGATAAATGGTGTATGGTGTATAGATGGTGCATGGTGTATAGATTGTGTATGGTGTATAGATAGATGGTGTATGGTGTATAGATAAATGGTGTATGGTGTATAGATTGTGCATGGTGTATAGATTGTGTAAGGTGTATAGATAGACGGTGCATGGTGTATAGATTGTGTATGGTGTATAGATAGATGGTGTATGGTGTATAGATTGTGTATGGTGTATAGATAGATGGTGTATGGTGTATAGATTGTGTAAGGTGTATAGATTGTGTATGGTGTACAGATAGATGGTGTATGGTGTATAGATAGATGGTGTATGGTGTATAGATAGATGGTGTATGGTGTATAGATTGTGTATGGTGTATAGATAGATGGTGCATGGTGTATAGATAGATGGTGCATGGTGTATAGATTGTGTAAGGTGTATAGATTGTGTATGGTGTATAGATAGATGGTGTATGGTGTATAGATAGATGGTGTATATAAAGACTATTCTAGCATGTGAAAATCAGTTTGCCACTCTTTATTTACATTCACAGTCCTTAACATACATCAAAGCATTGTATGTACAGCAAAACAGATCACCAACATCAACTGATGCCCCTTCATTAAGATGTCAATGGGTTATTTTGCAAGCCTGATGGCAATTTTGTAGGTGAATAGTTGTTTAACTGTATAGTTTACTTTATACTTTAAAAATAGTTTTCAAATAATTGTTTCACATTCATAGTTACTGGAGGTATTTTAGCATTTTTGGCTAAGATGACCTGACAACCCACAACAATCTCATCAATATGTTTGTGATTTGCTGCTATTCCTGGAGCAGAAAAATAAACAAATAAGGTTCATTTTAAAAGATAAAAATGTACATTCAAAATGATGTGATGAAAATTTATTGAATCAAACAAGCATAATGAGGATGTATTGATGATGAACCATCTGTGGTTATATGATCATTTATGGTGTTTTTCTAAAACTGAAAGCGCTTTACATTGCATGGGGGTAACTCACTCATCACATAACTTTTCATCTCTGCCCCCTTCCCCTGACCCACTTCAAAATATCACAGACTATGCCAGCTCAGTTACCGCAGATGACAAACTTTGATCCTGAATATACAGTGGGGTCTGAAATGATCGACACCCTTGATAAATACGAGCAAAAATTACTATATAAAATATGCCATTTTTTGGTTGAAATTATTTGTTAAACTAAATATTTTTCTCTGAGCTATTGTATTAGTATAAAATAATATAATACATTTTTTTCTCAAAAAGGTAGGGGTCAAAATTATTGGCACCCTTGTTTTCAATACCTGACATTGGGAGAATAATGGCACTGAGACTTTTTCTAAAATGTTTTAGAACACATTGGGAGGGATCTTAGACTATTCCTCCACACAGAATCCTTCCAAATCCTTGATATCCTTAATCTGCACTTATGGACTTCCCTTTGAAATTCAAACCCCAGGTTTTCAATGGGTTTCAAGTCCGGAGACGGAGATACCCGTTGAATTAACCGTTTGATTGTGGGTATTCGTGTGTGCTTGGGGTTATTGTCTTGCTGGAAGATACACTTGCAGCCAAGTTTCAACCTCCTGGCAGAGGCAATTAGGTTTTTGGCTAAAATGTCCTGGTACTGGGTAAAGTTCATGATGCCGTTGACCTTAACACGGGCCCCAGGACCAATGGAAGCAAAATAGCCCCATAACATCAAAGATACACCACCATATTTTACAGTAGGTATGTGGTTCCTTTCTGCGTTCTCATTTCGACGACAAACCCACCACTGGTGTGCGTGGGAAAAGAGTTTGATTTTCATGACATGTGACCAAAGCACTGGTTCCAATCCAAGTGCCAAGCCCTTTAGCAGACTCATCTTAGGATCAGTGCTTTGGTCAGATGACATGAAAAGCTCTTTGGCCACACGCAGAAAATAACCCCATACAATGGCTTGTAATTCACCTCCTTTGGCATTTTTCCTATTTTGTTGCCTTACAACCTGGAATTAAAATGCATTTTTGGGAGGTTTGTATCATTTGATTTACACAACATGCCTACCACTTTGAAGATGCAAATTTGTTTTTCTTGTGAAACAAACAAGAAATTAGAAAACTTGAGCGTGCATAACTATTCACCCCCCCCAAAGTCAATACTTTGTAGAGCTACCTTTTGCAGCAATTACAGCTGCAAGTCTCTTGGGGTATGTCTCTATAAGCTTGGCACATCTAGCCACTGGGATTTTTGCCCATTCTTCAAGGCAAAACTGCTCCAGCTCCATCAAGTTGGATGGGTTCCACTGATGTACAGCAATCTTTAAGTCATACCACAGATTCTCAATTTGATTGAGGTCTGGGCTTTGATTAGGCCATTCCAAGACATTTACAAGTTTCCCCATAAACCACTCGAGTGTTGCTTTAGCAGCATGCTTAGGGTCATGGTCCTGCTGGAAGGTGAACCTCCATCACAGTCTCAAATCTCTGGAAGACTGAAACAGCTTTCCTTCAAGAATTTCCCTGTATTTAGCGCCATCCATCATTCCTTCAATTCTGACCAGTTTCCCAGTCCCTGCTGATGAAAAATATCCCCACAGCATGGGGATGTTGTTCTCGGGGTGATGAGAGGTATTGGGTTTGTGCCAGACATAGCGTTTTCCTTGATGGCCAAAAAGCTCAATTTTAGTTTCATCTGACCAGAGTACCTTCTTCCAGTTTTTTTATGTTTGGGGAGTCTCCCACATGCCTTTTGGTGAACACCAAACATGTTTGCTTATTTTTTCTTGCCACTCTTTCGTAAAACTCTGTGGAATGTACAGCTTAAAGTGGTCCTATGGAGATACTCCAATCTCCGCTGTGGAGCTTTGCAGCTCCTTCAGGGTTATCTTTGGTCTTTTTGTTGCCTCTCTGATTACTGCCCTCCTTGCCTGGTAAGTGAGTTTTGGTTACTGGCCCTCTCTTGGCAGGTTTGTTGTGGTGCCATATTCTTTCCATTTTTTAATAATGGATTTAATGGTGCTCCATGGGATGTTCAAAGTTTCTGATATTTTTTTATAACCCAACCCTGGTCTGTACTTTTCCACAACTTTGTCCCTGAGCTGTTTGGAGAGTTCCTTGGTCTTCATAGAGCTGGTTGCTTGGTGGTGCCCCTTGCTAACTGGTGTTGCAGACTCTGGGGCCTTTCAGAACAGATATACTGAGAGCCTGTGACAGATCATGTGACACTTAGATTACACACAAGTGGACTTTATTTAACTAATTATGTGACTTCTGAAGGTAATTGGTTGCACCAGATCTTATTTGGGGTTTCATAGCAAAGGGGTGAATACTTATGTACGCACCACTTTTCCCTTTGTGATTTTTTTTAGAATTTATTTTAAACAAATCATTTTTTAAATTTCACTTCACCAATTTGGACTATTTTGTGCATATCCATTACATGAACTCTAAATAAAAATACATTTAAATTACAGGTTGTAATGCAACAAAATAGGATAAACGTCAAGGGGGTGAATACTTTTGCAAGGCACTGTACCTACTGTAAAATATAGTGGTGGATCTTTGATGTTATGGGGTTATTTTGCTTCCACTGGTTATCACTGTATGTCTAATAAATCATTGTATGTGTTCATTTAATGAAAATAACTCCAAAATAAATATTTTTTAGATTAATTTACCTGAGCCTTCTTTGGCCCTTAAAATGCTCAGTCTGATCATGTGGGCGTTAGGAAACAAATGTGAAAATATTGACATACACAGCCCTGATTAGCTGATAGGATGTTCTTGAGCCCACCCCCTTGCCCAGATGAACAGTTATTGGTCTATTATAGTCAGATCTTATTGTGAAGTCATGATGTGGGGCCCAAAGTCCCATCCCACCTGAACAGGATGACATTTCAGGAGAATTTTCAAACAGCTCTTACACAAAAAACACGGAAATCACATTTTAACTGCACTGCCCATTTAGTAGTCTCACACTGATATCTCCACTCCATTCCAACAATACCTTACTAATGTGTGTGTCCAATGAATCAAGAAAATGCATATGTCAGTATATTAATTGGGGTTTCTTAAACTATCGGTCAGGACCCAAAGTGGGCCCTGGGCATGTGGGTCGCTAGTTAAGAGAATACATCTATATTCACACACTGTTTCTTCTTAATTTGAGTCGCCGGAGGACGGTATATTTCTCATTTGGGTCTCGAGCTGAAAACATTTAATCAATTACTCATGTAGGCTACTTTCCAACTTGACTGTTCCTGACCTGTACAGCAGCCTCCACTATGAGACACTTGTAAATGAAATGCATCCTTAACATCCTTATGGCCCTCCAGTCAGTCACACGTTGACATCCCTGTGTGTAACCACCCTGCTAGGCGGTGCCTCCTCCACTCTCTTCCCCCTCAGAGCCAGGGTGAGAAAGTTCCTGATGGACAGCGAGACTCGGAGCAGCAGCTTCTTGAGTCCGGCCCTGTACTCCTGTCGCATCAGGCAGTACAGCACGGGGTTCAGGCAGCTGTTGGTGTGAGCCAAGCAAACAGTCAGAGGGAAAGCATAGGCCTGGGCATTGTAGAAGGCCTTACTAAAGGGCACCAGGTCAAATTTTATCAGCACTCCCCATAGTGTCAGAGCCTGGTTGGGCAGCCAGCAGAGGAAGAAGGAGAGCACCAAGATGGTCACCGAGCGGGTCACTTTGGAGCGGCGCCGTTGATGGGACCTCTCTGAACTCTCCATGACCCCAACGCTGCCAACTACGCCACTGACTCGCCGGCTCAGGAGGAGGTAGCACACGCTGATCACTACCAAGGGAACCACAAATCCCAGCAGTACCTTCTGTGTCTGGTAGAGGCCCAGTAGAACCTGAGAGTCCCAGTGACCCGAGGCAGATCCAGAAAACCGGACGAGACACAGCTCATCATCCGCAGACACCTAGAAACATCAAAAACACTACAATGGAATTAAATGTTTGACATCAACTGATGCGTTTTGTCTCGATGTACACACCAACAGCCTTACATGCATTCTTAAATTGGCAAATAAAATCAGTCAAACAAACCTGGACTGTGGTGGAGTAGATGGCGTGGGGCATCGTGACCGCCAGTGACACCACCCAGATGGCTAAACTGGCCCACTTGGCACGAGCCGCAGCCATGTTGGGGCTGCTTATCCTCAGTGAGGAGGCGAGGGAGCAGTAGCGAGCCACGCTCATGGCTGTCAAGAAGAAGACGCTAGCGTACATGTTCATGGTGGTCACAGAGCTGACAATCTTACACATGACCCTGCCGAAGGGCCAGCGGAAGTCCAGGGCAGTGTCCACAGCCCAGAAGGGCAGGGTGAGGACGAACTGGAGGTCAGTCACGGCCAGGCTCCTCACAAAGAAGTCAATAGATGAGTGGTGCAACTGGTGGCGGGAGTGGAGAAGGAACAGCGCCAGGAGGTTTCCCACCAGCCCCAGAGCACACACCACCAGGTAGACCAGAGCAATGACCACACGCATCTGGAAGAAGGAAACACAGTCAAGAGTCAAATCCTGATACATAATGGTTTGGTACAGTCATTAATTAATAATAATCAAAAATTAAACTAATAAAGTTCATCTTAAATTGATTTATCCTAACCCACAACAACAAAAATATATTTTATATCAAGATAATCTACCTTTAGGACTTTAAAGCTGGGATCTTTAAACTTAAAATATGTAACTTTTTGGGTGACCCCGCTAAATTAAAATAGATGTGAGTTATAGTCTGTCATTCTCATTGAAAGTGAGTTCAATCTGTCATTCTCATTGAAAGTGAGTTCAATATATCATTCTCATTGAAAGTGAGTTCAATCTGTCATTCTCATTGAAAGCAAGTCTAAGAAGCGGTAGATCTGTTGTAGGTGTGCTATTTATATGCTTCCAGTTCTTAAATTTCGTTTTTGCATCTTTTATTTTCAGTTTTGTACACCAGCTTCAATCTAAATACAATATTAGTGGTTATGAAAAATATATTTCAGAGGTTTAGCTGGTACAACGATTCTCTACACTATACTTGCGTGTTTTGTCACAAACAAAACTTAAGCAAATTATTCGAATTTTAGCAACCAGGAAATTGAGCAATTTATGCAGAGTGCATCTTTAATGGGGAAACTGACATGTCCATTCGCGATATTACAACAACAAAGAAGTCACTGAAAACAACTAACATGCTGAGCTACACTCCTCAGTTCGGTGGGGCGGCCAGTGGCACCATTTCCCCATGCCAATGAGGTAAAATAATGTGTCTTGGTCAGACTTCTTGCAAAAGATTAGTTAGTGCTAGTCTGGAAGAAAAGCCTGCACAACCAGTAGTAGCTCTCTAGGTCCAGAGTTGCAGATCCCTGAGCATCACTTCTCTATGGGCTAGCAGGGCTACTATGAAGTAGGATGAAGTTACACCTGATCTAAACTTAGTTTTGCGTTTGTCACCCTAATGGTTAGGACTTTTGGAGGATATTCAGAACACACACCCACCGTCATGTTCGCGCTGTCCCCATACAGCTCCGGAGCAGAGTCTCTGGAGAGGAGATGGAGCCAGCAGTCCAGCGAGAGGTTGTGGAGCGATTCTCCGGACAGGTTAGCCTGCTCTGGGTTCTCCACGTCCTCCTGATCCCCTACACGCCCACTCAGACCCAGGTGGCGCAAACTGCTGTTATTCTGATGCATGGTTCTTCTCTAACATTCAGCAGAACACAACGCATGAAAACAGGGTCTCACATCACCCAAAGTGTGAAGTAATGGTACAAAGATTTCGAGTTGAGTAAACTCAACATATCCAAATTCCAACCGCACCGTTTTTGTAAGAATACACATTTTGTGTTTTAGGAAACAGTCATTGTTCGTAAATATTCACCGTTTTTTCGTTTCATTTGAATGTGCTTGTTCAAGTCCGACTTGTTTCTGAAAGAGTTGCATCACTCGTCTAGTCTGCGCTTTTTATACGGATTGAGATGCCATGCGCGAGTAAAGTCTCCGAGAATTCGCGCTGTGCGGTTGCTATCACTCCATCACGTGCATAAAATGGGGGGAGAGTAGGGGTGAGAATGTGGAGGGCTGCAGACTGCTCTCAAATAATTTAGTATTATTCTGTACATAAAGCCGAGGCACTACAAGTAGTATAATATGTTATGTTTTGTATGGTATGTATTCATTTGTGGATATCCATCACCCATTTAGTATGATATGTTCCAAATTACAATTAGTATTAAATGTTGCCTATTTGCTAAACATACAATATGTTACGAATTGTGTCCAGCGATACTGGTCCAGGTTAACAATACAGTCGTGGCCAAAAGATTTGAGAATGACACAAATATTAATTTTCACAAAGTTTGCTGCTTCAGTGTCTTTAGATATTTTTGTCAGATGTTACTATGGAATCCTGAAGTATAATTACAAGCATTTGATAATTGTCAAAGGCTTTTATTGACAATTACATGAAGTTGATGCATATAGTCAATATTTGCAGTGTTGACCCTTCTTTTTCAAGATCTCTGCAATCTGCCCTGGCATGCTGTCAATTAACTTCTGGGCCACATCCTGACTGATGGCAGCCCATTCTTGCATAATCGATGCTTGGAGTTTGTCAGAATATGTGGGGTTTTGTTTGTCCACCCGCCTCTTGAGGATTGACCACACGTTCTCAATGGGATTAAGGTCTGGGGAGTTTCCTGGCCATGGACCCAAAATATCGATGTGTTGTTCCCCGAGCCACTTAGTTATCACTTTTGCCTTATGGCAAGGTGCTCCATCATGCTGGAAAAGGCATTGTTCGTCACCAAACTGTACCTGGATGGGGGAGAGGTTGCTCTCGGAGGATGTGTTGGTACCATTCTTTATTCATTGCTGTGTTCTTAAGCAAAATTGTGAGTGAGCCCACTCCCTTGGCTGAGAAGCAACCCCACACATGAATGGTCTCAGGATGCTTTACTGTTGGCATGACACAGGACTGAAGGTAGCGCTCACCTTGTCTTCTCCGAACAAGCTTTTTTCCGGATGCCCCAAACAATCGGAAAGGGGATTCATCAGAGAAAATGACTTTACCCCAGTCCTCAGCAGTCCAAACCCTGTACCTTTTGTAGAATATCAGTCTGTCCCTGATGTTTTTCCTGGAGAGAAGTGGCTTCTTTGCTGCCCTTCTTGAGACCAGGCCATCCTCCAAAAGTATTTGCCTCACTGTGCGTGCAGATGCACTCACACCTGCCTGCTGCCATTCCTGAGCAAGCTCTGTTCTGGTGGGCCCCGATCCTGCAGCTGAATCAACTTTTGGAGACGGTCCTGGCGCTTGCTGGACTTTCTTGGGTGCCCTGAAGCCTTCTTCACAACAATTGAACCGCTCTCCTTGAAGTTCTCGATGACCCTCCTTTTGAAGCTTCCAGTCTGTTATTCGAACTCAATCAGCATGACAGAGTGATCTCCAGCCTTGTCCTCGTCAACACTCACACCTGTGTTAACGAGAGAATCACTGACATGATGTCAGCTGGTCCTTTTGTGGCAGGGCTGAAATGCAATGGAAATGTTTTTTAGGGATTCAGTTCATTTGCATGGCAAAGAGGGACTTTGCAATCAATTGCAATTCATCTTATCACTCTTCTTAACATTCTGGAGTATATGCAAATTGCCATCATACATACTGAGGCAGCAGACTTTGTAAAAATGTATATTTGTGTCATTCTCAAAACCTTTGGCCACGACTGTACATACTGCTCAAAGATGTATGGCAGACGTGGTGTGTGGGATGTGATTGTTCTGTTGTACTTGGGGACTTTGGTGGGGTAGTACCTCTGCTCCTCAACTCTGTGTTTGAGGGGCAATCATCATCACAACATCCCAGACTCATTGTGACCGGTGTTCTTTTATCTTGGAGTGTGTTCCGGACATAGATTTTTCTGAGTGCTACTGATTCTTAATAACATAGTAGGCCTATGGGGCGCTAAAAGTCCTTATGAATATTCACTATTTGTCATATACATATGAGGTCATTTAAAGTGTTCCATGTAATTTAATTGAAATGATGTGGAAACAATGTTGATTCATCCAATGTGAACCTTCTATCTATCTCTCTCTCTCTGTATCTCTCTCTCTCCCTGTCTTTCTCCTCTCTATCTATCTGTATCTCTCTCTGTATCTCTGTCTCTCTTTCGCTCAGACACATCAATGAAACTTAAATAACAAGTTATATCAAAGTACAGTAAGTGAAGTATTATTATTATTATTACTTTTTTTTTATTTTTATTTTTTTATTTTTTTATTTTACCCCTTTTTCTCCCCAATTTCGTGGTATCCAATTGTTGTAGTAGCTACTATCTTGTCTCATTGTTCAGTAGCCACCTTTTTCAGTAAATCTCTATATTACGGATCTCTATAATACATAACACCATATATTGGGGTTCAGCAACCTGGCCTCAGGGTAATTCATATTATTTGGGACGTTTCTTCTTTCCCTCCATTTAAAAAATCTAATTGTATTGGTCACATACACATGGTTAGCAGATGTTAATATAAGTGTAGCGAAATGCTTGTGCTTCTAGTTCTGACAGTGCAGTAATATCTAACAAGTAATGTAACAATTCCCCAACAACTACCTTATACACACACATCTAAGGGGGTGAATGAGAATATGTACATGTAAGTATATGGATGAGCGATGGCCAAGCGGCATAGAGTATATACATATCAAATGAGTCATGTAAGATATGTAAACATTATTAAAGTGGCATTATTTAAAGTGGCATTGATTAAAGTGACTAGTGATCCATTTATTAAAGTGTCCAGTGATTGTGTCTCAATGTAGGCAGCATCACTGAGTTAGTAATTGCTGTTTAGCAGTCTGATGGCCTTGAGATATAAACTGTTTTTCAATCTCTCGGTCCCAGCTTTAATGCACCTGTACTGACCTCGCCTTCTGGATGATAGCGGGATGAACACCCAGTGGCTCGGGTGGTTGTTGTCCTTGATTATCTTTTTGGCCTTCCTGTGACATCGGGTACTGTAGGTGTCATGGAGGGCAGGTAGTTTAACCCCAGTGATGCGTTGTGCACCCTCTGGAGAGCTTTGCGGTTAAGGGCGGAGCAGTTGCCGTACCAGGCGGTGATACAGCCCGACAGGATGCTCTCGATTGTGCATCTGTAAAAGTTAGTCAGGGTTTTGGCGGACAAGCCAAATTTCTTCAGCCTCCTGAGGTTGAAGAGGCGCTGTTGCACCTTCTTCACCACACTGTCTGTGTGGGTGGACCAATTCAGTTTGTCTGTGATGTGTACGCCCAGGAACTTAAAACTTTCCACCTTCTCCACTGCTATCTCTTCGATGTGGATAGGGGGGTGCTCTCTCTGCTGTTTCCTGAAGTCCACGATCATCTCCTTTGTTTTGTTGACGTTGAGTGAGAGGTTGTTTTCCTGACACCATACCCCGAGTGCCCTCACCTCCTCCCTGTAGGCTGTCTCATCGTTGTTGGTGCTCAAGCCCACTACTATTGTGTCGTCTGCAAACTTGATGATTGAGTTGGAGGCGTTCATGGCCACGCAGTTGTGGGTGAACAGGGAGTACAGGAAAGGGCTGAGCACACACCCTTATGGGGCCCCAGTGTTGAGGATCAGCGAAGTGGAGATGTTGTTTCCTACCTTCACCACCTGGGGGCGGCCTGTCAGAAAGTCCAGCACCCAGTTGCACGGGACGGGGTCGAGACCCAGGGCCTCCAGCTTGATGATGAGCTTGGAGGGTACTATGGTGTTGAATGCTGAGCTGTAGTCAATGAACAGCATTCTTACATACATTTGAAGTCGGAAGTTTACATACACCTTGGCCAAATACATTTAAACTCAGTTTTTCACTATTCCTGACATTTAATCCTAGTAAAAAAACCCTGTTTTAGGTCAGTTAGGATCACCACTTTATTTTATGAATGTGAAATGTCAGAATAATAGGAGAGAGAATGATTTATTTCAGCTTTTATTTCTTTCATCACGTTCCCAGTGGGTCAGAAGTTTACATACACTCAATTAGTATTTGGTGGCATTGCCTATAAATTGTTTAACTTGGGTCAAACGTTTCAGGTAGTCTTCCACAAGCATCCCATATGTATGGGCTATGCTTGGGGTCATTGTCCATTTGGAAGACCCATTTGCGACCAAGCTTTAGCTTCCTGACTGATGTCTTGAGATGTTGCTTCAATATATCCACATCATTTTCCTGACATCTATTTTGTGAAGTGTATCAGTCCCTCCTGCAGCAAAGCACCCCCACAACATGATGCTGCCATTTTATGGCGGTTTTGTTGCAGTGGCTTTTTCCTTGTTGAGCAGCCATTCAGGTTATGTCGATATAGGACTCGTTTTACTGTAGATACTTTTGTACCTGTTTCCTCCAGCATCTTCACAAGGTCCGTAGCTGTTGTTCGGGGAATGATTTGCACTTTTCGCACCAAAGAATGATTCTCCTTCCTGAGCGATATGACGGCTGCGTGGTCCCATGATGTTTATACTTCGTACTACCTCCTCTCTCATTGTTTAATACGTCCTCTCTCACTATTTAATACATCATCTCACTGTTTAATACGTCCTCTCACTGTTTAATACGTCCTCTCACTGTTTAATACATCATCTCACTGTTTAATACGTCCTCTCACTGTTTAATACGTCCTCTCACTGTTTAATACATCATCTCACTGTTTAATACGTCCTCTCTCACTGTTTAATACGTCCTCTCTCACTGTTTAATACGTCCTCTCACTGTTTAATACATCCTCTCACTGTTTAATACCTCCTCTCTCACTATTTAATACGTCCTCTCACTGTTTAATACCTCCTCTCTCACTATTTAATACATCATTTCACTGTTTAATACATCATCTCACTGTTTAATACATCATCTCACTGTTTAATACGTCCTCTCTCACTATTTAATACATCATCTCACTGTTTAATACATCATCTCACTGTTTAATACATCATCTCACTGTTTAATACATCATCTCACTGTTTAATACGTTCTCTCTCACTGTTTAATACATCATCTCACTGTTTAATACGTCCTCTCACTGTTTAATACGTCCTCTCACTGTTTAATACATCATCTCACTGTTTAATACGTCCTCTCTCACTGTTTAATACGTCCTCTCTCACTGTTTAATACCTCCTCTCTCACTATTTAATACGTCCTCTCACTGTTTAATACCTCCTCTCTCACTATTTAATACATCATCTCACTGTTTAATACCTCCTCTCTCACTGTTTAATACGTCCTCTCACTGTTTAATACGTCCTCTCTCTCACTGTTTAATACATCCTCTCTCACTGTTTAATACGTCCTCTCACTGTTTAATACGTTCTCTCTCACTGTTTAATACGTCCTCTCTCACTGTTTAATACATCATCTCACTGTTTAATACGTCCTCTCTCACTGTTTAATACGTCCTCTCTCACTGTTTAATACATCATCTCACTGTTTAATACGTCCTATCTCACTGTTTCATACATCATCTCACTGTTTAATACATCATCTCACTGTTTAATACGTCCTCTCTCACTGTTTAATACATCATCTCACTGTTTAATACATCATCTCACTGTTTAATACGTCCTCTCACTGTTTAATACGTCCTCTCACTGTTTAATACATCATCTCACTGTTTAATACATCATCTCACTGTTTAATATGTCCTCTCACTGTTTAATACGTCCTCTCACTGTTTAATACGTCCTCTCACTGTTTAATACGTCCTCTCACTGTTTAATACGTCCTCTCTCACTGTTTAATACGTCCTCTCACTGTTTAATACGTCCTCTCACTGTTTAATACGTCCTCTCTCACTGTTTAATACCTCCTCTCTCACTGTTTAATACCTCCTCTCTCACTGTTTAATACGTCCTCTCTCACTGTTTAATACCTCCTCTCTCACTGTTTAATACCTCCTCTCTCACTGTTTAATACCTCCTCTCTCACTGTTTAATACGTCCTCTCTCACTGTTTAATACGTCCTCTCTCACTGTTTAATATCTCCTCTCTCACTGTGCAGATGTGTGTGAATGGCTGGCTGTGATGTTTTTGTTCAGAAACAATAAATCACTCTAATAAAAAAAGTGATGACCTCGTTTGGAAGTGGTGTCTGACTAATAATCGATGATGTTCAGAAGTGAATTTAATGTAGATAATGTAATACTCAATACTCAGTCGATTGCCAGATAATGACAATAATCACTGGGTGGTGGACCCTTAACTGGGCTAAATTACTGTTCTGATTCGAGGCTGTCCATTGGTCCTTACCTGCTCTCCAGATTGTCCACGTACTCCCTATTCTTCTTAATAGCCTACCTTAGTAAGGGGCAGCTGGCTGGGCAGGTGGACATTAGGGCCAGTAATAGCCTACCTTAGTAAGGGGCAGTTGGCTAGGCAGGTGAACCCCCTCTTTATCCAACAACTTCTTCTCATCCTCGTTAAGGACCAGCTCCTGCAGGGAATGCTGGGAGCCCCACTGAGCCTGTCAATCTCCGGAGAGAGGAAAGACAGTCATAACTGCAAGGCTTTAGACAGTCACACACTGTGTTTATGTCCTATTGTCTCCTCATCTCTCTCTGTGTCTGACTGTCTCCATCTGGAACACATTGTATCTTCTCCCTCTCTCGCTCTCTCTCTCCCTCCTTCTCTCTCTCTCTCTGCCTCCTCTCTCTCTCTCTCTGTCTATCTCTCTCTCTCTATCTATCTGTCTCTCTCTCTGTATCTCTCTCTCCCTGTCTTTCTCCTCTCTATCTATCTGTCTCTCTATCTATCTGTATCTCTCTCTGTATCTCTATCTGTCTCTCTTTCGCTCACTCTGTCTCAGTCTGTCTCTCTCTCTGTGTCTCTTGCCTCCTCCCCTAGAACCTAGACCTACAGTTACAGTTTTATCCGTTCTGAATGGATTTCATACAGTAGATGAAGGCAATATGTTGGAGCCTCAACTCCCCTGCCCCTCTGACTCACCTGCTATCTTATTCCAGACAGCAGCAAGTCCATTACAGTGTGAGGGTAACCAGAGGGCAGCCGGGGGTTGTGGGTATTCCCATTGCTCTCTTGGAAGAGACTCCCATCTAAATCAGACAAACAGGAATAAGAGAGACGGTGAGTCAGAGGGGCAGGGGAGTTGAGGCTCCATCATATTGCTTTCATCTACTGTATGAAATTACAAAATTAGTGCCTTGTACTGGGATTGAACCTGCAATGCTCGGAGACCAAAGTTATAATGTTACTGTCCCCACTACAACAAGAAAATACTCAAGTAATTTGTCCATTTAATTGATATAGTGTAGAAATCCTTTCATTCCTTTGGAGGACTACTTCTTCTTGGGAGTGGCAATATGGCTGACAGGTAGCTTCAAACCCACTAATTGGCCAGTACATAGCATCAGCAATCCAGGCTTTATACAGATGAAGTTTACATAAACTTAGGTTGGACTTGTTTTTCAACCACTCCACAAATTTCTTGTTAACAAACTGTAGTTTTGGCAAGTTGGTTAGGACATCTACTTTGTGCATGACACAAATAATTTTTCCAACAATTGTTTACAGACAGATTATTTCACTTATAATTCACTATATCACAATTTCAGTGGGTTAGAAGTTTACATACACTAAGTTGACTGTGCCTTTAAACAGCTTGGAAAATTCCAGAAAATGATGTCATGGCTTTAGAAGCTTCTGATAGGCTAATTGACATAATTTGAGTCAATTGGAGGTGTACCTGTGGATATATTTCAAGGCCTACCTTCAAACTCAGTGCTTCTTTGCTTGACATCATGGGAGAATCAAGAGAAATCACCCCCAAAAAACTTCAAGCATTTGGAAATTACCACGTTCATCTGTACAAATAATAGTTTGCAAGTATAAACACCATGGGTCCACGCAACCGTCACACCGCTCAGGAAGGAGACGCGTTCTGTCTCCTAGAGATGAATGTACTTTGGTGCGAAAAGTGCAAATCAATCCCAGAACAACAGCAAAGGACCTTGTGAAGATGCTGGAAGAAACAGGTACAAAGGGATCTATGTCCACAGTAAAACGAGTCCTATATCGACATAACCTAAAAGGCCTCTCAGCAAGGAAGAAGCCACTGCTCCAAAACCGCCATAAAAAAGCCAGACTACGGTTTGCAACTGCACATGGGGAAAAAGATTGTACTTTTAGGAGAAATGACCTCTGGTCTGATGAAACAAAAATGGTTATAATGACCATCGTTATGTTTGGAGGAAAAAGGGGGAGGCTTGCAAGCCGAAGACACCATCCCAACCATGAAGCACGGGGGTGGCAGCATCATGTTGTGGGGGTGCTTTGCTGCAGGAGGGACTGGTGCACTTCACAAAATAGATGGCTTCATGAGGTAGGAAAATGATGTGGATATATTGAAGCAACGTCTGAAGACATCAGTCAGGAAGTTAAAGCTTGGTCGCAAATGGGTCTTCCAAATGGACAATGACCCCAAGCATACTTTGAAAGTTGTGACAAAATGGCTTAAGGACTACAAAGTCAAGGTATTGGAGTGGCCATCACAAAGCCCTGAACTCAATCCTATATAAAATTTGTGGGCAGAACTGAAAAAGTGTGTGTGAGCAAGGAGGCCTACAAACCTGACTCAGTTACACCAGCTCTGTCAGGAGGAATGGGCCAAAATTCACCCAACTTATTGTGGGAAGCTTGTGGAAGGCTACCTGAAATGTTTGACCCAAGTTAAACAATTTAAAGGCAATGCTACCAAATACTAATTGAGTGTATGTAAACTGAGAATGTGATGAAAGAAATAAAAGCTGAAATAAATCACTCTACTATTATTCTGACATTTCACATTCTTAAAATAAAGTGGTGATCCTAACTGACCTAAGATAGGGAATTTTTACTAGAATTAAATGTCAAGACTTGTTAAAAACTGAGTTTAAATGTATTTGGACAAGGTGTATGTAAACTTCCGACTTCAACTGTATCATCATTAGCTGTGTCCTGCTTGGTTCCTGCACTGGGTCAAATTCATCACGTGCACTCCTTGTCAACAAACCCCTTTGTGACAGAGATGTTTATGAAGTATTTTCACACTACACATGGCACACCTTTCAAGAAATAGTTTTTATGGATGGAATCCTTCAGTCTCTAAAAAGCACCGTTATCTGCGTTTTTTGTTTTTTTTATGTGTCAGTCTTTTTCCTTGACCTGTGATATAGAAATTGTCACTTGATGGGTCAAAGTACTGTATTGTACAGTAAGAGTCCTATTATTATGACTGCTTCAGAAAGCAGGATGACTGTAGTGTATTGTAATCTCCTACTGCCTGTAAATTGTCCTAGTTCAGACTAAAAGGGGGCTTTATCTACATAAAAAAGAAACAGTCCCACACACACACAAAACAGTATAGTACACTTGGATCTCTTTTTGAGTGTGGGGCTTATACGCTTTGCATCTATTTTGCATCAGGTATTGCCGGGGGATTAGAGCCTGCTGTTATGTTATGCACCAACAAAAAGAGTTCATCAACAAAGCTAGAAGAGTGTGATGGTCTCTCGGGGATCTCTTTGGCTGTATGCTTTTGTGTGGCTAGAATTAGAAAAGGGGAATGAAATAGAATGAGTTGGGTAGACTGGGGATTTCCATTCAAAGCAACATTCGGTGGTCCTGACTGCCCGTTGATGGTGCTCCATGTGGAGTGTTTAATGGATTCATCACAGAGCAGGGGTATTCAAATCCAGAAATCAAGGCCCGCAGCTCTGCTGCAGGTTGTCTTTTATCCCTGGTAGTCAATTGAAAATACTATGATTGGTAGACTCAATGTAGAGTCAATTCCCCTAGTGTCCCCACCGGGACGAATCAGATTATAGGGAGGGATGAAAACCTCACTGATGCCGCTGTCACTGGGCGAGGAGGGGAAGGAGGGCCACAGGGGGAAGGCAGGGGCAAACGATGAGTCACTGCCACCTAACAGGGAATCCAGGAAATCATCACTGCCACCTACTGGCCTCAGAGACTGCAGGGGGTTGTGTGTGTGTGTGTGTGTGTGTGTGTGTGTGTGTGTGTGTGTGTGTGTGTGTGTGTGTGTGTGTGTGTGTGTGTGTGTGTGTGTGTGTGTGTGGAGGGTGATATACAGTGCCTTGCGAAAGTATTCGGCCCCCTTGAACATTGCGACCTTTTGCCACATTTCAGGCTTCAAACATAAAGATATAAAACTGTATTTTTTTGTGAAGAATCAACAAGTGGTGCACAATCATGAAGTGGAACGACATTTATTGGATATTTCAAACTTTTTTAACAAATCAAAAACTGAAAAATTGGGCGTGCAAAATTATTCAGCCCCTTTACTTTCAGTGCAGCAAACTCTCTCCAGAAGTTCAGTGAGGATCTCTGAATGATCCAATGTTGACCTAAATGACTAATGATGATAAATACAATCCACCTGTGTGTAATCAAGTCTCCGTATAAATGCACCTGCACTGTGATAGTCTCAGAGGTCCGTTAAAAGCGCAGAGAGCATCATGAAGAACAAGGAACACACCAGGCAGGTCCGAGATACTGTTGTGAAGAAGTTTAAAGCCGGATTTGGATACAAAAAGATTTCCCAAGCTTTAAACATCCCAAGGAGCACTGTGCAAGCGATAATATTGAAATGGAAGGAGTATCAGACCACTGCAAATCTACCAAGACCTGGCCGTCCCTCTAAACTTTCAGCTCATACAAGGAGAAGACTGATCAGAGATGCAGCCAAGAGGCCCATGATCACTCTGGATGAACTGCAGAGATCTACAGCTGAGGTGGGAGACTCTGTCCATAGGACAACAATCAGTCGTATATTGCACAAATCTGGCCTTTATGGAAGAGTGGCAAGAAGAAAGCCATTTCTTAAAGATATCCATAAAAAGTGTCGTTTAAAGTTTGCCACAAGCCACCTGGGAGACACACCAAACATGTGGAAGAAGGTGCTCTGGTCAGATGAAACCAAAATTGAACTTTTTGGCAACAATGCAAAACGTGATGTTTGGCGTAAAAGCAACACAGCTGAACACACCATCCCCACTGTCAAACATGGTGGTGGCAGCATCATGGTTTGGGCCTGCTTTTCTTCAGCAGGGACAGGGAAGATGGTTAAAATTGATGGGAAGATGGATGGAGCCAAATACAGGACCATTCTGGAAGAAAACCTGATGGAGTCTGCCAAAGACCTGAGACTGGGACGGAGATTTGTCTTCCAACAAGACAATGATCCAAAACATAAAGCAAAATATACAATGGAATGGTTCAAAAATAAACATATCCAGGTGTTAGAATGGCCAAGTCAAAGTCCAGACCTGAATCCAATCGAGAATCTGTGGAAAGAACTGAAAACTGCTGTTCACAAATGCTCTCCATCCAACCTCACTGAGCTCGAGCTGTTTTGCAAGGAGCAATGGGAAAAAATTTCAGTCTCTCGATGTGCAAAACCGATAGAGACATACCCCAAGCGACTTACAGCTGTAATCGCAGCAAAAGGTGGCGCTACAAAGTATTAACTTAAGGGGGCTGAATAATTTTGCACGCCCAATTTTTCAGTTTTTGATTTGTTAAAAAAGTTTGAAATATCCAATAAATGTCGTTCCACTTCATGATTGTGTCCCACTTGTTGTTGATTCTTCACAAAAAAATACAGTTTTATATCTTTATGTTTGAAGCCTGAAATGTGGCAAAAGGTCGCAAAGTTCAAGGGGGCCGAATACTTTCGCAAGGCACTGTACATGCAGTATACAAACAGGTTACAGGTTATGTTACTATATACAGTAATACTACTGTATACTATACTATCGTGAATAATGCAGCCACAAACACACGAACACACACACACACCGGCCAGAGATAATAACATTGTCTGGGGCCTGAGATGAAGGAGATAAAGTGTTATGATTGAGGTCTGACAGTTGTAGTGAAGGTCCCATCGTCCATGACTCTTGAACCCACAAGGTGTCAGTCAGAGCAATATATTTACAATTGTAAGTATATGGCTCTGCTGTCAATCAATCACTGGCATGATTGAAACCATTGACAAGACATAATTTATCATCAATCAATCAAATGTATTTATAAAACCCTTCTTACATCAGATGATGTCACAAAATGCTATACAGAAACCCAGCCTAAAACCCCAAACAGCAAGCAATGCAGGTGTAGAAGCACAGTGGCTAGGAAAAACTCCTTAGAAAGGCCAGAACCTAGGAAGAAACCTAGAGAGGAACCAGGCATTGAGGGGTGGCCAGTCCTCTTCTGGCTGTGCTTGTTGGAGATTATGGCCAAGATGTTCAGATGTTCATAGATGACCAGCTGTGTCAAATAGTGGTTGTCGAAGGGTGCAACAGGTCAGCACCTCAGGAGTAAATGTCAGTTTGCTTTTCATAGCCGATCATTCAGAGTATCTCTACCGTTCCTGCTGTCTCTAGAGAGGTGAAAACAGCAGGTCTAGGACAGGTAGCACATCCGGTGAACAGGTCAGGGTTCCATAGCCTCAGACAGAACAGTTGAAACTGGAGCAGCAGCACGGCCACGTGGACTGGGGACAGCAAGGAGTCATCAGGCCAGGTAGTCCTGAGGCATGGTCCTAGGGCTCAGGTCCTCCGAGAGAGAGAGAGAAAGAAAGAAAGAAAGAATTAGAGAGAAAAGAGAGAGAGAATTAGAGAGAGCATAGCGCACTATGCTTTATTATGAGCGTCAGGTCCGGTACACATCATTGCATTCTGTATCAGACAGTGGGCTGGCCCTCTTTGAAGTCGTGTAGATTGATTCATTGCTCTCTATTATATTTATAAAGCCCTCCTACATAAACGTCTGCTGTACCTTACTTCATTGTTAACTTAAAGACGTATGAGATACCAGACCCGGTCTCAGGGATGGCTAACTCTGAAGATCCCTTCGGTCTCCACTGAGTTAGGTAAATGATCTTGTAGTTTCTTTATATCCTATACATGGAACAATCTACAGAGTTTGCTGCAACTTCATGTTCTGGTGCCTCTAGGGACGTTTAAATAGTTGATTAGGGCCCTCTTTGCTGAGGAATGTGATTGTTTCTCTTGAGTATGTTTTGTAATCTTGTTTATTTGTATTATGTTGTATTTATTAATTGTGTATATACAGGGCTCCCTTGTTAAAAATAGCAATATCTCAATGGGAGCCCCTGCTAAAAAAAAAAAAAAATATTTAAAAAAATGGGGCTATGGGAAAATATGATTGGCAGGTGGACGGGGTCAACATGGACAGATCATAATCATATTGGTTACAGTTGTGACTGTGTCTTTCCATAGGTATGACTGTAGAATCCCTAGGGTGCTTTCACTGCAGGTAACGGCCGGAGGAGAGAGTGGAATGGTCATGTCACTCACACGGGGTGATATGATTTGCCAGGGCTGTTTACAGCTGAGGGTTCCATCTGTCTGGTTGAGCAGGAGATCAATAAGTTACATTCCTACGTATCGAGGAGAAACACACTGATTGGTTATTACTCAGGCCAGGAGTTTTTCCTTTTCCTGTGAACTTACCAGGAAAATATATGGGTAGTAGTTACTGACCAGGAAAAACTCTCGACATAACATCAGGCAAGTGTATCACAAATGATGGCTCAGGAGCCACTAATGGGTAGATAGGTAGAAAAACGTTTAGTTTACTCTGAATAGTTATCTCCTAAATTCCTTTCCATGTTTCATCTTTTAGATATTCTATTAACGCAATCGACACAGGGGTGGGTACCTGCTATATCAATCATACAAGGTACCATATTGAATTGAATCCAACAGAGGTTACCAATGTTTTTTTTGTTCCAATATTACATAACAATTCTGCTGGTATAATATATGACTCATAGATAAGCTATGTATATGACTCATAGATAAGCTATGTATATGACTCATAGATAAGCTATGTATATGACTCATAGATAAGCTATGCATATGACTCATAGATAAGCTATGCATATGACTCATAGATAAGCTATGCATATGACTCATAGATAAGCTATGCATATGACTCATAGATAAGCTATGTATATGACTCATAGATAAGCTATGTATATGACTCATAGATAAGCTGTGTACAGTGCCTTGCAAAAGTATTCGGCCCCCTTGAACTTTGCGACCTTTTGCCACATTTCAGGCTTCAAACATAAAGATATAAAACTGTATTTTTTTGTGAAGAATCAACAACAAGTGGGACACAATCATGAAGTGGAACGACATTTATTGGATATTTCAAACTTTTTTAACAAATCAAAAACTGAAAAATTGGGCGTTCAGGGTATTGAAATGGGTTTTATCCCAGTGCCATTGCACTTTGTGAATGTACACTGAGTTAATCAGTGGAATATTCAGAGTGGGGGTACGTCCTATGTTGCCAGTAAAAGGTGTGACCTTTATAATGGGTAACGATATTGCCGGAGGAAAGGTAGTACCCGTATTGGATAAAAGTTACCTCTCTCCAATGAGCTGGCAGAGTTATCCACATGTGTTCCCCGCTTGTGCTGTCACTCGTGCTCAGGCACGACAAGTGGGTGACGTGATAGATTTGTCTTTACACTGTTCTGTTCAAAGAGGTTGATCAAGAGGATGGGTTGTGTGCCACCTCTGGGAAGCTGATCACCTCTGACAAACAACCCAGGGAAGAATCGAAGTATATTGAACTTATTGCTGAGCAGCTGATAGCTAACCAAAAGGTTGACAACAGGCTTGCTAAATGTTTTTCTAGGGTTGTCTCATTGGAAGAGGTAAATAAGAAGAATGTGGCGTACTTCATTGATGGTAATCTCCTCATGAGTAAATGGACATCCCATGTTGACGCGGGTAGAGATTGGAATGCTGTTTACCAAATAGTGATTCCTACAGCCTTTCGACACAATGTGTTATCCCTTGCCCATGATCACCAGTGGTCCAGTCATTTAGGAATCACTAAGACTTATGATCGGATCCTTCAACATTTATTTTGGCCAGGTTTAAAACAAGATTTGGCTCAGTTCTGTTGGACATGTCAGATAAAGAGAAAACCAAAACAGGTTATTCCTCCAGCTCCTCTTTGTCCAATACCTGTCATAGGTAAACCATTCGAACATGTGGTGGTTGATTGTGTTGGACCGTTACCAAAGACAAAATCAGGTAACCAGTTTCTGTTAACGGTTATGTGTATGGCAACAATATACCCCGAGGCCATTCCTCTGAGAAAGATTACAGCCCCGGTAGTGAGTAAAGCCTTAATTAAATTCTTCACGACATTCGGGGTAACTAACTGATCAGGGTACCAATTTCCTATCAAAGCTCTTCAAGCAGGTGTTAAAATCCTTGTCAATTATGCATCGTGTGGCAAGCGCATATCACCCAGAGTCTCAGGGTGCGCTTGAACGTTGGCATCAGACACTATGCTACGTAAATATTGTTTGGAATCTGAGAAAGATTGGGATGAGGGAGTTCCTCTAGTTTTGTTTGCTGCTCGTGAAACTGTACAGGAGTCCCTAGGGTTCAGCCCGGCTGAACTAGTGTTTGGTCACACAGTGAGAGGACCAATGAAAGTCCTTAAAGAACAGTATTTGTCCCAAGAGTTGTGTGCGGGAGATGAGAATGTGTTGGACTACATTAGTCGCTTTCGTGAGCTCCAACACCAAGCCTGTGCTTTCGCAAAGGAAGCTCTGTCTTCCTCACAGAGGAGTATGAAAAGACACTATGATAAACAGGCTGTTTCTCGTCCACTACAGCCAGGTGACCAAGTACTGGTTTTATTGCCTGTTCCAGGATCTTCACTGTCAGCTCGATTCTCTGGTCCTTATTTAATTGAAAATAAATTAAGTGAAACTGATTATGTGCTTCAAACTCCTGATAGAAAACGCTAATCTCGTGTGTGTACCACGTTAACATGTTGAAGGCATACTACACCCGACCCAGTTAGATGGTTCAAAAATAGCGGAAGGTACTGCTGTCTCCTCTGCTCTCCTTTCAAATGCTCTGCCTGCGGCTATGGAACCCTGACCTGCTCACCGGACGTGCTACTTGTCCCAGACCTGCTGTTTTCAACTCTCTAGAGACCGCAGGAGCGGTAGAGATACTCTGAATGATCGACTATGATAAGCCAACTGACATTTACTCCTGAGGTGCTGACCTGTTGCACCCTCGACAACCACTGTGATTATTATTTGACCCTGCTGTTCGTCTATGAACATTTGAACATCTTGGCCATGTTCTGTTATAATCTCCACCCGGAGATCTCCACCAGGCTATGTTATAATCTCCACCAGGCTGTGAGGACTGGCCACCCCTCATAGCCTGGTTCCTCTCTAGGTTTCTTCCTAGGTTTTGGCCTTTCTAGGGAGTTTTTCCTAGCCACTGTGCTTCTACACCTGCATTGCTTGCTGTTTGAGGTTTTAGGCTGGGTTTCTGTACAGCATTTTGTGACATCAGCTGATGTAAGAAGGGCTTTATAAATAAATTTGATTGATTGACATTTCATTTTCTTGAAATAAAGTGGTGATCCTAACTGACCTAGGACAGGGAATTTTTACTGTGAAAAAATGTTAGGAATTGTGAAAAACTGAGTTTAAATGTATTTGGCTAAGGTGTATATAAACTTCCGACTTCAACTGTACCTCTCAAATACTTTCAGGTTTCTGTCGGTACCGATCTTTAAAGATCGGAGGGTTGACCATTTTTACAATCTACAATGCAATCAATACTTTATATTGTGCTCCATTCAATAATATGAGATTCTGTGGCTTGATAAAATATTTCTGGACTAATACTGCCTGCCTCCTTGTGGATTCGTGCTTGCATTGCATGTCATACCTATGTCACAGCACGTCGCACGGCGTTTATCAACTACAACCTGGTCTCATAGACCAAACGTAACATAGTAAACATAACCAATGTTAGATTTAGCCACCTAGCATTAGCGACGACAAATTAGAGTTCATAACATATCAAACGTTTCGGGAAATTCCAAACATATTGTACAAATCTCAATTCGTAACATATCATGCGAAATCGATTAATACATATCATACGAAACATAACATATTCACAATAATTATAAGATTTTTCCAGATTTTAATTTACTATGTTACGTCTTCCCCTGAGTCCACATTGCAGCCGAACGTGAAGTGATATAAAGCAGCGTAAGGTGTCATAAGCGTTCTCTTTCCTGCCTATCCTTGGACGAGGAAGGCGGTGTATTCGCAGTGTTAATTTTACCAAAAGTTTATCTACGAACATCAGGCAAAATGGTGAGTTGATTTTGAATTGTTTTGTTATGATTCGGTGGACCGGAGGTTCAGTGTTGTCCATGGGTAAAGAATTGGCGACCTCCTTCCACATTGCCGGTGACCAGTTGAAAGGAACCGGGCCGGGTGAAGCAGCCTCCGGGGCACCCAAGATGGATGCTCCCTGTTTGAACTGCATGACGATGTTTAGAAAACCGCGGCGGACATAGCTAAATTAAGCCCCATATGAGATTTTAATGCATTTAGGTACCAATTTTCTCCTTATAATTTCGTTTAAGGAATATGGTGGCTGTTTGAATTTACGCAGACGTCTGTTGGTTTTTACTATCAAACTAACCATCTTTGGGGGTTTCAAGTCTGTTTTATAACTGGGCCCGCCCAGTTAACTCTAGGCCAGGGTTTCCAAAAATCAGTCATCGGGACCCTAAGGGGTGCACGTTTTGGGTTTTGCGAGATGGTACTAGAACCGCAGACTACCTAACCGTCAAGCGTTTTTACATTTTAATCAGTTGTATAGTGTTAGGGCAAAAACCAAGACACACACACCTTCGGGTCCCGATGTCGACGACCGAGTTTGGGAAACGCTGCTCTAGGTATCACCCGCTATAATTTTTTTTGTGGGTAATACTTTGTTTTTGACCACAAACGTTATAGCTAGTCACTGTTTGACAAGGGTCATTGGCAAAATCGATATTCAAAACCGTTGGTAATGGTAGCAAACTGGCCCATATGTCAATTCTAGTGTAACGTTAGATGGCTAACGCGCAATTTGGTTGTATACATTGGCCAGCTGGCAGTAAAACGTCAGTTATTGGGTCTAAGGTGGCGTGACTTCTAGTTAGGTCGTTATGTGTCGGATTGCTCAGATGTAGGCCAGCAAGTACAGCGTGATGCAGTTGTGCAAAATGGGCAGTTCCCAAGTAGCGTGCGTCACCGTTTATATCATAAAGGCCTCTACTCGGGTCTAGGGCGGCATATGCGCCAACGCTGACTCGTTCAAGTCAAGGATCATCTCTTCGCCTTTATCAACAGAATAGGACTGCCACGAATACATGAGTCATCGAGCCAGCTGCCAATAGAGCTAGATTTAAAAACAGATTATTCTTTATTGGTCAAATAAGTGGCATATCGGCTGCTGGTGGTCCCTCCCTTTTTAAATTGGCTATTTGTTGAATTCCAGTCAGACTACTGCAGGCTACTGTCATGTCACCAGCCAAGATGGATAACATATTACCTCACCCCATTTGAACAGAAGACTAGGCCTAATGCAAAAATCAGCATCCCTTTTCTGATGTCCCTTATAAAAGAGCTAGGTCATCAATGCATTGTATCCCTTTCTCCTCTAGCTAGATGGGGTTATCAAAGACGTGTGTTTCTATAGGACAGTCAGTCCATCATAGCTCATTTCTTTCTGTTGCCTTTCATTGCTCTTAGGGGTTTGACCAGGGTTGCTGCTGTTAAGAAATGTCAAATGCATTTAATCACGTACATATAAAGTGAATCGATTTGATTTTGCACTTAGTTGTGCACTGATGTTAATGGGAGACTTAAGTGGGAGTTAGGGTAAGCCCCCAAATTTAATTTTAGTTATCAAGACTGGGAACATTCTCTTTTACCATTTTCTGATTATGTGGATCTTTGTCTCAGGTGAACTTTACAGTGGACCAGATCCGTGCCATCATGGACAAGAAATCCAACATCCGTAACATGTCTGTGATCGCTCACGTGGACCATGGCAAGTCCACGCTGACCGACTCCCTGGTGTCTAAAGCCGGGATCATCGCGGGGTCCCGAGCCGGAGAGACACGCTTCACAGACACTCGCAAAGACGAGCAGGAGCGCTGTATTACCATCAAGTCCACGTAAGTAGTACAGGGGTCGTGTTCCTTCTGGTGCTTAATGTTTTACAACAAAAAAAAACAGCTTTCTTATTGGAAAAGCTTTGGTAGTCCCTATGTCAGTCTGGTTGCCTCCATTTAATTGTGAGTGAATACAACCCAGGAGTGCCTGTTTGAATCTCGAGTATGTGTTGCTTGGGGGGTGAAGCTCTTGAAGTTAAAATTGTTGGCCTTCCCCGGAATAAATGTAAAAGAACAAAGTAAATGTATATATTTTACTTGAAGAGTGAGCGCTGCCCCTCCATGTGATCTATTGACTCCCATCGCTGTATGATCGGTTGTCACGTTCATTAGTCTGCTGCCCTGTGTACATAGTCATGAAACACTGATCACTTTCATAATGTTAACGTACTGGTTTACCCACTTCATGGGTATATATGGTATTCCATTCCAGGCCTGTCCTATTGCTGTACATGTACTATTCAGATGAACTACAGTACCAGTCAAAAGTTGGGACACCTACTTAGGGTTTTTTCTTTGTTTTACTACATTGTAGAATAATAGTGGAGGCATTAAAGATGACATTACACATGGCCTCGTGTAACCAAAAAGTGATAGTTTTTTACTATCCCTGTCTGCATCTCACAGCTGACTGGGATGCTTGGTTTCAGACAAACCACCACATTAAAATATATAATTCACCTGTTCTCTACCCTCCCTTGCTCCTCTCAGGGCCATCTCGATGTACTACGAGCTGGGGGAAAACGACATGGCTTTCATCAAGCAGTCCAAGGATGGGCTTGGCTTCCTCATCAACCTGATTGACTCACCGGGCCATGTGGACTTCTCCTCTGAGGTCACAGCCGCCCTTAGGGTCACTGACGGCGCACTGGTGGTGGTCGACTGCGTCTCAGGTACTCACGGTCTTGTTTCTGTACTTCGGTCTCTTGCTGTTTCTTTGTCCCAGTCGCCTCTCCCACTCTTGATTGTCATGTTAATTTTAGTCATTTAGCGTATGCTCTTATTCAGAAGGACTTACAGGAGCAATTATGGTTGAGTACCTTGCTCGGGGATATGTCAGCAGATTTTTCGCTGAGTCTGCCTCGGGATTCGAACAGCAATCTGTTACTTGCCCAATGCTCGTAACCCCTAAGTTAACTTGTTCATCTAACAGCTTCTCGTTCTCCCATGGTCAGGTGTGTGTGTGCAGACAGAGACTGTGTTGAGGCAGGCCATTGCTGAGCGCATCAAGCCGGTGCTGATGATGAACAAGATGGATCGGGCCCTGCTGGAGCTGCAGCTGGAGCCTGAGGACCTGTTCCAGACCTTCCAGCGCATCGTGGAGAACGTCAACGTCATCATCGCCACCTACGGAGAGGATGAAGCGGGACCAATGGGTGCCATCATGGTGAGACCGGCACGGGTTGTGTCAAAAGTTCTGTGGTTTAAATGGACGTCTAACATGCTTGTTACACCGCAATGGAGAAACCCATGTCCAGTTAAACTTACAGGTGTAAATGGGACTAGTCCCCTAAACTCTCCTCGTAGGGAAACATGTTTGACATAACAGACAATGACCTGGCCCTATTGTCTTCCCTCAGATTGACCCTGTGATTGGTACCGTGGGGTTTGGGTCCGGCCTCCACGGCTGGGCCTTCACTCTAAAGCAATTTGCTGAGATGTACGTGACAAAGTTTTCTGCTGGCAAAGACACCCAGCTGGGATCAGCAGAGAGGTGTAAGAAGGTGGAGGACATGATGAAGAAGCTGTGGGGAGAGAGGTACATGCACACCCACTGTATATGATGACCTACTACTGTACATAGAAAAATTCTGTAAGAAGATGTGAGGACATGATGAATATTCATCCGGACAGTACTGGAACAAGATGAGCGTTTAGATGGACAGACCGAAAGATGCGCCCACAAGTGAGACTCTATGTTGAAATTACAGGTAGACACTTACTCTGGGTGTGTTCCAGATATACGTTCTCTGTGCAGATTGTCAGATATCTATAGATAGATAAATATTCTGTCTGGAGAAGTGTAGCATCTCATGAACCACAACAATGTGAATTAGTAACTATTTCCACAGAGCTGCACTAAATGTATCTGGAATGCACTTTCTCTCTCTCTCCCTCTGGGCGCACTTGATTTAAAAAAACACCCGTTGTGCTGGTTACGCGGTGCTTGTACCTTAGGACCAATGAAATGGTTCCAAGGGACAACTCCACCTACCCCGGCACTTCGGACAAATTAAATTAAGTGTGCCTGTTCTCTCTCGCTTTCTCAATCACACGTGCACAGGTGAGGGCGTGGAAATATTGAAAAGTGATTGCAGGTATGTGGCGTGACACGGGCAGCCCCATATGTACAGTGTTTTTCTCTGTATGGAGACCTGAGGAAGACCAAAGGGTTGAAGACAAAGTAAACCCATTTGGGAGCCTAAATTGCAGGTGCGCACTCTTCTCTTATGCTGGCAAACAATCTGACGTGTTGCAAATAATTCCTGTTTCTTGCTGTTTACGTGTCACGGCTGATTGTAACCTATATGTAAATGCTTGCGAGTTCCTGGCTGTCGTAGTGACATGAAGTTAACTGTTGCACTTGTCTTTTTTCCTTGACTCTTAATAGCACTGGTTTTGCAGATGGCAGCTAATTTTGAAGACAGTTTTACCAAAAGGTTATGTTTGCAAATGGGGTCTAGGTCCATTCGAATGAGTCAGTCAATTCAGGAAGTAAACTAAAATGAAAGGTTTAATTATTGAAAGGGTGGGTATTTTCTCAAACCTGAGAAGGATCAGTTATTTATTTCAAGTTATTCCATGTGTTAAATTCAAATGACTAAATTAATTTCAATTGGAATGGACCTCTACCCTGGTTGCAACTTGGGTTGAATGCACTTTTGAAATGTGCACCGCTCTCTGTAAGAGCGTCTACTAGATGACAACTGTCAATGTGAATGTTAAACATGTGTGATGTTCACCTGGTAGGTTTTTTGACCCAGCCACTGGGAAGTTCAGTAAGTCTAACCTTGGCCCTGACGGTAAGAAGCTGCCCCGTACCTTCTCTCAGCTGGTCCTGGACCCTATCTTCAAGGTGACCTTCCCCCCCAACTGTTGATCAATTATTTTTTATTTTACTAGTTAAATTGCTTAACATTAATTGATTATATGTAAGTCATTGACCAATAAAATGTACGTATTTTTATGGTAAGCAACTTCTCCCTTCCTCCCTCCAGGTATTTGATGCCATCATGAACTTCAAGAAGGATGAGACAGCCAAGCTGATAGAGAAGCTGGACATCAAGCTGGACTCTGAGGATAAGGAGAAGGAGGGCAAGCCCCTGTTGAAGGCGGTGATGCGTCGCTGGCTCCCGGCCGGAGAAGCGCTGCTCCAGATGATCACCATCCACCTGCCCTCCCCTGTCACCGCCCAGAAGTATCGCTGTGAGCTGCTCTACGAGGGACCAGGAGACGACGAGGCCGCCATGGGTGAGGGCGCTTAACTTCAGCCAGCCCACAGTTTACACACCAAGACACACTTGGCGCTTTGACGTCTCACACAACATCCAAAATAAAGTAACTGTCCATGTCAACTAGCAAAGGATTAGACATCACATTGCCTAGTTGATATGAAGTCTGGTATCATAATCCTGATTGAACATCTTCTCAGGTATCAAGAACTGCGACCCCAAGGCTCCCCTGATGATGTACATATCTAAGATGGTGCCCACCACAGATAAGGGTCGCTTCTATGCCTTTGGCCGTGTGTTCTCTGGCTGTGTGTCCACCGGCTTGAAGGTGCGCATCATGGGACCAAACTTCACCCCGGGGAAGAAGGAAGATCTCTACGTCAAGCCCATCCAGAGGTGTGTTTTAGCGCAGCAGATGCGTTTGACTTCAAAACTTTTTTAAATGCGTTGCGTATTCTCTAACCCCTCTTCATCCATCTCCCATTTGTCTCTTTCTACCACTGTAGGACCATTCTGATGATGGGGCGTTACGTGGAGCCCATTGAGGATGTACCATGTGGGAACATTGTTGGTCTGGTTGGAGTTGACCAGTATCTGATTAAGACTGGGACCATCACCACATTTGAACAGGTGGGTTGTACAGCTCATTTTTCACTATAGCAAAACTCAAGATGGCTTTGACATGACTGGAGCGCTCTGGTCAAAAGTAGTGCACGATCTAGGGAATGGGTTGCCATTTTGAACAGACAATGGATGCATATTTCTTACGTCGTATATGTTTGTCCAACAGGCCCACAACATGCGTGTGATGAAGTTCAGTGTCAGCCCTGTGGTGAGGGTGGCTGTGGAGGCCAAGAACCCTGCTGACCTGCCCAAGCTGGTGGAGGGACTGAAGCGTCTGGCCAAGTCTGACCCCATGGTGCAGTGTATCATCGAGGAGTCTGGCGAGCACATCATCGCCGGGGCCGGAGAGCTTCATCTGGAGATCTGTCTCAAGGATCTGGAGGAGGACCACGCCGGCATTCCCCTGAAGGTGAGGGAGGGGGAGGCATAGGGAACAAGATTGTACTCAAGGAGGAGACTGTAATGTACTTTGAGAAAGCAATGGTGAACTACGGAGGTGATTTTGTGTTCCACTGACAGAATCTACGTGTCTTTGCTCTGTTGCTTTCCCAAGACTACAGTCGTGGAGATATCTGTGGACTACCTTGCTGTCCTAACCTGAGTCACAACTCCTCACCCTTACAGAAATCTGATCCAGTGGTGTCCTACAGGGAGACTGTGTCTGAGGAGTCTGAAGTGATGTGTCTGTCCAAGTCCCCTAACAAGCACAACCGTCTGTACATGCGGGCTAAACCCTTCCCCGACGGCCTGGCCGAGGACATCGAGAAGGGGGACGTCAGCCCCCGACAGGAGCTGAAAATCCGCGCCCGTTTCCTGGCTGACAAGTACGAGTGGGACGTGTCAGAGGCCCGTAAGATCTGGTGCTTCGGCCCCGACGGTACTGGACCCAACCTGCTGATGGACGTGACCAAGGGAGTCCAGTACCTGAACGAGATCAAGGACAGCGTTGTGGCGGGCTTCCAGTGGGCTGTCAAGGAGGTGGGTTTGCGTTGCGCTTAATGACCAACTGCTGCATCATGAATCATTTTCCTTGCAAAGGCTCATCAAAGCATTGTAGTTTAAATCTACATTAATGTCTTCAGTTTGTGTGTAATTAGGTTAGAATCTCCACTGTAGGCCATGCTGCAGGTACCAAGTATACTTTGTCAGTTTTGTCCCGAGTTGTGACATGCAGTTCCTTCCACCCTCCTACAGGGTGTGTTGTGCGAGGAAAACATGCGTGCAGTCCGCTTCGACATCCACGACGTGACCCTGCACACAGACGCAATTCACCGCGGTGGTGGACAGATCATCCCCACAGCCCGCAGAGTGCTGTATGCCTGCCAGCTCACCGCCCAGCCACGACTCATGGAGCCGGTCTACCTAGTGGAGATCCAGGTGTGTAACTACTTTGCCATTAACCTCACTGTTTTCTTACATTGATTTGTATGCTAGTCTAAAGGGGTCTATTTGATCAACTGATTTTTCTGAATAATGCGTTTCCGGCCTCTGCAGTGCCCAGAGCAGGTAGTGGGTGGGATCTACGGCGTGCTGAACAGGAAGCGAGGCCATGTGTTCGAGGAGTCCCAGGTGATGGGCACACCCATGTTCATCGTCAAGGCCTACCTGCCTGTCAACGAGTCATTTGGTGAGTGTTAACTCAATCTGGCGCTTACCAGGGACACGCGTTAAAAGAATTGGCGTTTCCGTGTACATTTCAAATGGACTGAAATTCAATCGTGCAGAAGTTATTATTATCTGATAGGTTATGTCAGATAATATTTGAGGTCTTTCTGCCATTCTTAACTGTCCTGTTCCCTGTCCCCCGCCCCCAGGGTTCACCGCTGACTTGCGCTCCAACACGGGCGGCCAGGCCTTCCCCCAGTGTGTGTTTGACCACTGGCAGATCCTCCAGGGAGATCCCCAGGACCCCACCACCAAGACTGCCATTGTGGTGGCCGAGACCAGGAAACGCAAGGGGCTGAAAGAGGGCATCCCGGCCTTGGACAACTACCTGGACAAATTGTAAATGTTGTCCTGGTTCCCCCTAGCCACTACAACCCCACCCCACTTGTGTAGATTGATAATGATTGGGTAGGCATACGCAATATGTGGAAGATTTCACCTAGCCTATCGGAGGGTAACGTGACGCTATTGGCATATTGCTTATGGTATACCTATCCGACCCTTTCAGATGTACACAGTGCCCAGGGGAAGGGACTAGGGCTTGGTTTGGAAGTTAGTGGTTCTCTGACCTTTTTCCCCCCCTTCTATTCCTCCATTGTACGAGTGAGGGATGGGACTGTACAGTGCACTGTGCGCAGTAGCGCTTGCCTAAATGGAACCCTGGTGACATGAATCCAAGGATGGAAAATGTCAATAATAAAGATGAATAGAAATTGTACATGGCGTGGATGTCTTTATTGGCTTTTGAATGGTTTGAAATTAAGGAACTGCTAACTAGTGATTATGGGTTGATGAGGACAGCCAGAGGATTGTTAGTATATAAATGGTACAATTTTGGTTGAACTGAAGGTCTATTTTATACAATCCTTACCTTGACACATGTTCATTAATGTGCCAGTAACTATTTCTGTAAAGTTCCCTGTATACATCCAAGACCAGCGGTGTTCTACACACTATCAATTCAGTGTGATTGCCTTTAAATGAGTTTCTTCTTCGCGGGGTCTGCATGTCCTACTCAGGCGGAAGCTGTAATGCTTCAGTACATTAAAATGACTGGTCCATAATTATTTACACTGCAAAATAAAGATGCTTTTACCATGAAGTACCTAATACCCATGGTGGCTCTTCGATGGGGCTGTTTTCCAAGGACCAGAACATTTAAGCCCATCTCAAGATGAACTTGTTAATTGCCCACAACATCTTGCAATGGTGAATATCAGTCTCGACTTAGACTGCCCTGTTCAAGAGCAGACATTTTAATAACAGTTTAGAGAAGTCTTATCCTCATTTTAAACCTTGTACTTTAACAATCTTGGAGCAAATATTAGGAAGGAATACAATTCCACACCCGACAGTGAGCTGAACATCCTGCAGCATTGTCCACATTTTGAATATGGAGACCTGATGGTTAAAGAAATGTCCCATTTGTTAGTGTCACATGCGGGTCACTGATCAAGCAGATGGATCCTAATTGGTAGTGTAACAGTATGTTCATATATACATTGTAGCTGGATGCATCTCACTCCCACATGCTTTTAGCTACAGACATACCATACAAGGGGTGGTTCTGTAAATACATGTCAAGCTTTCCCAAGTTAGTCAATAGTTCTGACCAGTTCTCTCAGCAGACAAAACGGTTGTCAAAGTAAAACAAGCTGACACCCCTCCATGGTCAGTGGGAGTTGAGAGAAATAAAACCATGCTCCAATTATTGATGCCTCCACCACTGGCAGAACTAGGTGTGTGTGGCTTCCACAATCAGATTAAGGGCCACAGGTGGTAGATGGTCATTTGTTACATATTCAAACAGGGCTAGAGTCTCAGCAGTCCAGTGACCCTGAGGTCGTGAGGACTAGGTGTAGAAGATGACTTCGGGGATCTGTCCGTCTTCTACTGAGGTGCCGTTGTTGTTGCCCGCAGCGTAGCAGAAGGTGAAGCATGTCTTGATGCCAGTGGAGGACGACTCGTGAGTCACCTTGCGCATTCCCTTGGTCCCATAGTGAGAGTCAGGACCCTGAGAAAGATTGAAGAGGGAATCACTGGTTACACAGCCAGAACAGGACCACACCAATCAAAACATGTACAGTAAGCCTGTACCTTGAGTGTGGCGCAGGCTGTGTAGTTGACGTTGGGTAGGATCTCCACCGGCTCCTTGAACATGACTCTGAAGGTGTTGGATGAGCCATCACAGCTGAAGCCTGTGTCGTTCTGACCCAGCACTGTGTTACTATCTGTGTGAATGATCTGGGATGAGAGAGGGAAACGTTACAGAAACAATCTCCCTGGTCCCATATTCCCATTATAATGGACCAGAGCCCCATTGGCCCTGATCAAAAGTTGTGCACTATAATGGGATTAGGGTGCCACTTGGGACGCAATGGTCACACATTCTACACCAACACACTGCTAATATATATCTATCCACAGGAACGTACGTATATATTGTCATCAATGATTTAGGAGAGACAAATACCAGAGAGGGAAGGGAGTCTTTGTTCCAATGTATTCTGTCTATATAAATCAAATATGATTGATTGACTGATTTGGTTAGTTAAGGTGGGCAGTGCCTGGATGTTGACTTGGTAGTCTGTGGGGCCGTGTATGGAGCCGTAGAGGCCAAAGCCCACCACGAAGATCCTCCTGTTCACTGAAAACCTGAGAGGAGAAGAAGAGGAGGAATATTAAAACAGGAGAGGAGAAGAATATTAAAACAGGAGAGGAGAAGAGGAGGAGGGGATAAGAGGGATAGATTATGTCCTCAGGAAATATTTCTGAGATTACCTATCACATACACACACCGGTTAATTTGATCTGTGCGTGTTCTCACCGTATACGGTCACTGGTCCCACTGTAGCCCCAGCGGCTCTCCACCTGTCCGAAGCGTGTGATGCTGCACTCCTTCCCCCGTAGGCAGCAGCGAGGCCGGTCGATGAACTCTACGCGGGGCTTTGGGTTCACCGTGAAGTGAAGGAACAGACTCACCACCTCACTGTCTGTCAGGATACTGGACTGGGCCGGTCCTGGGTGGAGACACAGCAGGGATACGAAGACATGTCAGAGTGAGGGAGACTGAGATCGTGAGAGAGACATACAGTGTGCAAAAATGACTGACTGTCACTGTGTGTGTGTGTGCGCTACCTGCGGCAAACTCCTCGATAGTCATGAGTGGGAAGCGGATGAGGGCGAGGGCCTTGGCCAGGACCCTGCGTTTGTTCTCTGGGGTGGGCTGTAGCTGCTGCCGGTGGGCCTCTGCCTCTGACCAGCGTACCGCCGCAACAAATAAACGCACCTCCCTCACCCCCAGAGTGTCCCGCTCCAGCACAGCCACTAAAGTATCTGAGAGAGGGTAGAAAGGTGGAGGGAGTAGACAAGAGAGGGAAAGAGAGAAGACAGAGAGGAAGAAGAGAGGGAAGGAACGGAAGACATAGAAGGGGAAAGAGTGAAAAGGAGAGGAGGGAGGGAGCAGTCGTCATGAGACACAAACATTGCCATGCGCATTTCAAGAATGCATTACCATATGTAGAGTGAACTACAAAACCCAAAGTGAACTACAATACCCAGATCTATGTCAGTGAAACCCTCAGCTGCAAGCGCATCTCCGGTATTCTTGTCGATGTTCTCTAGACACAAGCTGGCAAGCTGGGGCTCATCGAAAAGTCGAGCCTGAAACACACACATCGATCAGACCCACAGTAAACAGTAGTTTACTTAACATGAACTGACCAAGAACCTTTGCAACTCCTGTTTTGGGACTGACCTATTGATTTGAGATGTTCAGACAAACTGTACCAGAGTTATTTTGATACTGGGTCAGGCCACCCAATCAATCACTGGTTGACTTGTTTAGAGAATGCATCCCAGATAGACAGTACAATAGTAGCTGACCTGAGTGAGCAGCATGAAGGCATTGTCTGCCCGCAGGTTCTTCTTGAGGAATTCCACACAGTGGGCCTCCAAGGCTGGCACTGCATACTTCTTAGCCGTGTACAGAGTGGTCATCACCGTCTCAGGCCCTATTTGGACCTCATCAGAGTACAGGAACCTGGAGGGGACAAGATTAGATTACTGATAGCAGGGGACCTTTAATCTTATGTTGTATTTACTAGGGATCCTGGGGTACATACACATTACGACACATCACACATAAAACAAAACATTAAATCATATAACACCACTACATATCTACAATACAGAATGTATAATACCACCATACAACAATATTACAATGTACGTGTGTGTAGAGTGCGTGTGCTAGCCTGTGTGTGTAGAGTGCGTGTGCTAGCCTGTGTGTGTAGAGTGCGTGTGCTAGCATGTGTGTGTAGAGTGCGTGCTAGCCTGTGTGTGCGTATGCGTGTCATGCTTCAGTTCGGCTGGCGGAAGTCGGCTAGGCGAAAGAGTGTGCATATACTCCCTTAAAAAGACCTTCGTTTAAGAAATGAGAGAAAGGCAGCAATAGTACCGTTTGTCCATTTTGAGACACCATAGATAGTATACACTTCCTCAAAACAGTCTGAATTAATCTAACGCAATAAATCTGTAATTAATTAGACGTTTTTGCAGAGGAGATCTTAGACTCACAATTTTACATCTAGTTAGAATGTTTGGTGCAGTATTTCTCAATGGGGGGAAAAGGTTCATTATAACGACTCGTCTCTTGTTGAACAACAAAGACTTTATTAAAGAATTCTGACCATTAACCAATCACAGACGAAGGGGCGTATACTTCGGCACCCGAACTTCAGCTGGCCTTGAGAAAAAAAAATGTCACCATGCGGACATGTGGCCTTTAGAGGACATACGCTTTGAACACACCAACAGCATCATTGCATTTTGGTACACCACAATTACATTCATTTCCAATGAAAACGCTGCGTTTGCATTGCGTAGCAGAGGCAGTTGCAGTGCGTTTGGTGTAGATTCATCGAACATATGTGTCAAACTGTAGACGGTTTGACAGAAATGGTAGCAGAAGGTGAATGTTGAACTTTTGTTGCATACATTTCCAGATGATGCTGCGTACAATTTTACGCAACGCTGCTGTCGGTGTGTTGGAAGCATTAAAGGCCCTGCGTGGTCAATCCACCATCTGAAGTGGCCATGCAACATTTACTGTGATTCAGCCAACACAGACGTCAGGGCTTTCATACTTCTTGCGCTTAGCAGAGCAGAGCTATTGTGAAGGAAGTTGTCAAGGAAGCGAGTGTGTTAATACAGGATGTACCGCCCCTACCTACCATCAACCAATCATGTCAATATGGGGCTATATGGAGAGTTTGAGTTGGCGTCTGCATGCCTCCAGAGGCTTAGCAATTGCATCACACCCTCAGACCACATTGTCAGATTAAGCATTAATTGGCTTTAACAGTCTTTGGTGGAACCGATAACCTGGGTTCTGGCCAAAACTGTCCAATACCTTGGATGGGACCATTTGCGCTATTATGATTGTAACGTCTCTAAACCAGGAAGTACTTCTTACTTCAGTAATGCCAGAAAGGCTGCAGGTTCGACATCTGGCAAATCGATTTCCGTTGAGGTGGTCGCCATACCCCCGTTGAACATGGCATCGAAGACTGCGCTGCCCACAGCGAGAACGAATCTAACCAAAACCAAAGCCATCATCAAATCAAAACAATGCTTTTCACCACTAACATGATGTATTAAACTCGCTTGGATTAATAAACATGTCAATTAGACGATTTTCTTTACTTTCTTCTACTAACCATCCTTTGTAGACAAACTATAGTAATAAGGAAATGCAACGTTCGTGCTTACCTGTGTGCGGGTATTCGTTGCACTCCCATACCTTTCCCCACCAGAAAATGAACGTCACTCAGAACCTCGTTATTAAACAGGAAAGCAAACCGTTCCTTTACGGTGCTTTTCGTCGCCTGCCAGTTGTACACGGGCTCCCGGTAAACCAAAACATCAGCGGCCGGTGGTGCTGACGACAGTGAGGAATGGGTTCCTGGTACACTCGCAGCCGGTGCTCCGGAGGCCCCCCTTGCCGCAGCGCTTTGAGCTGACGCTTGCTGAATCGAGTTTTGCACAGTCGGTTGAGTTCCAGCTGCAACACCGGCGCTTTCGCCTCCGCCAGGCCCCGACTGCGGGTTGGGGCGCCTTGCAGGCCCCTGAACCCCTCCGGTCGCACCAGTGGGCCCACCGTTGGACGTAGGCATTGAATAACCACTGTTGCTGGGCTGGCCATTTCCCAAAGGCCCTGGGCAGGAGAAATGTAAGGAGGGAGGCCTACCGCTGTAGTCCCCAGCAGCCATCTTGAATCTGACAGATCAGATTATTTATTATTTATTTATTTTTCGTTATTTTTGTTATGTATTTTTTAAATGTTTTTATTTGTTATTAAACAACAAATATAATAAAAAATATGCAAACATCTTTTACAAAACATCCTCGTTCACGTACGTTTATGTATACGTCACGTATACATAAACGGAACACGGTCGGGTACGTGAACGAGGATGTTTTGTAAAATATGTTTGCATATTTTTTATTATATTTGTTGTTTAATAACAAATAAAAACATTTAAAAAATGCATAACAAAAATAACGACAAATAAAAAAGAACCATAGGCTCCAGACAGGATGCTTCTAGACCCAGATCCAGGATCAGATGATCATCTCCCCACCTGACCACAACCAAGGTGGAGGGAAATGTAACACGGACCCTAGTAATAAAAACTGAGTGGTTTGAGCCCAAATGCTGATTGGCTGAAAGCCGTGGTATATCAGACCGTATACCATAGGTATGACAAACAAATATTTGTACTGTTTTAATTACGTTTGTAACCAGTTTATAATAGCAATAAGGCACCTCTGGGGTTTGTAGTATATGACCCATATACCACGGCTAATGGCTGTATCCAGGCACTCCGCATTGCATCGTTGATAAGAACAGCCCTTAGCCGTGCTATATTGGCAATATACCACTGCCCCTCGGGCCTTATAAATATCCGGTATTATCCACTCTACCTTGAACTAGAGAGGGCTATCTCTGAGTGAACTGTACAGTGCAAAACGTGAGAAAAAAAATCACCAGTGCCGCCGGATGGCGCTATTATTTCTTACTTCATTTGACAAACGATGTGTCATCTGGCGGAAGTAGGGTTACATGAGAAAGTGAGAGGTGATCCTCAACTGGTTTAATGATTTGATGTCAGTTGTGCCAAAACAACACATCAGGTAATAATCCTCACACTATAGTATGATATGATAGCCTAAACAAAGTACATTTAAATTGATTGAAAATTAAACGTTTTCAATTAAATTGATTGAATTAAATAAAGCAGTTGTTTCCATGTCTATGAAGTACTTGATGCATAGATTCAGTTGAGACAGGGGCAGAAGCAAACATTATTCTTCCTTTTTTACAAGGATTGACATTTTCTTGGTTTTTCTCTTCAACAACAAATGACTGTTAATGAATGTTAAAATTATACAAATTGCATAATTGATTGGCTGACAGGTTGTTTGTCTGTGAAATTTACAACTTGTCCTGATCCATTGTTTTATTAAGGAAGCAGAGAGAAAAAGGAAATAGTGGCATATCATTTGACTCTTGGAACGCACAGTGTATTAATACTTAGCTATGAAGATTAGGACTCAGAATCACATGCAGAGTTCAGTCAGTGATACACATGAGAAACAAAGAGACATTATAATATGTTTATCAATGTTGAGGTAATAAAGACATTATGTTAGAATAAGTGATTCATCTGCTGTGCCAACACATCTCTGGGCCCAGTTTTTCAAAATATATCTTTCTGGATTTCGCCTATCTGATTGTATTAATTTAATATAATTAGAATGAATAGAACAGGAGTCCCCATTCCACTAATTCTATTTATATGCATTTAATCCTAACTGATAGGCAAAATCCACATAACTTTTGAAAAACAGACTATACCACCTTATCCTGAATGACTTCCTAATGACTGACCATACAGAGCAGAGCTGTTGCTCCAGACTGCCTCTGACACACATGACCAGAGATACCGTAGAGCTATATGCAGACATGGCTTCATCAATGCAGATTTAGCTGGGGATATATACCTAAACCCCTCTGCCATCTTGTCTTTACAATGTGCTCCTTTATCATCTCTTTATCATATGCACAGTTCAAAATGAAGTGGGATCTTTAAACAATCTTTTCATTTTCACCTGGTGAACAGCAGGTGGCCAGTGATGGTGCTGTGGTGGTTTACATCGTCAAATATCGTATGAAGATCACATCTCCCACCTCCAGCAGCAGACATATGAGGGGAACGTTCATGAATAGTTTTATAACATGTTGAAAGTTGAGTAACACTTTGCATTACGTTTTGATATGCCTGTGTAAGAGACTGAGTTTCTCATCTGCAGATCAAAAACAGATTGTTTGCATAAAGTGATCAATGGCTTGAAGATCTAATAGTTGGCATTTACTTGTCTTTTGACCAGTTTTCTTGACCTGTGTTTGAATTATAGGCATTGCTGATGTTTGTGAAGTTTCAGCATCGTAGGGTCATGTGTTTCCTTCTCCTGATGCAAGCAGTGAAGCTGAGAATTCCACCTTCCTGACTGTGAGACACAAATTAAACATTGATGTTAGCTCTCTTTTTTTCGTTTTTTAAATGCTGAAAGCCTGGGCAGTACATATAGGGGATATTCCATTGGGCATGTGTAGTCACTCATAAAGCACTCGTAATTATCAGCATATCATTACTATGCAGATTTTTTTTTTTTACATAATCAACACAAGCTAGCCATTCTAATTAGCAACATTTTAACATCTGCATTTGGTTAAATTATTCATTATGAATAATTCATTACCTCATAAAGGGAAAGAATGACTTTATTTAGAAAATTGCTCCTTCATTCTCTATCTTCAGCATGTCCACCTGGGTCTTTAGGTTTTTCTTTAGTGATGACATAATTGATTTTGAGATATAAATGTCAGTGCTTGACTTGGGCAAGAGCTCACAGGAGGTTAGAACCAGCACCTAAAATGTTCTACTGCTTAATTTCCTGCACTTGTTATAGAATAACTCGGATCTGCAGTCATTTTAATATGTAAAAACATTATGGGGGTTATTCATAACACCTTATTCTTCAGTATCAAGCAAGAATACCCAGTACAACAACAGGAAACTATTACTGTTTTTATACTTCATTCTCTCTTCTACATGTTCACCTGGGTCTCGACACTCTCATTTTAACTGCCTGGGCTACAATGACATAAATACAAAATTGTTATATCAGTGGGAAATCGAGATATGACCAGTAGTCAAACATAAAGTACACTGTAAAAAATGTTTGGTTGTTGTTTCATCTCATTATTATTAAGTAACTTCTTCCACAGGCTTTTTTGGTTTACTCAACTTTTCTGTCCAAGTGTTGGTTGAACAAAAACATGTTTTATGTCACGACTTCCGCCGAAGTTGGTGCCTCTCCTTGTTCAGGCTGCATTCTGTGGATGACGTCACCGGCTTTCTAGCCGCCACCGATCTACGTTTCTTTTTCCATTTGTTTTGTCTTGATTGTACACACCTGGTTTCCATGATGTTATAATTTATTCCCTATTTAACCCTCTGGTTCCCACATGGTTTTGTGCATGTTTGTTCTTTGTTAAGTGGTCGCTCTTTTGTGTCGAGCTGGAATAATATTCCCTGTATGGAATTAGTTTGTGATTGTTTCGAGTAAGGTAGGTTTTTACTCAGTTCTGTGTCCTGTGCCTGACTCCGCCCTACCTGCTGCACACTGACACTTGACAGAAACACGCACCACGATGTGGAGTCAGCAGGTACACCCAGTCCTCCTTTACCAGTGGAGGAGCGGGTCCAGCAGCACTCGACGATGCGCCAAAATCTTGGCACAGCCATGGATCGCGTGCTGCACACCATGGAGCGATGGGAGAAAGGGGGTTTTCCCACACCCCCATCCACTTCACCCAACCCACGCCGCAGTCCACTCCTCCGTCACCTGAACCCAGTGGGATTCGGCTCTCGCTCCCGAGGGCATATGATCGGACGGCTCCCTCGGGACACGAGAGCGTGTCCGCCCTCATCTCCTGTTTGTCGGGGAAAGCACTTGAGTGGGCCAACGCTGTATGGGGGAGAGAAGGCCCCTATGGTCCACTATGAGCGCACTGGACTTCAGGACCCTGGCTGCCAGCGCGGGATGGAATGAAAGGGCCCTGATCGACCATTACCGATGTAGTCTACGTGAGGACGTTCGTCAGGAGCTGGCCCTTACCCTCCACCAGCTGGTGGATTTATCCATCCGGCTGGATAACCTGTTGGCCACCCGCGGACATCCGGATCGGGGCCCGTCCATTCCATCCCGCAGCACCTCCGACCCTACACCTATGGAGGTCGGAGGTGCTGCTCTGAGGGTGACCGGAGGGGGGGGGGGAATTTCCTGCACCACATGTGGCCGCAGAGGGCACACTGCTGGTCGATGCTGGGGAGGTTCCCCAGGGAGTCGAGGCAGCAGGCAGGGCACTGGTGGATCATCCCAGGTGAGTAGGCACCAGACTCACCCAGAGCTCCCTGTTGCACACGTGTGTGTATGTATAGAATATCCAGAGTTTTCCCCGCATTCCCAGCATAAGGCGCTAGTAGATTCAGGCGCAGCTGGGAACTTAATTGACCGTTCATTTGTACTTAGTTTAGGGATCCCTATTGTTCCTGTTGTTGTGCCCTTCCCTGTACATGCCTTAGATAGTCATCCTTTAGGGTCGGAGCTGATTAGGGAGGTCACAGCTCCACTATGTATGATAACGCAGGAGGGTCATGAGGAGAGAATTAGTCTCTTTCTGATCGATTCTCCTGTGTTTCCTGTGGTGTTGGGGCTTCCCTAGTTGGCCTATCATGACCCCACTATTTCGTGGCGACAGAGAGCTCTCAAGGGATAGTCACGTCAGTGCTCAGGGAGTTGTGTAGGTGTTTCCTTAGGTGCCACTAAGGTGGAGAGTCCAAACCAGGTCTCCGCCATGCACTTCCCCCCTGAATATGCCGATTTGGCTCTCTTTGGCTCTGTAAGAAGAAGGCGACTCAATTACCACCCCATTGACGGGGAGGATTGTGCGATAAATCTCCTGGTAGACGCAGCACTTCCCAGGAGTCACTTGTATCCCCTGTCACAGGAGGAGACTGCGGCTATGGAAACATAGCCGCAGTCTCCGACTCTCTGGGACAGGTATACATTCGGCCCTCCACTTCACCTGCCTCCTCTGGTTTCTTTTTTGTGAAGAAGGATGGAGGTTTACGACCGTGTATTAACTATAGAGGTATAAATCAGATCACGGTGAAGTACAGTTACCCACTGCCTCTCATAGCCAGTGTGACAGAGTCAATGCACTGAGCGCGCTTCTTCACCAAATTGGATCTCAGGAGCGCTTACAACCTGGTGCGTATCCGGGAGGGAGATAAGTGGAAGACGGCATTTAGTACCACCTCTGGGCCCTATGAGTACCTCGTCATGCCGTACGGTTGATGAATGCTCCATCAGTCTTCCAATCCTTTGTTGATGAGATTTTCAGGGACCTGCACAGGCAGGGTGTAGTGGTGTATATAGATGACATTCTGATTTACTCCACTACACGCGCCGAACATGTGTCCCTGGTGCGCAAGGTGCTTGGTCGACTGTTGGAGCATGACCTGTACATCAAGGCTGAGAAATGTCTGTTCTACCAACAATCAGTCTCCTTCCTAGGGCCTGTCAGAGTCAGTGGTGGAGATGAAAAATGACCGCATTTCAGCCGTGAGTAATTGGCCGACTCCAACCACGGTAAAGGAGGTGCAGCGGTTCTTAGGGTTTGCCAACTACTACCAGAGGTTTAAGGGCGGACAGGGCTTTTGGTCACCTGAAGGCTCTGTTTACCTCGGCTCCCGTGCTGGCTCATCCGGATCCCTCTTTGGTGTTCATAGTAGAGGTGGATCCGTCCGAGGCTGGGATAGGAGGGTACGCCAACAAAGCTCCGCCCCTGTGCCGTCTTTTCGATGTTCAGCCCGGTGGAGCGAAACTATGATGTGGGTGACCAGGAGCTGTTTTCATCTTTTGAGCTTCTAGTCATGAAATCTATGCAGCCTACTCAATCACTTTTTATAGCTACTGTTTACAGGCCTCCTGGGCCATATACAGCGTTCCTCACTGAGTTCCCTGAATTCCTATCGGACCTTGTAGTCATAGCAGATAATATTCACATTTTTGGTGATTTTAATATTCACATGGAAAAGTCCACAGACCCACTCCAAAAGGCTTTCGGAGACATCATCAACTCAGTGGGTTCTGTCCAACTTGTCTCTGGACCTACTCACTGTCACAGTCATACTCTGGACCTAGTTTTGTCCCATGGAATAAATGTTGTGGATCTTAATGTTTTTCCTCATAATCCTGGACTATCGGACCACCATTTTATTACGTTTGCAATCGCAAAAAATAATCTGCTCAGACCCCAACCAAGGAGCATCAAAAGTCGTGCTATAAATTCTCAGACAACAAAGATTCCTTGATGCCCTTCCAGACTCACTCTGCCTACCCAGGACGTCAGAGGACAAAAATCAGTTAACCACCTAACTGAGGAACTCAATTTAACCTTGCGCAATACCCTAGATGCAGTTGCACCCCTAGAAACTAAAAACATTTGTCATAAGAAACTAGCTCCCTGGTACACAGAAAATACCCGAGCTCTGAAGCAAGCTTCCAGAAAATTGGAACGGAAATGGCGCCACACCAAACTGGAAGTCTTCCGACTAGCTTGGAAAGACAGTACCGTGCAGTATCGAAGAGCCCTCACGGCTGCTCGATCATCTTATTTTCCTCAGTTAAATTGGAAAAATAGGAACAATCCGACATTTATTTTTGATACTGTCGCAAAGCTAACTAAAAAGCAGCATTCCCCAAGTGAGGATGGCTTTCACTTCAGCAGTAATAAATTCATGAACTTCTTTGAGGAAAAGATATTGATCATTAGAAAGCAAATTACAGACTCCCCTTTAAATCTGCGTATTCCTCCAAAGCTCAGTTGTCCTGAGTCTGCACAACTCTGCTAGGGCCTAGGATTAAGAGAGACACTCAAGTGTTTTAGTACTATATCTATTGACACAATGATGAAAATAATCATGGCCTCTAAACCTTCAAGCTGCATACTGGACCCTATTCCAACTAAACTACTGAAAGAGCTGCTTCCTGTGCTTGTTGAACATATCCACCGGATGTGTACCAAACTCACTAAAAGTGGCAGTAATAAAGCCTTTCTTGAAAAAGCCAAACCTTGACCCAGAAAATATAAAAAACTATCGGCATATATCAAATCTTCCATTCCTCTCAAACATTTTTGAAAAAGCTGTTGAGCAGCAACTCACTGCCTTCCTGAAGACAAACAATGCATACGAAATGCTTCAGTCTGGTTTTAGACCCCATCATAGCACTGAGACTGCACTGGTGGTAAATTATCTTTTAATGGCATCAGACCGAGGCTCTGCATCTGTCCTCGTGCTCCTAGACCTTAGTGCTGCTTTTGATACCATCGATCACCACATTCTTTTGGAGAGATTGGAAACCCAAATTGGTCTACATGGACAAGTTCTGGCCTGGTTTAGTGCTTATCTGTCGGAAAGATATCAGTTTGTCTCTGTGAATGGTTTGTCCTCTGACAAATCAACTGTAAATTTCGGTGTTCCTCAAGGTTCCGTTTTATGACCACTATTGTTTTCACTATATATTTTACCTCTTGTGGATGTCATTCGAAAATATAATGTTAACTTTCACTGCTATGCGGATGACACACAGCTGTACATTTCAATGAAACATGGTGAAGCCCCAAAATTGCCCTCGCTAGAAGCCTGTGTTTCAGACATAAGGTAGTGGATGGCTGCAAACTTTCTACTTTTAAACTCAAACAAAACAGAGATGCTTGTTCTAGGTCCCAAGAAACAAAGAGATCTTCTGTTGAATCTGACAATTAATCTTGATGGTTGTACAGTCGTCTGAAATAAAACTGTGAAGGACCTCGGCGTTACTCTGGACCCTGATCTCTCTTTTGACAAACATATCAAGACTGTTTCAAGGACAGCTTTTTTTCCATCTATGTAACATTGCAAAAATCAGAAACTTTTTTCTGATGCAGAAAAATTAATCCATGCTTTTGTTACTTCTAGGTTAGACTACTGCAATGCTCTACTTTCTGGCTACCCGGATAAAGCACTAAATAAACTTCAGTTAGTGCTAAATACAACTACTAGAATCCTGACTAGAACCAAAAAATGTGATCATATTACTCCAGTGCTAGCCTCCCTTCCTGCTAGGTTCCTGTTAAGACAAGGGCTAATTTCAAGGTTTTACTTCTAGCCTACAAAGCATTACATGGGCTTGCTCCTACCTATCTCTCTGATTTGGTCCTGCCATACATACCTACACGTACGCTATGGTCACAAGATGCAGGCCTCCTAATTGTCCCTATAATTTCTAAGCAAACAGCTGGAGGCAGGGCTTTCTCCTATAAAGCTCCATTTTTATGGAATGGTCTGCCTACCCATGTGAGAGACGCAGATTCGGTCTCAACCTTTAAGTCTTTATTGAAGACTCATCTCTTCAGTGGGTCATATGATTGAGTGTAGTCTGGCCCAGGAGTGTGAAGGTGAACGGAAAGGCTCTGGAGCAACGAAATGCCCTTGCTGTCTCTGCCTGGCCGGTTCCCCTCTCTCCACTGGGATTCTCTGCCTCTAACCCTATTACAGGGGCGGAGTCACTGGCTTACTGGTGCTCTTTCATGCCGTCCCTAGGAGGGGTGTGTCGTGTCTTTGGCTATGCCGGATTAAGTGATATGACATGCTATTCTATAAAATAATTTATCCGTAATTAATATTACCTGATTGAGCTAATCATGTAAATGTAATTAACTAGAGAGTCGGGCACCACTAAATAATATTTATAGAGCTGTTATCTTCCGAATAAACTCTTAAAGACCTAGTAATATTTTACATCAATAGCAGTCAATATTAATCGTCATCTTAATTCAGTTTCATCTGAAAGTTGTACATTCTTGGTTATCTGCACGAACTCTGGCTAACAAGTTGAATCAGCAATACAAAAGTGGGTTTATTTATTTACTAAATACCTAACTAATCACACAGAATTACACATATACATAATTAAATCATAACTTGATTACAAATTACATCATAAAGGAAAACATCCCTAGCGGGTGGAACAGATATGACAGCTTGTTACACAAAAGAAAAGGGGCTGGGTTTGAGTGAAGGAGTGGGAAGACTGAGGAACAAAGGACGAAGCTGTGCTATCGTAAATACAGTATCTTATGCATTCTAAATTACCGCCCATTTGGAAAAGGAAAATGCAATAGATATTTACTTTGAGCTGCGCTTCGGTAGGTTGGTGGTAGATGGAAGGCCGTGTTGTCCAACAGAGTCCTTGGTCCTTTGAAGAATGTCTCTGGTTGTCAATTGTAGTAACGTCATTGTTTGATAGACGGTATACTCTGTCTGTTCCTTCCTAACTCTCGTTTGCAGCGGCTGTTGCTAACTCAACGGCTAGGAGGTATCACTTCTGTAGTGAATAAGAGTTCAAAGTTCATACCATTCGCAACCAAAGCTCAAGCTGATGTTGGCTTCGTTCTGTAGTTATTATCTGAACCATTCTGACATAGGACCGTCGTCCCCACATCCTCGGAACAGGAGGTTATATTGTCGCCAAGGGCTTATATAGGAAGGGAGAGGAGGGCGTGTTTGAAAAGTTGTATAGCCCATGTCCCTTCACAGGGGCGGGCCACTGATTGAGCAGACCTTATGAAAACTAAAATCTCACATTTTAGAAGCTAAAATCACATTTCATCCCATCACGAATAATTTCATATTCAAACATTTAAATTGAACAACAATTCCATGTGAATCCGATAACTCTGATGTGTAGACTTTCCACTGTAGAGTTTATGTCATCTTATCATTGATGAGAATGTCTCAGATGACAACCGAACTGACATCATATTCATTAAGTACCACCGCATATGTTCAATTGGTCGGATTACCAGAATATAGTTCATTTCTCCCCACCTTCTGATGTTCCCAGAATCTCAATGTTAACCAAAGGGGTTTGCAAATATAACATCAGTAGGGTAGAGAGAGGAAAAGGGTGGGAAAGAGGTATTTATGACTGTCATAAACCTACTACCCAGGCCAACGTCATGACAGGTGCGTCACTTGAGTGGGTTGAGTCACTGACGTGATCTTCCTGTCTGGGTTGGCGCCCCCCCATGGGTTGTGCCGTGGCGGAGATCTTTGTGGGCTATACTCGGCCTTGTCTCAGGATGGTAAGTTGGTGGCTGAAGATATCCCTCTAGTTGTGTGGGGGCTGTGCTTGGCAAAGTGGGTGGGGTTATATCCTTCCTGTTTGGCCCTGTCCGGGGGTATCATCGGATGGGGCCACAGTGTCTCCTGACCCCTTCTGTCTCAGCCTCCAGTATTTATGCTGCAGTAGTTTGTGTCGGGGGGGATAGGGTCAGTTTATATCTGGAGTACTTCTCCTGTCTTATCTGGTGTCCTGTGTGAATCTAAGTATGCTCTCTCTAATTCTCTCTTTCTCCCTTTCTTTCTCTCTCTCTGAGCCCTAGGACCATGCCTCAGGACTACCTGGCATGATGACTCCTTGCTGTCCCCAGTCCAACTGGCCGTGCTGCTGCTCCAGTTTCAACTGATCTGCCTGCGGCTATGGAACCCTGACCTGTTCACCGGACGGACGTGCTACCAGTCCCAGACCTGCTGTGTTCAACTCTCTAGAGACAGCAGGAGCGGTAGAGATACTCTGAATGATCGGCTATGAAAAGCCAACTGACATTTACTCCTGAGGTGCTGACTTGCTGCACCATCGACAGCTACTGTGATTATTATTATTTGACCATGCTGATCATTTATGAACATTTGAACATCTTGGCCATGTTCTGTTATAATCTCCACCCGGCACAGCCAGAAGAGGACTGGCCACCCCTCATAGCCTGCTTCCTCTCTAGGTTTCTTCCTAGGTTCTGGCCTTTCTAGGGAGTTTTTCCTAGTCACCGTGCTTCTTCTACACCTGCTTGCTGTTTGGGGTTTTAGGCTGGGTTTCTGTACAGCATTTTGAGATATCAGCTGATGTAAGAAGGGCTATATAAATACATTTGATTTGATTTCGTGACGGATCTTCCTTCGTCACAGGGAAACACCACGATCCTGTTCGTTGTGCAACGGTTTTCTAAGTCCTGTCGTCTCCTTCCATTCCATCTCCCTACGGCTCTACAGACTGAGAAGGCCCTGTTCACCCACGTCTTCCGGCACTACGGGGTGCCTGAGGATATAGTTTCTGATCGGGGTCCCCAGTTCACATCTAGGGTCTGGGGCGTTTATGGAACGCCTGGGGGTCTCGGCCAGCCTCACCTCAGGTTTTCACCCCGAGAGTAACGGGCAGGTGGAGAGAGTTAACCAGGATGTGGGTAGGTTTCTGCGGACCTATTGCCAGGACCGGCCGGGGGAGTCGGCGGCTTTCATCCCCTGGGCGGAGATGGCCAAAAACTCCCTCCGCCACTCCTCCACTAACCACTAATCTCCTTTTCAGTGTGTACTAGGTTATCAGTCGGTCCTGGCACCGTGGCATCAGAGCCAGATCGAGGCACCTGCAGTGGATGAATGGTTTCGGCGCTTGGAGGAGACATGGGCCGCTGCACATGTGCACCTGCAAAAGGACCATCAGGCGGCAGAAGGCGAGCGCCGACCGCCACCGCAGTGAGGCCCCGGTGTATGCACCAGGGGACCGGGTCTGGCTCTCGACCCGAAACCTGCCCCTTCCTCTGCTGTGCCGGAAGCTGGGTATGCGGTTTGTGGGGCCATTTAAAGTCCTGAGGAGACTGAACGAGGTGTGTTATAGGTTACAGCTCCCCCTGATTACCGTATAAACCCCTCGTTCCATGTGTCTCTTCTCAGGCCGTTGGTGGCTGGTCTGCTCCAGCAGTCTGAGGTGCGGGAGGTTCCTCCGCCCCCTCTGGACATTGAGGGGGCCCCGGCGTATACTGTGCGAGCCATCATGGACTCAAGGCGTCAGGCGAGGGGTCTTCAGTACCTCGTGGAGGGGGAGGGGTACGGTCCAGAGGAGAGATGCTGGGTGCCGGTGGAGGACATCCTGGACCCTTCCTTACTGCAGGAATTTCACTGTCTCCACCCGGATCACCCTGCGCCTTGTCCTCTGGGTTGTCCCCGAGGCCAGTGTCAGTGCGCTGCTGGAGCCGCCCGTCAAGGGGGGAGTACTGTCACAACTTCCGCCGAAGTTGGTGCCTCTCCTTGTTCGGGCGGCGTTCGGCAGTCGCCGTCACCGGCTTTCTAGCCGACACCGATCTACATTTCTTTTTTCATTTGTTTTGTATTGATTGTACACACCTGTTTTCCATTACGTTATAATTTATTCCCTATTTACCCCTCTGGTTCCCACATGGTTTTGGGCGTGTTTGGTCTTTGTTAAGTGGTCGCCCTTTTGTGTCGAGCTGGAATAATATTCCCTGTATGGAATTAGTTTGTGATTGTTTCGAGTAAAGTAGGTTTTTACTCAGTTCTGTGTCCTGCGCCCTGCGCCTGACTCCGTCCTACCCGCTGCACACTGACACTTGATATTTTAGGCCCAAACTTGAGATAATGTAGGCAAAAATGGTCAACTTAAAATTGTTTGGATAAATTGTCTCATATGTTCATGATTATATTGTGCTTGTTAATGTATGCAGTAATTCAATTCACTGAATGTCCACACCTAGGATTCAAACTCACAACCTCTTGTTTCATGGCATTCCAATCTTCCTGCCACATTCACCATATCTGTGTCAATGACTGATTTCACCTGTGTTGCTACACTTTGCACATCAAAGTAACTCTCAGCTCTGTTAAAAGAATATTCAAGACAAGCAATGTTATTTATCATAGTGATTAAGGAGTTACATTAAAACAGAGTAATATGCTCCACCCACCAACATTAAACAAATATACAGAAAAATCTCAAATTGCTGAAATAAGTTAATCTAATCAATGACGAGAGAATAGATATACTGACAAACGACAGACATGATGGAGTAGCAGGAAGATCAGAATGTCATGAACCAAGAGGTTGTATGTTCAAGTCCCTGGTGAGGACATGTTGAATAATAATTACTGTATGAATGAACTTACACGATGTATGTCAACGTGTGTCAAATATGTAAGTTGAAAACATTGCTTGTTAAAAGTACTGTGTGTAACCAGTTGTACATACTTCTTTTGGTTTGTCCAGGTAACACTTGGACCGAAAAGTAGAATAAACATTTAAAAAAGGCAGTGGAACCAGTTACTTAATAATAATTAGTTGAAACATCTAGATTTTTTTTTTTTTCAGTGTAGGTAAAATGTACATATTTTACACATTACAGTACATTTCTGGGTCTTGTATGTTCATAGTTTACTTACCAACTATGTTCTCAATGCAAACTTTTCCCCCTCATTTGTCCCTCATATTGCCTTAAATTTCTCTCTTCAGTTCTTCTACCCGCTTCTCTGTCACGACTTCTACCGAGGGTAACTCCTCTCCCTGTTCGGGCGGTGCTCGGCGCTCGGCGTCGCCGGTCTACTAGCCACTACCGATCCCTTTTTCTTTTTCTGGTTGTTTTGTCTGTGTTCCTTTTCACACCTGGTTTTCAATTGCTTTGATTTCTGTGGGTATATAGGGCAGCTGTTACCTGCCGTAATTCGTGCAGGATTAGACTTGTGTGTATTGCGTTCGATGGTATTTGATGTTTGTTGTTTTTTCGCATTTACGCACGTGTATGTAAAGTGTCGGAACTGTGTTAGTTCCTCCTCCGTGTGTTTGCACGATTATTCGAGAGCGTAGTTTTGGGATTTTTGTTCTGTGCCATTTGCATTGCTGGACTATTATTAAACACGCTCCTCAGACATCCCTGCTCTCCTGCGCCTGACTCCTACACCTCTCACCAAGACGCATGTTATCACATTCTCAGTAACATTTGTGCTGGTTTTCACAGCAACTAGCTCCACTGCTTGGACTGAAATACAGGAGTTTAAGGGCACTGAATATCAAAATATGAGACATTTTTAAAATTCTGTTATTGTATACAGTGTCCTATTAGGAACACATCAGTCTCAGAAAGACCTGTGTCAATGCCAGAAGGAGTGATCGGCCATGTCTTTCAGAACAGAATGGGTGTCAGGCTGGCAGGTTTGTTGAGAGCAGGATGAGGCTTCAGTAAAATATCCCTGGTTTTGTATCTTTAGCTCATTCCTACCGCCTCCATCTTCAGTGTCTCTCTGAACCTGTGCCCCAGACACACAGCAGCACAACAACGTCAGCAGAACCACAGTAGTCTTCATTCTCAAGCTGAATGACTCTTTTCTCTTCTTGCAGAGTGTAATGTTTGTGTCGTAATTCTCTCCTTTATATACCCTCACCTGTTTAACCATTACCAGGTGATATCAAGTCCACATGTATTTTTCTACTACTAAAGTACCATAGGCCCTTAGGTCAGATTTGTTTACAACATGTAGAGAAAAGATTTACATTTCAACTGGCATCAGATATACTACAGTAATAAAACACCAATTATTAACTTCAACTTTTACTGCAGTGGGATAATCAGGGTCACACAGAGTGATTATTGGTAATCTAAAACAAATATACTTTCAAACAAAAGTATACACCTCACACACATGGTTATGGGCTTAAACAAAAACAAGATACCTGTACCAGATATAGTTTAAATGTATTCAATTTTGAGTTTGCATCCCAATATAAGACTTTACACCACAAAAGACTGAAATATAACAAAACTGTTTGACACAGAAACCATTTTTGTCCATTTAAAAAAAAGAATTGTTATTATTTGTGAAATTATGAAAAATATGAATAACATTCCACCCAAGAAGCCAAAGAGGGCACTTTTGGTAATTGACTGCAGTAAAGGGCTACTGCACAGAAGACAATATGGTGCAGGGATTGAGATACAATATGTTTTCATATTCTTTAACATATTGTTTATACACTTTATACAAAATCCAAACCCGGTAACATTGCTGTTCAGAGTTGGGTTGAGATGGGCAACTGTTGTCGGCAAAGACCTATTTACAAAAACAAACAACAAATATGCAAAACATTTCAGTGTTAAACACAAACTCTATTGCTTTAACAACAAGAGAAGGACCCTAGACAGGATGTGGATACTATAAACATCTTGTGCACATATCGCTGGCTCCTGCACGTGAATCGTTCAAAAAGTAGGTAAGACAAATTTGCTAAATAAACTAAAGGAAAGATACTGACACAATGAATAATATTAATAACGAGACTACATACAAGGGGTTCTTGTACTGAGTCAGTGTGCAGGGGTACGGGTTAGTTGACGTAATTGTGGTAATATGTTCATGTCGGTAGGGGTAAAGTGGCTAGGCAATCTGGATAGATAATAAACGGAGTAGCAGCAGTGTGTGTGTGTGTGTGTGTGTGTGTGTGTGTGTGTGTGTGTGTTGGAGTGTCAGTGTAGTATGTGTGTGTGTGGTTAGTCCAGTGAGTGTACATCGAGTGTGCAAGAGAGTCAGTGCAAAAAATAATAATACATAAAAATAAAATCAGGGGGTCAATGTAAATTGTCCTGGTAGCCGTTTGACTAACTGTTCAGCAGTCTTATGGTTGGGGTAGAAGCTGTTAAGGAGCCTTTTGGTCCCAGACTTGGCGCTCCGGTACCGCTTGTGGTGTGGTAGCAGAGAGAACAGGGCTTTCCTCTGATACTGCCTGGTATAGAGGTCCTGGATGGCAGGAAGCACTACCCTATGTAGCGCCTTGCTCTACCAAGCGGTGATGCAACCAGTGATGCTCTCTATGGTGCAGCTGTATAACATTTTGAGGATATGAGGTCCCATGCCAACTCCTGAGGGGGAATAGGCGTTGTCGTGCCCTCTTCAGAACTTTGTTGGTGTGTTTGGAATGGACCATGATAGATTCTTAGTGATGGGGACATCAAGGGACTTGAAGCTCTCAACAGACTCCAGTCCACAATCAGCACCTTTGTCTTGCTCACGTTGAGGAAGAGGTTCTTGTCCTGGCACCACACTGCCAGGTCTCTGACCTCCTCCCTATAGGCTATCTCATCGTCATCTATGATCAGTCTTACCACCGTTGTGTCATCGGCAAACTTAATTATGGTGTTGGAGTCGAGCGCAGCCACGCAGTCACGGGTGAACAGGGAATACAGGAGGGGACTAAGTACACATCCCTGAGAGCCCCCCCCCCCTGTTGAGAGGATGTTATCTACCCTCACCACCAGGTCAGGAAGTCCACCAGGTCAGGAAGTCCAGGATCCAGTTGTGGAGGGAGGTGTTCAGTCCCAGGGTTCTTAGCTTAGTGAGGAGCTTTGTGGGCACAATGGTGTTGAACGCTGAGCTGCAGTCAATAAACAGCATTCTCACATACAGTTGAAGTCAGAAGTTTACAGACACTTAGGTTGTAATCATTAAAACTCATTTTTCAACCACTCCACAAATTTCTTGTTAACAAACTATAGTTTTGGCAAGTCGGTTAAGGCATCTACTTTGTGCATGACACAAGTCATTTTTCCAACAATTGTGTACAGACAGATTATTTCACTTATAATTCACTGTATCACAATTCTAGTTGGTCAGAAATGGTTGACTGTGCCTGTAAACAGCATTGAAAATTCCAGAAAATGATGTCATGGCTTGAGAAGTTTATGATAGGCTAATTGACATAATTGGAGTCAATTGGAGGTGTAACTGTGGATGTATTTCAAGGCCTACCTTCAAACTCAGTGCCTCTTTGCTTGACATCAATGGAAAATCAAAAGAAATCAGTCGACTTCAGAAAAAAATGGTAGACCTCCACAAATCTGGTTCATCCTTGGGAGCAATTTCCAAATGCCTGAAGGTACCACGTTCATCTGTACAAACAATAGTATGCAAGTATAAACACCATGGGACCACGCAGCCATCATACAGGAAGGAGACGCATTCTGTCTCCTAGAGATGGATGTACTTTGGTGCGAAAAGTGCAAATCAATCCCAGAACAACAGCAAAGGACCTTGTGAAGATGCTGGAGGAAACAGGTACAAAGTATCTATATCCACAGTAAAACGAGTCCTATCAAGACATAACCTGAAAGGCCACTCAGCAAGGAAGAAGCCCCTGCTCCAAAACTGCCATAAAAAAGCCAGACTACGGTTTGCAACTGCACATGGGACAAAGATCGTACTTTTTGGAGAAATGTCCTGTGGTCCGATGAAACAGAAATAGAACTGTTTGGCCATAATGACCATTGTTATGTTTGGAGGAGAAAGGGGAGGCTTGCAAGCCGAAGAACACCAACCCAACCGTGAAGCACGGTGGTGACAGCATCATGTTGTGGGGGTGCTTTTCTGAAGGAGGGACTGGTGCACTTCACAAAATAGATGGCATCATGAGGCAGGACAATTAGGTGGATATATTGAAGCAACATCTCAAGACATCAGTCAGGAAGTTACAGCTTGGTCTCAAAGGGGTCTTTCAAATGGACAATGACCCGAAGCATACTTCCAAAGTTGTGACAACATGGCTTAAGGATAACAAAGTCAAGGTATTGGAGTGGCCATCACAAAGCCCTGACCTCAATCCCATAGACATTTTGTGGGCAGAACTGAAAAAGCGTGTTAGAGCAAGGAGGCCTACAAACCTGACTCAGTTACACCAGCTCTGTCAGGAGGAATGGGCCATTCACCCAACTTATTAATGTGGGAAGCTTGTGGAAGACTACCCGAAACGTTTGACCCAAGATAAACAATTTAAAGGCAATGCCACCAGACACTAATTGAGTGTATGTAAACTTCTGACCCACTGGGAATGTGATGAAAGAAATAAAAGCTGAAATAAATCATTCTCTCTACTATTATTGTGACATTTCACATTCTTAAAATTAAGTGGTGATCCTAACTGATCTAATACAGGGAAGCTTTACTAGGATTAAATATCAGTAATTGTGAAAAACTGAGTTTAAATGTATTTGGCTAAGGTGTATGTAAACTTCCAACTTCAACTGTATGCCACTAACGATCGCTCGTTCGGAGAAAGGTAATACATTGTATTTACGTGAAGCTAGCTTTGATAGTTGAGCTGGTGGTGTGAGGCTCTGGTTTTCCCAGTCGAGGTCGCCATTGTCTTTTGTAGATTCTTCCGGGTCGTTGTGGAGTGAGATGTTGTTGTTTTCTGCGTCAGTCAATGTTCTTACTACATTTGCTACCTTTCCTGCTGCAGTCTGTTAGGCTGTAATCTAGGACTCACTTATTTTTGAGTGATCAATAGTTCAGAGTTCATACCATTTCACATGTAGAGCAAGCTCAAACATTTTCTGGCCTGTAGAGTTGAAATTAGCATTAGCCCTTTTTAAACGTGAAGACAAGTCCTCACGATATTTGGAACTGAGGTGACTTTTCGACACGGGGCTTTTATTCTAGAGTGTAAAAGGGGTTGGTTCATCATTTCCAATGTCTATTCACTTGGGCGTGGTTACTGACTGAGCACAAGTTACCATAAAACAAAGATTTTCATTTTAGAAGACTAACTCATATTGTTATCTTTTCAATGTATTCTTATACTCGTTAGACATTTTATCCCACATTCAGATGCAAGCCTCATAACTGAGGAACCTGTATAAACAGAGTTAGAGTAATGTGACTGTGTTGTCTTTCATGAGGCCACAAACATGAAACAAAACAGATCGGGTTGTAGCTGGCTTCTCCACCGACCGTTTCCACATTCTCTAAATTAGGAATAATGTTTAATTCTCCAATTCGGGGAGGTAGAAGTATTTGGCAGTAGAGTCCCTTTGTCTTATTGTGACACTCTCTCCATGCTGCATGTGGCAAGGGAGAAGAGGGCCTCTGCCAGGAATTTATGACGATGTTGTAAAGTCATAAAACTGCCCCCTCTAACAGGAGAGGGGGGGTTCACATGTCACAAGACTTGCGTCTTGACAGAGCGTTGGGCCAGTAACCGAAAAGTTGCTGCATCGAAGCCCCGAGCTGACAAGGTAAAAATATGTTGTTCTGCCCCTGAGCAAGGCAGTTAACCCATTGTTCCCCGGGCACTGAAGATGTGGATGTCGATTAAGGCAGCCTCTTGCACCTCTCTGATTCAGAGGGGTTGGGTTAAATGCGGAAGACACATTTCATTTGAATGCATTCAGTTGTACAACTGACTAGGTCTCCCCTTTTCCTTTATGGTTGGTGTATTCTATATTTCAGCACAAGCAGTTGAGCTTGAATCAATGAAAGTCAAATGTTGCAAAGAGCCAGGTGGAGGAGCTGAGGAGACAAAATTAAGGTAATTTCTGTTGACACATATTTAGTAGTATTCACAATCCACAGCAGTTAGACTTCATTTGGATATTCTGCTCAGCTTTAAAACACATGTCTTTACTACTGACTTTAGTTAACGCTGTCTCATCTATGTGTCACAGTCAGGAAGGTGGCTTTCTCTGCTTCACTTGTGGCCTCAGGATCTGGATACACAAGACCCTACAAGGCCCACACTACAGACGTGTTGTCACAAACATATAATCCAAACATAGGTATAGGACACAGAAGACAAAGTATACTTAGCCATCAGTGCTATAATCACAAAGGTTCAGTTAGGTTAACTCAAACAACTGCTGTTTGAGATGATTTATTGCTGCATAACTAATAGACCTGTGTGTGCTGACTAACATGTCAGTCAGAGGTATTAACTGGATAATAATAATGTGAAAATATTGTACAATCAGGTGTGCAAAGCTCTTAGAGACTTACCAAGAAAGACTCACAGCTGTAATCACTGCCAAAAGGTGGTTCTAACATGTATCGACTCAGGGGTGAGAAAACTTATGGAAATTAGATATATATGGGTTATTGTGTGTAGATGGGTGAGAGAAAAAAATCTCCTTGATCCATATTGAATTCAGGCTGTAATAAAACAACATGTGGAATGAGTCAAGGGGTATGAATACTTTCTGAAGGCACTGTAAATAGCTCCCCCTTCTGGCACTGCATGTGCCATTGTGTGTTCGAGTTTACACTTTACCTGCCTAGTGCCTGTGCTTGTGTAACCGGTGTGAAATGGCTAGCTAGTTAGCGCTAATAGCGTTTCAATCGGTGACGTCACTCGCTCTGAGACCTTGAAGTAGTTGTTCCCCTTGCTCTGCAAGGGCCGCGGCTTTTGTGGAGCGATGGGTACCGATCCTTCGAGGGTGACTGTTCGAGCCCAGGTAGAGGAGGGACAGAAGCATGACTGTTACACTTGCAGCTATCATGTAAAGACAGGTATTAGGGACAATTACTGTGGGACCAGGTAAGGAGAGCTATAGTAATTTAACAAAGCATAAAATCACATTTTTGGGTTTGTTTTGTCCTTTAATTCTACTCTTCTAGTCTAATCGGTAACATAGAAATGTTAATATACCAATTTACTTTTAATTAATATCCTTATGTAGTCAATAAGGATAAGTAGTCAATGATGAATCAAAACTCAGAGTTAGATATAGATGACAATGAAATGTTCTTGCCCAGGGAGCCAGATGTGCTAAGTCTGGCCGTGACTCATTGGCTAGAGTCAGTCCCTGATTCGAAGGGAAGGTTAAAAACCAGCAGTGCTGTAGACCTTGAGGTACGAATTTGAATCGCCCTGGACTACAGGAAGCAGTGGGCAGCACTAGAATAATAATCATGTTATTCTCGTCAGTGATACAGTCCAGTACTGACAAGCACACACCTCTTCCCCCCTGCTCCCTTCTTTGAGTACCGGAAGGAGAGACTCCCTACTCGGTCCGTGATCATCAGAGATGTATCGTGGCCCCCAGCCTATGCCTCCCCGCTGCAGCTGGTTCGCGTCACATTAAACGTGACGTCACGCGGCGCGGAGCTGTCCTCGCGCTGGTGCTGAAACAAGATGGCTGTGCGCGCGAGAGGAGCGGAGGAGAGCTGAGGGATGCAGAGACAGCGAGAGAGACGGCAAAGTGAGGGGAGCCTTTCAACAGCAAAATAAATAGCCATATCCGTGAAGAACGCACGGATTCCCTTGTAATTATGTCTTCGAATAGATTTTATGTCCACTATGGCAATATTTAGCTTATGTTTAGACGTACATCTGTAGCCTACACCGGGAGGTAACTGAGGAGTAGCCAAGCGAAGCAGTGAAGACCCAGCCGGCCGGTAGAGGACAGCCGGGGACGCTCAGCGCTGCTGTCAGAGATGTCCCTGCTCTGTGTCGGAGGTAAGAGGACATCAACATTATTATTATTATTATTATAATACCATTACAGTGTTACATTTTATAGGAATGTATATTTCATTTGATGTGAATGTTCTATATTGTAGGATACCAGCATCTATCCATATTCAGTGATTCATTCATCTGTTTTTATTACCTCAGCTGTCACTCATAGTGCTGAATGACCAGTAACCCTATGACCTATTATGTTGGAGTAGCTCAAATAGGGATAATGAGATACATAGGAAGACGTAGCCTATAGCCAAATATCTCACCTTCTTCACGTGAAAGACGTTTTTCTGATGACAGAGAGCAACGTGTTTTTTCAAGGGTGTCAATCTGCTTTCTATGGTGGGACAAGATCATTTTGCTAAGTGTGCTTGAAATGCAGTAAAATTATAACAAAAGTCACAGTTCAGAATAAAGTAACCAGAATAGTAGGCTAAAAGCTTATGTATTCAGCTATAAGTAAGTTATCAATTATTCTCACTGACAACAGACTGGAGAGCTACTGTAGGCTATGTCTTGTCGTGAACATTTAAAATATAAAAATGTAGACACGTGTTTCTGATTAATACTGCAGCTATCTATAGCACCGTTTTTCACAGACATTGTTGCAGCTGTGTGTTGCGTGCCATGCCAGTTCATGCGTGGGCGGTCAGTGTAGCAAGAAAAGGATAGCCCCTGCCGCACTGCTGCCGCGTTGAACGAGCCTCCCTCGGTTGTGAGGGAATCCTAGGGGGGTGTTCGCGTCAGGTCGTGCCGTCTGTTGGCTAAAATGTGACATTTCCCTGTCGTGCCGCGTCACCTCATCACGCCCAGTTCCGAGATAGGCAGCTATGTTGTCATTGTTTCCGCAAAACCTAAATAATTATTCATCAGATAATTCCTTCTAAGCGGCATGGCCCACTAAGTCACTGCTTATCCATGTAGTCGAGGTTTCATTCGACGTGTTATTCATTTCTAAACACACAATGCTCAGGATGTCATAGACAAGGAGACTTTGTGGAGAGGGCTTTTCATTTTTCTATTACATCACAGGCATGCCTTGCATGGTGTGGCTGTTGCTATTTCTGGAGCTAGAGAGAGAAATGTTTTGTTCATCAAACCAGATCTCATCTGGTGTTGCAATACATGCTTGATGGTGCCCAGCAGCAGCAGTGGTAATATCCATATGTGTACCTTGAGGTCCACAGCACTGCTGGGTTTCATCCTACCCATCTACTCAAGAGCTGATGATTCAGACCTGAGACAATACCAGATGACTGAGAGAAAGCTCTTTCCTATCACTGACATGAACCATCAGCTAACAACCAGAAAAATGTCCTATCAGTGACATGAACCATCAGCTAACAACCAGAAAAATGTCCTATCAGTGACATGAACCATCAGCTAACAACCAGAAAAATGTCCTATCACTGACATGAACCATCAGTTAACAACCAGAAAAATGTCCTATCAGTGACATGAACCATCAGTTAACAACCAGAAAAATGTCCTATCAGTGACATGAACCATCAGCTAACAACCAGAAAAATGTCCTATCAGTGACATGAACCATCAGCTAACAACCAGAAAAATGTCCTATCACTGACATGAACCATCAGTTAACAACCAGAAAAATGACCTATCAGTGACATGAACCATCAGTTAACAACCAGAAAAATGTCCTATCAGTGACATGAACCATCAGCTAACAACCAGAAAAATGTCCTATCAGTGACATGAACCATCAGCTAACAACCAGAAAAATGTCCTATCAGTGACATGAACCATCAGCTAACAACCAGAAAAATGTCCTATCAGTGACATGAACCATCAGCTAACAACCAGGAAGAGAAGAGAAACCAGCAGTGCTGTTCCCTGCTGCAGACCTTGAAGTGGTGAATTCCAATAGCACTGATGTAAGCTACAAGATTCTGTCAGAATAATACTAGCCTTTAATTCATCCTTGGGGGTCTGGTGGTGGCTGGGAGTTTCACAGTGACAGGTCAAGTGGAACGGTTCATCCCACTGGGGTCCTCTCTAAAGTCCTCTGTCCGTCTTCATAACCACAATAAATAAATCAAAGACAGTTGTCAAACATGGGTCTGTCCAGATAAGGTCGCTGTAGAATCTCTGTGGCTACATGCAGCTGTCTTCCCTGCTCAATGTCTGAGTCTGTGTGTGAAAATGTGTTGTTGCACTGAGAGAGTACAATCTACCTGACCCCAAGACCATGGTAGCCTAATGAGCTAATGAAATCTACCTGACCCCAAGACCATGGGAGCCTAATGAGCTAATGAAATCTACCTGACCCCAAGACCATGGGAGCCTAATGAGCTAATGAAATCTACCTGACCCCAAGACCATGGGAGCCTAATGAGCTAATGAAATCTACCTGACCCCAAGACCATGGGAGCCTAATGAGCTAATGGAATCTACCTGACCCCAAGACCATGGGAGCCTAATGAGCTAATGAAATCTACTTGACCCCAAGACCATGGTAGTCTAATGAGCTAATGGAATCTACTTGACCCCAAGACCATGGTAGTCTAATGAGCTAATGGAATCTACCTGACTCCAAGACCATGGTAGCCTAACGAGCTAATGGAATCTACTTGACCCCAAGACCATGGTAGCCTAACGAGCTAATGGAATGTACCTGACCCCAAGACCATTTTAGCCTAAGGAGCTAATGGAATCTACCTGACCCCAGGACCGTGGTAGCCTAATGAGCTAATGGAATCTACCTGACCCCAAGACCATGGTAGCCTAACGAGCTAATGGAATCTACTTGACCCCAAGACCATGGTAGCCTAACGAGCTAATGGAATGTACCTGACCCCAAGACCATTTTAGCCTAAGGAGCTAATGGAATCTACCTGGCTCCAAGACCATGGTAGCCTAACGAGCTAATGGAATCTACCTGGCTCCAAGACCATGGTAGCCTAACGAGCTAATGGAATCTACCTGACCCCAAGACCATGGTAGCCTAACGAGCTAATGGAATCTACCTGACCCCAAGACCATGGTAGCCTAACGAGCTAATGGAATCTACCTGACCCCAAGACCGTGGTATTCTAATGAGCTAATGGAATCTACCTGACCCCAAGACTGTGGTAGTCTAATGAGCTAATGGAATCTACCTGGCTCCAAGACCATGGTAGTCTAATGAGCTAATAGAATCTACCTGACCCCAAGACCGTGGTAGTCTAATGAGCTAATGGAATCTACCTGACCCCAAGACCGTGGTAGCTAGTAAACTCCAGATATACAGTACTTCCATACATTTTTAAAACTAGTTTCCTGGGTATCTTTAGACGAGTATTGTGAGGCTTGTGGGCATCCTGGAGCAAAACGGAGAACACCATTGTGTTCGTGAGAGTCTCAGCGTACCACAGAGTTGTCATATTAATAGGTCGCCCAAACCTTTCGGACGCTACAGACAGAAGTTGGCAGAGGAGGCTGTCCCAACTTAGAACCAAATTAAGTCTCATCTTTCAATAGTTTGTTGGCCAAACCGTTTGAACGCTACAGACGTTTTCGTGGCAAGACCGATTTTTCCGGATGTCTCATGGTTTGACAAACATCGCTCTAGCTCTACCACCTTTCCCCGCAGATGCGGAAGGGCGATATCGGCGGACGCGGTAGATTGAGGAGCAGCCATGCAATAAAACAGATATCTTTATCTTAAACAGATGGATTTCGATGGGGATTTTTTATTATGTTGTTTAGATTTCTGTAGGGGCGGGGAAGTTGTAGGTCAAGGGTTAATAACTGCATATATTCACTGTTGCTATCAAAATCATTCCAAAGGATAGGTATAACAGAGCAGGTGAAATGTAATCACAAGTCATATAGTATCACAGAGACTATTTAGGCCTACAGTATGTATCATTTGCAAAGTCATCAACAGCAATTGTTTCAATTCAACACAGGGTTCAAATAAAAATAAACAACACATCAAGTATTGTCCATGTAGGTCAAGCTTTGGTTCATGTCTCCATCTTAAAGAATACGACTAAATCTAATGCAACTTTAAATGCACTTCAAATCAAGTTTGATCTGATGTAGTCCTATTCTTTAATGTTGATTCTTGGTTGAGATGGAGATGTGAATCCAACATATCAATTATTCATTTGTAGACAAACTAAGTCAGTGCCACAACATGTACATCTCCTTCAAATATTGATATTTGGTTGCGTTGATAACCAAACACAATTCAATATCACTTTTGCAATACAGTAAATAGCCTATTAACTTGTTGACAAGTTAACAAATAAAATGTTGGATTCAGGTCTCCAACTCAACCAAATATAAAGGTTAAAGACCAGGATTAAAACAGTGGTAGATATCCTTTAAATGTCGATATATAACCGGACACACAATTCAATAATACTTTTGTAATACAGTAAATAGTCTGAAGTTAAGGCTTTCTTACAAATGGATGTAACAGTATTTATTCAACTTTAAAACCAGTAACACCATCCATGGCCACATGTTGAGGTTAGCCTACTGTAACTATGATTGTCTTCTTATGTCGTCATAGAGAGCACGCATGTTCAAGATAGCATACAACGGTCGCAGGTCTGAGGAGATCTTCACTATTACTGTAATAATCTGTGCAGAATCTCAAACAGCGTTGATCACTTGCACCATGTACTTTGTAATCTCAACTGCAATCCAGGTCATTTGGTTCTGCTATTAGATGAAGCACAGTGAAAACATATTTAATTGTTGTATAAATACAAAAATCAGACATTGTTTTTCCTTTGGAATTTGGTTGTGTTTTTATACTGAACTAAAATATAAACACAACATGCAACAATTTCAAAGATCTTACCGATTTACAGTTCATATAAGGAAATCAGTCAATTTAAAGGAATTCATTAGGCCCTAATCGATGGATTTCACATAACTAGGAATACAGATATGCATCGGTTGGTCACAGAAACACCCCCAAAAAGGTAAGTGTGTGAATCAGAGAACCAGTCAGTATCTGGTGTGACCACCATTTGCCTCATGCAGCGTGACACATCTCCTTCACATAGAATTGATCAGGCTGTTTATTGTGGCCTGTGGAATGTTGTCCCACTCCTCTACAATGGCTGTGCGAAGTTGGTGGATATTGGCAGGAACTGGAACACGCTGTCGTACACGTCCGCATCCCAAACATGCTCAATGGGTGACATGTCTGGTGAGTATGCAGGTCATATAAGAACTGGGACATTTTCAGCTTCCAGGAATTGTGTACAGATCTTTGGGGCATGGGGCCGTGTATTATCATGCTGAAACAAGAGGTGATGGTGACGGATGAATGGCCTCAAGATCTCGTCACTGTATCTCTGTGCAGTCAAATTGCCATCAATAAAATGCAATTGTGTTTGTTGTCCATAGCTTATTCCTGTCCATACAGTAACCCCACCACCACCATGGGGTACTCTGTTTACAACGTTGACATCAGCAAACTGCTCGCCCACACATCGCCATACACGAGGTCTGCGGTTGTGAGGCTGGTTGGACGTACTGCCAAATTCTCTAAAACTATGTTGGAGGCAGTTTACATTAGATAAATTAACATTAAATTCTCTGGTAACAGCTCTGGTGGACATTCCTGCAGTCAGCATGCCAACTGCCCGCTCTGTCAAAACTTGAGACATCTGTGGCATTGTGTTGTCTGACAAAACGGCACATTTTTGAGTGTCCTTTTATCGTCCCATGTACAAGGTGCACCTGTGTAATTATCCACCTGTGTTTAATCAGCTTCTTGATATGCCACCCCTGTCTGAATGGATTATCTTGGCAAAGGAGAAATGCTCACTAAGAGGAAGGTAAAAAAAAAAATGTTTGCACAGCATTTGAGAAAACATTTAGCTTTTTTGTGCATTTGGAACATTTCTGGGATCTTTTATTTCAGTTCATGAAACATGGGACCAAGACTTTGCATGTTGTGTTTATATTTTTGTTCAGTGTAGATGGTTGAAAGCATAGTGATAACACATTGGGAATTCAACAAACTTCTGGCTGACTTTTTGAGGGGTGAATAAAGTTTGAAATCTCATTGATCAACGTCTCTACCAAATATTACACAAATGTCCATATTGAAATGGCGTTGTTTGCCCAGTGGGAGGTGATTATTTGTTTAAAAACAACGTGATGAAGAAGATAAAGAATAGCTTCAGTTCTTCACCCACACAACATAGGGCTACAGGTAGGTAGGTACACGTGCTTCAGCCTCCTTTACATAATACACTAACTTCATCGGTATTCCAGTAAGACTCACTCATCACTAGTTTAGTGTGTGTGTGTGCTTGTGTGTGTGTGTGTGTGTGTGTGTTTGTGTGTAGAATGCCTCTTCTCTCTTAGTCAGGGAATTTCACGTGTCGTCTTTTCTCCTTTCCTCCATTGTCATGGAGACTTGGGCCAGGCAGGCAGGCCTCTAGAAAGTATTATGGGCTGTGCAGGTGGGGGTTATTGAATATTAAAACTCGCTGTGGATGCAATATGACTGTGTGTGTGACTGTGTGTGTGTGTCTGTGTGTGTGTGGACTCAGACCCATACGAAACATACTTGATGTATTTCTGAGCACCTCCAACACATATGAAACCTACTAATGGTCTAATTACTTCAGACAGAAATGAAAGTAGATGAGTTGGTCTGGGGGGATGGGTCGACATAATCTGTGACGTCAACAAATCCAAAGGTTGGGTGTTCGAGTCACGCAGGGGACAAATGTAGGATTTTAGCAAACCCTTCCACTAACCTTTATTCTAAACTTAACCCACTTCACCTAACCTTTTACGTAAACAATCCTTTGTCGTTAGTTATCCTAACCACCAACGTATTTTTTAATTTTTTTATTTCACCTTTATTTAACCAGGTAAGCTAGTTGAGAACAAGTTCTCATTTGCAACTGTGACCTGGCCAAGATAATGCACGGCAGATTGACACATACAACAACACAGAGTTACACATGGAATAAACAAACATACAGTCAATAATACAGTAGAAAAAAAAAAGAAAGTATATATACAGTGTGTGCAAATAAGTTAAGATAAGGGAGGTAAGGCAATAAATAGGCCATAGTGGCGAAGTAATTACAATATAGCAATTAAACACTGGAATGGTAGGATGTGCAGAAGATGACTGTGCAAGTAGAGATACTGGGGTGCAAAGGAGCAAGATAAATAAATAAATACAGTATGGGGATGAGATAGTTGGATGGGCTGCTTACAGATGGGCTATGTACAGGTGCAGTGATCTGTGAGCTGCGCTGACAGCTGGTGCTTAAAGCTAGTGAGGGAGATGTGCCTCCAGCTTCAGTGATTTATGCAATTCGTTCCAGTCATTGGCAGTAGAGAACTGGAAGGAAAGGCACCCAAAGGAGGAATTGGCTTTGGGGGTGACTAGTGAAATATACCTGCTGGAGCACGTGCTACGGGTGGGTGCTGCTATGGTGACCAGTGAGCTGAGATAAGGCGGGGGTTTACCTAGCAAAGACTTGTAGATGACCTGGAGCCAGTGTATTTGGCGACGAGTATGAAGCGAGGGCCAGCCAACGAGAGCATACAGGTCGCAGTGGACTGCATCCAATTTGTTGAGTAGAGTGTTGGAGGCTATTTTATAAATGACATCGCCGAAGTCGGGGATGGGTAGGATGGTCAGTTTTACGAGGGTATGTTTGGCAGCATGAGTGAAGGATGCTTTGTTGCAAAATAGGAAGACGATTCTAGATTTAATTTTGGATTAGAGATGCTTAATGCGAGTCTGGAAGGAGAGTTTACAGCCTAGCCAGACACCTAGGTATTTGTAGTTGTCCACGTACTCTAAGTCAGAACCGTCCAGAGTAGTGCATGCATTTAGTTTTATTTGCATTTAAGAGCATTTGGAGGCCACGGAAGGAGAGTTGTATGGCATTGAAGCTCATCTGGAGGTTAGTTAGCACAGTGTCCAAAGAAGGGCCGGAAGTATACAGAATGGTGTCGTCTGCGTAGAGGTGGATCAGAGAATCACCAGCAGCAAGAGCGACATCATTGATGTATACAGAGAAGAGAGTCGGCCCCCCCGTAGACACTGCCAGAGGTCCGGACAACAGGCCCTCCGATTTGACACACTGAACTCTATCAGAGAAGTAGTTGGTGAACCAGGCGAGGCAATCATTTGAGAAACCAAGGCTGTTGAGTCTGCCAATAAGAATGTGGTGATTGACAGAGTCGAAAGCCTTGGCCAGGTCGATGAATACGGCTGCACAGTAATGTCTCTTATCGATGGCGGTTATGATATCGTTTAGGATCATACTAAGCATCCTCCAATTCGTTTGCTATGGTACAACTAGGTAAAACGTAGGAAACTACACGTCCTTTGATACTACATGTCCTTTTATTCGTATGATATTGTACAACCGCTATTCCTTTCATAATGTAACGTATAGAATAATAAAGAATTCCCCCGAGACTACATTGGTCTGTGTGTGTGTGGGTAGGGAAAGTGTAGGGCATTAACTATGCAGGCTGAGTTACGTCAGAGCTGTTTAAACAGTACTGCAGAGGGATAGAGTGGGCGTTATAGAGACAAAACCACAAAATATATTCAACCCACACTCTCAGAATAGGATAACAGGATGTGTTTCTTTATTACAGAAAAACACACACACATTTGGCATTATAGCCTTAATTGAAACAACCCTTTGAGAGGGATGCCAAAAATGCCGAAATGTATAGTTATTTTAAAATAAATAACTTTTTATTGCACTTCTGTTGTCCTTCAAGAGGCTAGTGACTGTAACTGGTTTGCACAGTGTAGATGATTCACGTGGACTGCAAGGTAGCAATACATATTCTCCCCTTCTCCAATATGACAAGTCTCTGTACAGTGCTCAGAGAATCAGCACGTCCACCGTCTGTCTCTACTGCAACACCACTGTGGATAACACACCACAGGCCAGTCATACTAGTGGAGCCTCCTCCTATGCCTGAGTTCCAAATGGCACACTATTCCCTACATAGTGCACTCCTTTTAACCAGGGCTATAGGGGAAATAGGGTGCCATTTAGGACACATGCTATGAGAGTGCACTACAGCCTCTGCTATATAGTAAGTGATTTGCTGTGTGTTAATGCTTCTGTCTATGTGTATGATTGCTATAAGAAATGAAATGGGTTTTGAAAAGGACAATTGTTCTGGCAACAAAATGTGGCAATACTTGGACTTAATGCTACATCCACTTAAATGGACGAATGCTAAATGCTAATGCTAATAGTGTACAATTGAACAGTGAAAGTAAGGTAGTAACAGATCCTCTGATAAGTAGGTCGACTATGAAACAAATCATATATATAGTAAACAAAACATCAGATTAACAAATAAAGAACTCACTTTGGTCCAAGAGACAACAGGACCGTGGTAGCCTAACTAGCTAATGTCCTCAGATGATGGCAGCCATCACGGCCAGCCACAGACCTTTTGGGGGGCATGTGCTCAAACAAAAAAAAGTGCACCCAACATTTTTTGGGGCCACAACCGCAGTCACAGATTCACTGGCAAATTATCACTTTTATTATTTAGATTCATAGAATAGATGTCTTAATGGCAAATTAAATTACACAAATAAATAAAATTTAGTATCAAATGTGTAAGTCTTAGTCACTTTACTAATAGCAATAACAATAACAAAATAATAATAAAATATTCTAAAACTCTGATGAGTAAAATATTTTGCACAACTATTTTGAATTTGAATAAATGCTGCACTATTTAACAATTAACCAACACAATGAAAACAGAAGATTGGGAAAAATACTGTAACCTATCATGACTATATGCAACCCAACTCCATCTGTTTCCACTATGTATCCTACCTGGCTGAAACTTTGATCTAGTGGAATAAGTATTGAGGAGCATCAAATCAAATGTATTAGTCACATACACAGTTTACAGCAAGTATGTGCAAGCTCCCTCAGCAATGCAGCACATGAATCAATAAAAACAACTATAATGATGTTTTGACTAATGACTATAAAGATGAGACTCTCGCGACCACGATGGTGTTCTCCGTTCTTCTCTACGACTCCCACAAGCGTATTGGGACCCGTCTGAAGTCGGTACAGCCAATCTGCCAACTTCTGTTTCTAGTGTCCGAACATGTTTGGGCTACACACTCATATGGCCCATCTGTGGAATTGTGAGACTCTCACAAACACCTAGTTTTAGGTTGTTTTGCTCTAGGACCCCAACAGGCTCACAAGACTCATCTGAAGGTCTCCCGGTACCAGTTGAAAAAAATGATGGAAGTCAGTATATATGGAGACTGTTCAGTCCCCAAAATAAGGGCTTAAATACATGAATACGTCCTGACCTTTCTTATAACTCTCAGATATAGGACAGACACTTTCAAACAAACTTCCTTTACATTTTTTTTTTTTGGGGGGGGGGGGGGGGGACTATCTGTTGTTCAATGTTAAAGCCAATTTATGCTTTATACGAAAATGTGGTCGGAGGCGCCATATCGATGGCGTGACGCAATTGCGGCGCCTCCGGAGGCATGCAGAGTCCAAATTGAGCTCCGTATCGCATCACTGTGCACCTTTCAAATTCTGTAACAATGCGAGGGCTCTGTCTAGCTCCACATGAACATGATTGGTTGACGGTAGGTGACGATGGGAGGACCTATATAAACACAAACTCACTTCCTTGACAACTTCCTTCACAATAGCTCTGCGCTGCTCCGGGAAGCGCAAGCAGTATGAATGCCCTGACTTCTGCAGAGGTCGTATCACCATAAATGCTGCATGGCCAATGCAGACCACAGATTAACCATGCAGCGCCTTTTATTCAATGTGTTTGTATGGGCTAATAGCAGTAAGGTCAAAAAATTTAACAAAAATGTTTTGTATATATATATTTGTATACTTCTAAATCAAATAGCAACATGATTATTGGTATGATGTTCTTAAAACAATTCCATATAGTTTAGTAAAACAAGTTTTCACACGTACAGGAAATCGGATGGAATTATACCATCATCCAACGTTCCAGAGATCCAGAGAAATGATCCAACATGAGAACTGCCCACAAAACAGGGTTGTCACTAGTTACCACAGCCACAATGTCATAAACGTTCCTATTTCTACAATGTCATAAACGTTCCTATTTCTACAATGTATCTTCTTAAAATGTGATTTTAAACCTAGCCCTAACCTTAGCCACACTGCTAATCTTATGCCTAACCCTAACCTTAAATAATATTTTATAGACAGTTTTTACTTTGCGGTTGTGGTAACTAGTGACAACCACAAAACAGGAAACTGGAACCCATTTTGGAGGTTAACAGCTCCAGCATGTTATGTTCTGTATGTAAGAGTTCTGTCGACAGATGGTGTTGCCCTGTGTGACTGTGTTCCTCTCTATGTTTTCCCAGTGAAGAAAGCCAAACTGGATGGAGCCCAAGGTATGTGCTGCTGGGAACCTGGAAATAGAATAGACAAAACAGGACTGGGTTGGGGAAAACTTGCTAGCTATGTTTTATAGGGACAGGAGTTTACCTGATCATGTGTGGCTGGTCAGGTCATGTGCTGAGGAAAAACTCCTGCCCTGGTCCTAGATCTGTGTTTCAGCCAACTTCTCTGACTAGAGTTCTTATATGGAGCATTTCTTTCCTCTCCTCTTCAGTTGTTTCTTTCTCTACCCCTCACAGATAAATTATGTTCTTTCACTCTCTACCCCTCACAGATAAATTCAGTTCTTTCACTCTCTACCCCTCACAGATAAATGCAGTTCTTTCACTCTCTACCCCTCACAGATAAATTCAGTTCTTTCACTCTCTACCTCTCACAGATAAATTCAGTTCTTTCACTCTCTACCTCTCACAGATAAATGCAGTTCTTTCACTCTCTACCCCTCACAGATAAATGCAGTTCTTTCACTCTCTACCCCTCACAGATAAATTCAGTTCTTTCACTCTATACCTCTCACAGATAAATTCAGTTCTTTCACTCTCTACCCCTCACAGATAAATGCAGTTCTTTCACTCTCTACCCCTCACAGATAAATTCAGTTCTTTCACTCTCTACCTCTCACAGATAAATTCAGTTCTTTCACTCTCTACCTCTCACAGATAAATGCAGTTCTTTCACTCTCTACCCCTCACAGATACATTCAGTTATTTCACTCTCTACCCCTCACAGATAAATTCAGTTCTTTCACTCTCTACCCCTCACATATAAATTCAGTTCTTTCACTCTCTACCCCTCACAGATAATTTCAGATATTTCACTCTCTACCCTCACAGATAAATTCAGTTCTTTCACTCTCTACCCTTCACAGATAAATTCAGTTAGCTATTTTTCTCCCTCACAGATAAATTCAGTTCTTTCACTCTCTACCCCTCACAGATAAATTCAGTTCTTTCACTCTATACCTCTCACAGATAAATTCAGTTCTTTCACTCTCTATCCCTCACAGATAAATTCAGTTCTTTCACTCTCTACCCCTCACATATAAATTCAGTTCTTTCACTCTCTACCCCTCACAGATAATTTCAGATATTTCACTCTCTACCCTCACAGATAAATTAAGTTCTTTCACTCTCTACCTCTCACAGATAAATTCAGTTATTTCACTCTCTACCCCTCACAGAGAAATTCAGTTCTTTCACTCTCTACCCTTCACAGATAAATTCAGTTAGCTATTTTTCTCCCTCACAGATAAATTCAGTTCTTTCACTCTCTACCCTTCACAGATAAATTCAGTTAGCTATTTTTCTCCCTCACAGATAAATTCCGTTCTTTATCACTTTACCCCTCACAGAGTAATTCAGATATTTCTGACTCTACCCCTCACACAGTAATTCAGATATTTCTGACTCTACCCCTCACAGAGTAATTCAGATATTTCTGACTCTACCCCTCACAGAGTAATTCAGTACTTTCTCACTCTACCCCTCACAGAGAAGTTCAGTTGTTTCTCTCCCTCACAGAGTAATTCAGATCTTTCTCTCGCTCACTCACAGAGAAGTTCAACACGTATGTGACCCTGAAGGTGCAAAATGTGAAGAGCACGACCATCGCTGTCCGGGGAAGCCTGCCCAGCTGGGAGCAGGACTTCATGTTGTGAGTCCTCTCTCTTTCTAAGACTTCATCTCCCACTCGTCACCATTCTCTACATCTCTATTTCCTTTTTTGTCACTCCTTCACGTCTCTGAATTCCTCTTACATCGACCTCCATCTTTCTTTATCCTCTTTATTGTTTAATGTCTTTCCATCAGTTTATCTCTACCTCCTTTTCCCTCCTGCTCCCTCATCCGTTATTTCATCTCTTCTCCCTCGGTACCGCTATCACTCACTCCTCCTCCCTCTCCACATGGACTTCCTCTCAGTTCCTCTCACTCTATCTCTCTCTCTCCTCCTTATCCTCTTCCTCCCAGGTCCTCTCTTTCTCTGTCTCTCTCCTCCTTATCTTCTTCCTTCCAGCACTTCTCTCTCTCTCCTCCTTATCCTCTTCCTACCAGCTCCTCTCTCTCTCCTCCTTATCCTCTTCATCCCAGCTCCTCTCTCTCTCCTCCTTATCATCTTCCTCCCTACTCCTTTCTCTCTCCTCTCCTCCTTATCCTCTTACTCCCAGCTCTTCTCTCTCTCTCCCCTCCTCCTTATCCTCTTTCTCCCAGCTCCTCTCTCTCCTCCTTATCCTCTTCCTCCCAGTGCTTCCCACTCTCTCTCCTCTCCTCCTTCTTCCTCCCAGCTCCTCTCTTTCTCTTTCTCCTCCTTTCCCTCTTCCTCCCAGCTCCTCTCACTCCTCCTTATCCTCTTCATCCCAGCTCCTCTCTCTCTCTCCTCCTTATCCTCTTCCCCCCAGCTCATTTTCTCTCCTCTCCTCCTATCCTCTTCCTCCCAGCTCCCTTTCTCTCCTCTCCTCCTTACCCTCTTCCTCCCAGCTCCTTTCTCTCCCTCCCTCTCCTCCTTACTCTCTTCCTTGCAGCTCCTCTCTCTCTTCTCCTCCTTATCCTCTTCCTCCCAGCTATTTTCTCTCTCTCCTCTCCTCCTTATCCTCTTCCTCCCAGCTCCTCTCTCTCTTCTCCTCCTTCTCCTATTCCTCCCAGCTATTTTCTCTCTCGTCCTTCTCCTCTTCCTCCCAGCCCCTCTCTCTATCTCTCTCCTCCGTATCCTCTTCCTCCCAGCCCCTCTCTCTATCTCTCTCCTCCTGATCCTCTTCCTCCCAGCTTCCCTCTCTCTCTCCTCCTTATCCTCTTCCTCCCAGCTCCCCTCTCTCTCGCCTCCTTATCATTTTTCTCCCAGCCCCGCTCTCTCCTCCTTATCCTCTTCCTCCCAGCCCCTCTCCCTATCTCTCTCCTCCTTATCATCTTCCTCCCAGCTCCTCTCTCTCTCCTCCTTATCCCCTTCCTAACCACCTCATCTCTCTCTCCTCCTTATCCTTTTCCTCCCAGCCCCTCTCCCTATCACTCTACTCCTTATCCTCTTCCTCCCAGCTCCTCTCTCTCCTCCTTATCCTCTTCCTAACCATCTCATATCTCTCTCCTCCTTATCCTCTTCCTCCCAGCTCCTCCTTAGCCTCTTCCTCCCACCTCCTCTCTCTCTTCTCCTCCTTCTCCTCTTCCTCCTAGCTATTTTCTCTCTCTCCTCTCCTCCTTATCCTCTTTCTCCCAGCTCCTCTCTCTCTCTATTTCTCTCTCTCTCCTCTCCTCCTTCTTCCTCCCAGCTCCTCTCTCTCTCTTTCTCCTCCATTTCGTCTTCCTCCCAGCTCCTCTCTCTCTCCTCCTTATCCTCTTCATCCCAGCTCCTCGCTCTCTCCTCCTTATCCTCTTCCTTCCAACTCCATTTTCTCTCCTCTCCTCCAAATCCTCTTCCTCCCAGCTCCTCTCTCTCTCCCTCTCCTCATTTACTACCCTCCTCCTCCCAGCTCCTCTCTCTCCCTCTCCTCCTTATCCTCTTCCTCCCAGCTATTTTCTCTCTCCTCTCCTCCTTATCCTCTATCTACCAGCTCCTCTCTCTCTTCTCTCCTCCGTATCCTCTTCCTCCCAGCCCCTCTCCCTATCTCTCTCCTCCTTATCCTCTTCCTCCCTGCTCCTCTCTCTCTCTCCTCCTAACCAGCTCCTCTCTCTCTCCTCCTTATCCTTTTCCTCCCAGCTCCTCTCTCTCCTCCTTATCCTCTTCCTCCCAGCTCCTCTCTCCTCTCCTCCTTATCCTCCTTATCCTCTTCATCCCAGCTCCTCTCTCTCCTCCTTATCCTCTTCCTCCCAGCTATTTTCTCTCTCTCCTCTCCTCCTTATCCTCTTTCTACAGCCCCTCTCTATATCTCTCTCCTCCTCCGTATCCTCTTCCTCCCAGCCCCTCTCTCTCCTCCTAATCCTCTTCCTAATCAGCTCCTCTCTCTCCTCCTTATCCTTTTCCTCCCAGCTCCTCTCTCTCCTCCTTATCCTCTCCCCCCTAGCCCATCTCCCTATCTCTCTCCCCCTTATCCCCTTCTTCCCAGCTCCTCTCTCTCTCCTCCTTATCCTCTTCCTCCCAGCTCCTCTCTCTCCCAGCTCCTCTCTCTCCTCCTTATCTTTTTCCTCCCAGCTCCTCTCTCTCCTCTCCTCCTTATCCTCTTCCTAATCAGCGCCCCTCTCTCTCTCTCTCTCCTCCTTATCCTTTTCCTCCCAGCTCCTCTCTCTCCTCCTTATCTTCTTCCTCCCAGCTCCTCTCTCTCCTCCTTATCTTCTTCCTCCCAGCCCCTCTCCCTATCTCTCTCCTCCTTGTCCTCTTCCTCCCAGCTCCTCTCTCTCTCTCCTCCTAACCAGCTCTTCTCTCTCCTCCTTATCCTTTTCCTCCCAGCTCCTCTCTCTCCTCCTTATCCTCTTCCTCCCAGCTATTTTCTCTCTCTCCTCTCCTCCTTATCCTCTTCCTCCCAGCCCCTCTCTCTATCACTCTCCTCCGTATCCTCTTCCTCCCAGCCCCTCTCTCTATCTCTCTCCTCCTTATCCTCTTCCTCCCAGCTCCTCTCTCTATCTCTCTCCTCCTTATCCTCAACCCTCCCAGCTCTCCTCTCTCTCTCCTCCTTATCCTCTTCCTAATCAGCTCCTCTCTCTCTCCTCCTTATCCGTTTCCTCCCAGCTCCTCTCTCTCCTCCTTATCCTCATCCTCCCAGCCCCTCTCCCTATCTCTCTCCTCCTTATCCTCTTCCTCCCAACTCCTCTCTCCTCTCCCCCTTATCCTCTTCCTCCCAGCTCCTCTCTCCTCTCCCCCTTATCCTCTCCCTCCCAGCTCCTCTCTCTCTCTCCTCCTTATCCTCTTACTCCCAGCTCCTCTCTCTCCTCCCCTCCTTATCCTCTTCCTCCAAGCTCCTCTCTCCTCTCCCCCTTACCCTCTTCCTCCCAGCTCCTGTCTCCTCTCCCCCTTATCCTCTTCTTCCAAGCTCCTCTCTCTTCTCCTTATCCTCTTCCTCCCAGCAATTCTCTCTCTCTCTCACCTCCTTATCTTCTTCCCCCCAGCTCCTCTCTCTCCTCTTCTCCTTATCCTCTTCCTCCCAGCTCCTCTCTCTCTTTCTCCTCCTTATCTTCTTCCTCCCAGCTCCCCTCTCTCTCTCTCCTCATCTTCTTCCTCCCAGCTCCTCTCTCTCCTCTCCTCCTTATCCTCTTCTTCCCAGCTCCTCTCTCTCCTCCTTATCCTCTTCTTCCCAGCTCCTCTCTCTCCTCCTTATCCTTTTCATCCCAGCTCCTCTCTCTATCCTCCTTATCCTCGTCCTCCCAACTTTTCTCTCTCTCCTCCTTATCCTCTTCCTCCCAACTTTTCTCTCTCTCCTCCTTATCCTCTTCCTCCCCGTTGCTTCTTGATCTCTTACTTCCTCCCTTCGTCCTCCTCCTTTTTCTCCTCCTACTGTTCCGTTATCTTCCCTCGTCCTCCTCTTCCTCCTCTTTCATTACATAACCATCTCCTACATTACATAACCATCTCCTACATTGCATAACCATCTCCTACATTACATAACCATCTCCTACATTACATAACCAGCTCCTACATTACATAACCATCTCCTACATTACATAACCATCTCCTACATTGCATAACCATCTCCTACATTACATAACCATCTCCTACATTACATAACCATCTCCTACATTACATAACCATCTCCTACATTACATAACCAGCTCCTACATTACATAACCATCTCCTACATTACATAACAAGCTCCTACATTACATAACCATCTCCTACATTACATAACCATCTCCTAGCTGACTTACTAACAGTGTGCTTGTCAGCGAATGTGGATGGTGAAAGTGTGCCAGTGAGTGTATACTAGTTTGACTGGTGAGTAGTGTGGTAGCCAGTGAGTGTATACTAGTTTGACTGCTGAGTAGTGTGGTAGCCAGTGAGTGTATACTAATTTGACTGGTGAGAAGTGTGGTAGTCAGTGAGTGTATACTAGTTTGACTGGTGAGTAGTGTGGTAGCCAGTGAGTGTATACTAGTTTGACTGCTGAGTAGTGTGGTAGCCAGTGCGTGTATACTAATTTGACTGGTGAGAAGTGTGGTAGTCAGTGAGTGTATACTAGTTTGACTGGTGAGAAGTATGGTAGCCAGTGAGTGTATACTAGTTTGACTGGTGAGTAGTGTGGTAGTCAGTGAGTGTATACTAGTTTGACTGGTGAGAAGTGTGGTAGCCAGTGAGTGTATACTAGTTTGACTGGTGAGAAGTGTGGTAGTCAGTGAGTGTATACTAGTTTGACTGGTGAGAAGTATGGTAGCCAGTGAGTGTATACTAGTTTGACTGCTGAGTAGTGTGGTAGCCAGTGAGTGTATACTAGTTTGACTGGTGAGAAGTGTGGTAGCCAGTGAGTGTATACTAGTTTGACTGGTGAGAAGTGTGGTAGCCAGTGAGTGTATACTAGTTTGACTGGTGAGTAGTGTGGTAGTCAGTGAGTGTATACTAGTTTGACTGGTGAGAAGTATGGTAGCCAGTGAGTGTATACTAATTTGACTGGTGAGAAGTGTGGTAGTCAGTGAGTGTATACTAGTTTGACTGGTGAGAAGTATGGTAGCCAGTGAGTGTATACTAGTTTGACTGCTGAGTAGTGTGGTAGCCAGTGAGTGTATACTAGTTTGACTGGTGAGAAGTGTGGTAGCCAGTGAGTGTATACTAGTTTGACTGGTGAGAAGTGTGGTAGCCAGTGAGTGTATACTAGTTTGACTGGTGAGTAGTGTGGTAGTCAGTGAGTGTATACTAGTTTGACTGGTGAGAAGTATGGTAGCCAGTGAGTGTATACTAGTTTGACTGGTGAGAAGTGTGGTAGTCAGTGAGTGTATACTAGTTTGACTGGTGAGAAGTGTGGTAGCCAGTGAGTGTATACTAGTTTGACTGGTGAGAAGTGTGGTAGCCAAACATCTGTCTTTCTGCCCCTCAACGAGGCAGTTAACCCACTGTTCCTAGGCCGTCATTGAAAATCTGAATTAGTTCTTAACTGACTTGCCTAGTTAAATAAAGATATAATGAATAAATAAAAACGAGTGTGTTATGAAACATGCAGCAGTAGGCAGGCTGGTTGACTGCAGAGTAGTGTCCTGTGGGCTGCTGGTGTGATGGTGCGAGGCGTTTGGCATTGTAACAGTGATGAACCACAGAAGGTCTTAGCTAAAACTCAGATCCCTCTGTAATGGCTTCCAGTCTCCTCCCTAAAACTCAGATCCCTCTGTAATGGCTTCCAGTCTCCTCCCTAAAACTCAGATCCTTCTGTAATGGCTTCCAGTCTCCTCCCTAAAACTCAGATCCCTCTGTAATGGCTTCCAGTCTCCTCCCTAAAACTCAGATCCCTCTGTAATGGCTCCCAGTCTCCTCCCTAAAACTCAGATCCCTCTGTAATGGCTTCCAGTCTCCTCCATAAAACTCAGATTCCTCTGTAATGGCTTCCAGTCTCCTCCATAAAACTCAGATCCCTCTGTAATGGCTTCCAGTCTCCTCCCTAAAACTCAGATCCCTCTGTAATGGCTTCCAGTCTCCTCCCCTAAAACTCAGATCCCTCTGTAATGGCTTCCAGTCTCCTCCCTAAAACTCAGATCCCTCTGTAATGGCTTCCAGTCTCCTCCCTAAAACTCAGATCCCTCTGTAATGGCTCCCAGTCTCCTCCCTAAAACTCAGATCCCTCTGTAATGGCTTCCAGTCTCCTCCCTAAAACTCAGATCCCTCTGTAATGGCTTCGTCTCCTCCCTAAAACTCAGATCCCTCTGTAATGGCTTCCAGTCTCCTCCCTAAAACTCAGATCCCTCTGTAATGGCTTCCAGTCTCCTCCCTAAAACTCAGATCCCTCTGTAATGGCTTCCAGTCTCCTCCATAAAACTCAGATCCCTCTGTAATGGCTTCCAGTCTCCTCCCTAAAACTCAGATCCCTCTGTAATGGCTTCGTCTCCTCCCTAAAACTCAGATCCCTCTGTAATGGCTTCCAGTCTCCTCCCTAAAACTCAGATCCCTCTGTAATGGCTTCCAGTCTCCTCCCTAAAACTCAGATCCCTCTGTAATGGCTTCCAGTCTCCTCCCTAAAACTCAGATCTCTCTGTAATGGCTTCCAGTCTCCTCCCCTAAAACTCAGATCCCTCTGTAATGGCTTCGTCTCCTCCCTAAAACTCAGATCCCTCTGTAATGGCTTCCAGTCTCCTCCCTAAAACTCAGATCCCTCTGTAATGGCATCCAGTCTCCTCCCTAAAACTCAGATCTCTCTGTAATGGCATCCAGTCTCCTCCCTAAAACTCAGATCCCTCTGTAATGGCATCCAGTCTCCTCCCTAAAACTCAGATCCCTCTGTAATGGCTTCCAGTCTCCTCCCTAAAACTCAGATCCCTCTGTAATGGCTTCCAGTCTCCTCCCTAAAACTCAGATCCCTCTGTAATGGCATCCAGTCTCCTCCCTAAAACTCAGATCTCTCTGTAATGGCATCCAGTCTCCTCCCTAAAACTCAGATCCCTCTGTAATGGCATCCAGTCTCCTCCCTAAAACTCAGATCCCTCTGTAATGGCTTCCAGTCTCTTCCCTAAAACTCAGATCCCTCTGTAATGGCTTCCAGTCTCCTCCCTAAAACTCAGATCCCTCTGTAATGGCATCCAGTCTCCTCCCTAAAACTCAGATCTCTCTGTAATGGCTTCCAGTCTCCTCCCTAAAACTCAGATCCCTCTGTAATGGCTTCGTCTCCTTCCTAAAACTCAGATATCTCTGTAATGGCTTCCAGTCTCCTCCCTAAAACTCAGATCCCTCTGTAATGGCTTCGTCTCCTCCTTAAAACGCAGATCCCTCTTTAATGGCTTCCAGTCTCCTCCCTAAAACTCAGATCCCTCTGTAATGGCATCCAGTCTCCTCCCTAAAACTCAGATCTCTCTGTAATGGCTTCCAGTCTCCTCCCTAAAACTCAGATCTCTCTGTAATGGCATCCAGTCTCCTCCCTAAAACTCAGATCTCTCTGTAATGGCTTCCAGTCTCCTCCCTAAAACTCAGATCCCTCTGTAATGGCTTCCAGTCTCCTCCCTAAAACTCAGATCCCTCTGTAATGGCATCCAGTCTCCTCCCTAAAACTCAGATCCCTCTGTAATGGCTTCCAGTCTCCTCCCTAAAACTCAGATCTCTCTGTAATGGCTTCCAGTCTCCTCCCACAGTTACAGGCACTAATCAAAATGACACTTTTCTTAAAAAGAGTCACTACTCAGACAGGAAATCTTGCCTCCTTCTTTTTAAAATAAAGGTAGACTCAGCGATATGACATAGATGCAGAAAATAAAGAGCATAGTCGGTCACCCCAAAAATATGTACAGTTGAAGTCAGAAGTTTACATACACTTAGGTTGGAGTCATTAAAACTCGTTTTTCAACAACTACACAAATGTCTTGTTAACAAACTATAGTTTTGGCAAGTCGGTTAGGACATCTACTTTGTGCATGACAAGTCATTTTTCCAACAATTGTTTACAGACAGATTATTTCACTTATAATTCACTGTATCACAATTCCAGTGGGTCAGAAGTTTACATGCACTAAGTTGACTGTGCCTTTAAACAGCTTGGAAAATTCCAGAAAATGATGTCATGGCTTTAGAAGCTTCTGATAGGCTAATTGACATAATTTGAGTCAATTGGAGGTGTACCTGTGGATGTATTTCAAGGCCTACCTTCAAACACAGTGCCTCTTTGCTTGACATCATGGGAAAATCAAAAGAAATCAGCCAAGACCTCAGGAAAAAATGTGTAGACCTCCACAAGTCTGGTTCATTCTTGGGAGCAATTTCCAAACACCTGAAGGTACCACGTTCATCTGCACAAACAATAGTACGCAACTATAAACACCATGGGACCACAGCTCAGGAAGGACAGCTCAGGAAGGAGACGCGTTCTGTCTCTTAGAGATGGACATACCTTGGTTGCCAAAAGTGCAAATCAATCCCAGAACAACAGTAAAGGACCTTGTGAAGATGCTGGAGGAAACAGGTACAACATTATCTATATCCTCATAACCTGAAAGGCCGCTCAGCAAGGAAGAAGCCACTGCTCCAAAACCGCCATAAAAAAGCCAGACTACGGTTTGCAACTGCACATGGGGACAAAGATCGTACTTTTTGGAGAAATGTCCTCTCGTCTGATGAAATAAAAATTGAACTGTTTGGCCATAAGAAGAAAGGCATTGAATTACATCTTCATACATCGATAAACAGATTTTTAGGGACTAAAGGAAGTGTGTTCCTAAGTGCCTGTCCTATATCTGAGAGATATAAGAAGGGTCAGGAAATAATTCCTTATTTATTTTTTATATGTATTTAACTCCTTATTTTATGCTCTAAACTATTGCCATATATACTTCCATTCATTTTTTAAACTGGTACCCGGCTACCTTCAGACTAGTCTTGTGAGGCTTGTGGGCGTCTCCCCTCTCCCAATTCCCCCCCACCTCCTCCATCTCTCTCCCCCTCTCTACTCCCCCATCTCTCTCTTCCCCTCCCTCCCCTCGTTCTCTACCTCTCCCCCCTCTCTACTCCCCCATCTCTCTCTTCCCCTCCCTCCCCTCGCTCTCTACCTCTCTCCCCTCTCTACTCCCCCATCTCTCTCTTCCCCTCCCTCCCCTCGCTCTCTACCTCTCTCCCCTCTCTACTCCCCCATCTCTCTCTTCCCCTCCCTCCCCTCACTCTCTACCTCTCTCCCCTCTCTACTCCCCCCTCTCTCTCTTCCCCTCCCTCCCCTCGTTCTCTACCCCTCCCCCCTCTCTACTCTCCCATCTCTCTCTTCCCCTCCCTCCCCTCGCTCTCTACCTCTCCCCCGTCTCTCTACCTCTCCCCCCTCTCTACTCCCCCATCTCTCTCTTCCCCTCCCTCCCCTCGCTCTCTACCTCTCTCCCCTCTCTACTCCCCCATCTCTCTCTTCCCCTCCCTCCCCTCGCTCTCTACCTCTCTCCCCTCTCTACTCCCCCATCTCTCTCTTCCCCTCGCTCTCTACCTCTCCCCCCTCTACTCCCCCATCTCTCTCTTCCCCTCCCTCCCCTCGCTCTCTACCTCTCTCCCCTCTCTACTCCCCCATCTCTCTCTTCCCCTCCCTCTCCTCGCTCTCTACCTCTCTCCCCTCTCTACTCCCCCATCTCTCTCTTCCCCTCCCTCCCCTCGCTCTCTACCTCTCCCCCCTCTCTACTTCCCCATCTCTCTCTTCCCCTCCCTCCCCTCGCTCTCTACCTCTCTCCCCTCTCTACTCC